>NC_091288.1:146974568-147295499 GCF_032444005.1 Ranitomeya imitator | reverse complement strand
AACAGGATGGGGAGCAGAAGGTACAAGAGCAAAAGACACTGCCGAGAACCAGCTGACGGTACTGGAACCCGGATGGGTAGCCGAAGGTCCAAGAGCCAATGGAACTACCGAGGACCAGCTGACGGTTACTGGAACCCGGTTACTAAGCAGGAGGTACCCGTGCCTGAAAGCACTACCAAGGACCACCTGACGTTGGTGGAACTTGGATACCCAGAAGGAGGCACCTAAGCCAAAGGCTCTGCCCGGAACCAGCTGACGGTACTGGAACCAGGATGGGGAGCAGAAGGTACAAGAGCAAAAGACACTGCCGAGAACCAGCTGACGGTGCTGGAACCAGGTGGTGGACCCGAAGGTCCACAGGAGAGGAGAGAACAGCTAGGCCGCGAGGCAGCCGCAGTTACCGAACCCCAACAGTCCTACAGGGGGAGCTGGGCCTACTGGCACTACAGAACCAGCCTTGACTACCAGTTCACGCAAGCCCACATAGGAAGCTCCTAAACTGGAGGCACCCTGGAGTTGGCTAACCCGACCGCACCACGACGAGGCAAGCATAGGTGTCTCAGTGAGCTTGACACAACCCGGAAACAGCTGACGGTGCTGAACCAGGCTTGGCACGAGGGAGTTACCTGTGACAAAAACACTGCCGAGAACCAGCTGGCGGTGCTGGAACCCGGATGCGTTGCCCCAGTGTGCAAGAGCCAATGGCACGACCGAGGACCAGCTGACGGTTGCTGGAACCCGGTTACTAAGCTGTAGGTGCCCGCGCTTAAAAGCACTACCAAGGACCGCCTGGCGTTGGCGGAACTCGTGATACCCAGGAGGAGGCACCTAAGCCAAAGGCTCGGCCCGGAACCAGCTGACGGTTGCTGGAACCAGGTGGTGGACCCCAAGGTCCACAGGAGAGGAGAGAACAGCTAGCCGCGAGGCAGCCGCAGTTACCGAACCCCAACAGTCCTACAGGGGGGAGCTGGGGCCTACTGGCACTACAGAACCAGCCTTGACTACCAGTTCACGCAGCCCACATAGGAAGCTCCTAAACTGGAGGCACCCTGGAGTTGGCTAACCCGACCGCACCACGACGAGGCAAGCATAGGTGTCTCAGTGAGCTTGACACAACCCGGAAACAGCTGACGGTGCTGAAACCAGGCTTGGCACGAGGGAGTACCTGTGACAAAAACACTGCCGAGAACCAGCTGGCGGTGCTGGAACCCGGATGCGTTGCCCCAGTGTGCAAGAGCCAATGGCACGACGAGGACCAGCTGACGGTGCTGGAACCCGGTTACTAAGCTGTAGGTGCCCGCGCTTAAAAGCACTACCAAGGACCGCCTGGCGTTGGCGGGAACTCGGATACCCAGGAGGAGGCACCTAAGCCAAAGGCTCGGCCCGGAACCAGCTGACGGTGCTGGAACCAGGTGGTGGACCCGAAGGTCCACAGGAGAGGAGAGAACAGCTAGGCCGCGAGGCAGCCGCAGTTACCGAACACCCAACAGTCCTACAGGGGGAGCTGGGCCTACTGGCACTACAGAACCAGCCCTTGACTACCAGTTTCACGCAGCCCACATAGGAAGCTCCTAAACTGGAGGCACCCTGGAGTTGGCTAACCCGACCGCACCACGACGAGGCAAGCATAGGTGTCTCAGTGAGCTTGACACAACCCGGAAACAGCTGACGGTGCTGAAACCAGGCTTGGCACGAGGGAGTACCTGTGACAAAAACACTGCCCGAGAACCAGCTGGCGGTGCTGGAACCCGGATGCGTTGCCCCAGTGTGCAAGAGCCAATGGCACGACCGAGGACCAGCTGACGGTGCTGGAACCCGGTTACTAAGCTGTAGGTGCCCGCGCTTAAAAGCACTACCAAGGACCGCCTGGCGTTGGCGGAACTCGGATACCCAGGAGGAGGCACCTAAGCCAAAGGCTCGGCCCGGAACCAGCTGACGGTGCTGGAACCAGGTGGTGGACCCCAAGGTCCACAGGAGAGGAGAGAACAGCTAGGCCGCGAGGCAGCCGCAGTTACCGAACCCCAACAGTCCTACAGGGGGAGCTGGGCCTACTGGCACTACAGAACCAGCCTTGACTACCAGTTCACGCAGCCCACATAGGAAGCTCCTAAACTGGAGGCACCCTGGAGTTGGCTAACCCGACCCGCACCACGACGAGGCAAGCATAGGTGTCTCAGTGAGGCTTGACACAACCCGGAAACAGCTGACGGTGCTGAAACCAGGCTTGGCACGAGGGAGTACCTGTGACAAAAACACTGCCGAGAACCAGCTGGCGGTGCTGGAACCCGGATGCGTTGCCCCAGTGTGCAAGAGCCAATGGCAACGACCGAGGACCAGCTGACGTGTGCTGGAACCCGGTTACTAAGCTGTAGGTGCCCGCGCTTAAAAGCACTACCAAGGACCGCCTGGCGGTTGGCGGAACTCGGATACCCAGGAGGGAGGCACCTAAGCCAAAGGCTCGGCCCGGAACCAGCTGACGGTGCTGGAACCAGGTGGTGGACCCGAAGGCCCACAGGAGAGGAGAGAACAGCTAGGCCGCGAGGCAGCCGCAGTTACCGAACCCCAACAGTCCTACAGTGGGAGCTGGGCCTACTGGCACTACAGAACCAGCCTTGACTACCAGTTCACGCAGCCCACATAGGAAGCTCCTAAACTGGAGGCACCCTGGAGTTGGCTAACCCGACCGCACCACGACGAGGCAAGCATAGGTGTCTCAGTGAGCTTGACACAACCCGGAAACAGCTGACGGTGCTGAAACCAGGCTTGGGCACGAGGGAGTACCTGTGACAAAAAACACTGCCGAGAACCAGCTGGCGGTGCTGGGAACCCGGATGCGTTGCCCCAGTGTGCAAGAGCCAATGGCACGACCGAGGACCAGCTGACGGTGCTGGAACCCGGTTACTAAGCTGTAGGTGCCCGCGCTTAAAAGCACTACCAAGGACCGCCTGGCGTTGCGGAACTCGGATACCCAGGAGGAGGCACCTAAGCCAAAGGCTCGGCCCGGAACCAGCTGACGGTGCTGGAACCAGGTGGTGGACCCCAAGGTCCACAGGAGAGGAGAGAACAGCTAGGCCGCGAGGCAGCCGCAGTTACCGAACCCCAACAGTCCTACAGGGGGAGCTGGGCCTACTGGCACTACAGAACCAGCCTTGACTACCAGTTCACGCAGCCCACATAGGAAGCTCCTAAACTGGAGGCACCCTGGAGTTGGCTAACCCGACCGCACCACGACGAGGCAAGCATAGGTGTCTCAGTGAGCTTGACACAACCCGGAAACAGCTGACGGTGCTGAAACCAGGCTTGGCACGAGGGAGTACCTGTGACAAAAACACTGCCGAGAACCAGCTGGCGGTGCTGGAACCCGGATGCGTTGCCCCAGTGTGCAAGAGCCAATGGCACGACCGAGGACCAGCTGACGGTGCTGGAACCCGGTTACTAAGCTGTAGGTGCCCGCGCTTAAAAGCACTACCAAGGACCGCCTGGCGTTGGCGGAACTCGGATACCCAGGAGGAGGCACCCTAAGCCAAAGGCTCGGCCCGGAACCAGCTGACGGTGCTGGAACCAGGTGGTGGACCCCAAGGCCCACAGGAGAGGAGAGAACAGCTAGGCCGCGAGGCAGCCGCAGTTACCGAACCCCAACAGTCCTACAGGGGGAGCTGGGCCTACTGGCACTACAGAACCAGCCTTGACTACCAGTTCACGCAGCCCACATAGGAAGCTCCTAAACTGGAGGCACCCTGGAGTTGGCTAACCCGACCGCACCACGACGAGGCAAGCATAGGTGTCTCAGTGAGCTTGACACAACCCGGAAACAGCTGACGGTGCTGAAACCAGGCTTGGCACGAGGGAGTACCTGTGACAAAAACACTGCCGAGAACCAGCTGGCGGTGCTGGAACCCGGATGCGTTGCCCCAGTGTGCAAGAGCCAATGGCACGACCGAGGACCAGCTGACGTGTGCTGGAACCCGGTTACTAAGCTGTAGGTGCCCGCGCTTAAAAGCACTACCAAGGACCGCCTGGCGTTGGCGGAACTCGGATACCCAGGAGGAGGCACCTAAGCCAAAGGCTCGGCCCGGAACCAGCTGACGGTGCTGGAACCAGGTGGTGGACCCCAAGGCCCACAGGAGAGGAGAGAACAGCTAGGCCGCGAGGCAGCCGCAGTTACCGAACCCCAACAGTCCTACAGGGGGAGCTGGGCCTACTGGCACTACAGAACCAGCCTTGACTACCAGTTCACGCAGCCCACATAGGAAGCTCCTAAACTGGAGGCACCCTGGAGTTGGCTAACCCGACCGCACCACGACGAGGCAAGCATAGGTGTCTCAGTGAGCTTGACACAACCCGGAAACAGCTGACGGTGCTGAAACCAGGCTTGGCACGAGGGAGTACCTGTGACAAAAACACTGCCGAGAACCAGCTGGCGGTGCTGGAACCCGGATGCGTTGCCCCAGTGTGCAAGAGCCAATGGCACGACCGAGGACCAGCTGACGGTGCTGGAACCCGGTTACTAAGCTGTAGGTGCCCGCGCTTAAAAGCACTACCAAGGACCGCCTGGCGTTGGCGGAACTCGGATACCCAGGAGGAGGCACCTAAGCCAAAGGCTCGGCCCGGAACCAGCTGACGGTGCTGGAACCAGGTGGTGGACCCCAAGGCCCACAGGAGAGGAGAGAACAGCTAGGCCGCGAGGCAGCCGCAGTTACCGAACCCCAACAGTCCTACAGGGGGAGCTGGGCCTACTGGCACTACAGAACCAGCCTTGACTACCAGTTCACGCAGCCCACATAGGAAGCTCCTAAACTGGAGGCACCCTGGAGTTGGCTAACCCGACCGCACCACGACGAGGCAAGCATAGGTGTCTCAGTGAGCTTGACACAACCCGGAAACAGCTGACGGTGCTGAAACCAGGCTTGGCACGAGGGAGTACCTGTGACAAAAACACTGCCGAGAACCAGCTGGCGGTGCTGGAACCCGGATGCGTTGCCCCAGTGTGCAAGAGCCAATGGCACGACCGAGGACCAGCTGACGGTGCTGGAACCCGGTTACTAAGCTGTAGGTGCCCGCGCTTAAAAGCACTACCAAGGACCGCCTGGCGTTGGCGGAACTCGGATACCCAGGAGGAGGCACCTAAGCCAAAGGCTCGGCCCGGAACCAGCTGACGGTGCTGGAACCAGGTGGTGGACCCGAAGGCCCACAGGAGAGGAGAGAACAGCTAGGCCGCGAGGCAGCCGCAGTTACCGAACCCCAACAGTCCTACAGGGGGAGCTGGGCCTACTAGCACTACAGAACCAGCCTTGACTACCAGTTCACGCAGCCCACATAGGAAGCTCCTAAACTGGAGGCACCCTGGAGTTGGCTAACCCGACCGCACCACGACGAGGCAAGCATAGGTGTCTCAGTGAGCTTGACACAACCCGGAAACAGCTGACGGTGCTGAAACCAGGCTTGGCACGAGGGAGTACCTGTGACAAGAACACTGCCGAGAACCAGCTGGCGGTGCTGGAACCCGGATGCGTTGCCTTGCCTATTAAAGATTGTCTTCCTAGAGCCCCAACTAGCGGTGTTGGAGCAAAGGGTAAGCAGGGGGAGATGAGTGTAGGCCGAAGCCTGCACTGGAGGCAGCTTTGTGTCTGCGTTGCGTTTGCAGGACACTTTGCCGGCTACACACTGGGGGAACAGCTGGCGTTGCTGAACCCCACTAACACAATGGCGTGTGTTTTTCTCTGTGCAGCTAGCACTTGCGGGCAAAAACTAGCGATGTTAGAGCCCGTGTTGAAGCAGGAGGAGGAGGAGAGGAGCAGAGTGTAGGCCGAAGCTTAGTTGAACCAATTTCAAAGGAAACCTTTAACCCCCCCCTCAGGTGTTACAAAGTACAAGAGACACACCTTGTGCAGTATTAATGCTGCACAAGTGAAAGGTTGCTCTATTAATTTGTCTACTTGCACACGCTGAATGAAAGACATACACAATTTACCCCATTCTACAGTCAAACTGTAGTGGATGCGTGACTTGGTTTTTTGATGAGACGCAGCACAGGTGTCCAAAATAACGCCTTGGTGCTTGGAGCAGCTTCCTGAGCGTTGTTATTTGCTGTACAGGAGTCTGCGCTCTTGTGTTATCCCTTGGCAATGCCCTGTTAGCGCTGCCCATCTTATGACATCATTTCATGTTGGCCGGTGCGGTTAACGATGGCCATAAATCCCAGACCCACAGTGTCTTTTCATAAAGCCACACTGCGGTGCTGGGATTCGTGGCCTTGAGCAGTAAATATTTTGGCCGCTCACACACGTCCTTACACCTGCTTCAGACTGGGCGGCCTCTGCTGATCCCTTCTCGCATGCCGCGGCCATGAGGCTGCACAGTCTGAAGAAGGCTGAAGGAGATGAGTTAAGACAGGCGAAGATATGCACTGCTCGTGCCCATCAATCACACCCTCGCAGTCAAAATAATTAAGACAACGAGGAGCATTATATTCAGGCAGGGCGGACGAACAGGCGCAAGTAGCCAACCAATGATGTCAGAAGACGGGAAGCGCTACCAAGGGGGGTGCTGCGTATCATTAGAAAGGAAAGTCACACCTCAGGGACAGTGGAATGGTCTCAAAGAGACACATTTTGTACGTGTTGAGTTCCACGTGGGCAAGGAGAAAACATCAGCCACCTTGTACAAATGCAGCAGTACTGCTGTACAAGGTGGCTGTTATACATAGAAACACCTGGGGGTGGGGGCCAGGCTCCCTTCAATTTCAGTTCATGTGCCTGCGTGGCGTTTGCAGGTCACGTTGCAAGCTGCACAGCAGGGGAACAGCTGGCGGTGCTGAACCCCACTAACACATTGGCTGGTGTTTTTCTCTGTGCAGCTAGCATTTCCGGGCAAAAACTAGCGGTGTTTGAGCCCAGGGTCAGCAGGAGGAGGAGGAGAGGAGCAAAGTGTAGGCCGAAGCCTGCACTGGTGGCAGCTTTTGGTCGGTTGTGCCAGCGTGGCTTGTGCTGGACACGATGCCGGCTACACAGCGGGGGAACAGCTGGCGTTGCTGAACCCCACTAACACATTGGCTGGTGTTTTTCTCTGTGCAGCTAGCATTTCCGGGCAAAAACTAGCGTTGTTAGAGCCCAGGGTCAGCAGGAGGAGGAGAGGAGCAGAGTGTAGGCCGAAGCCTAGTTGAACCAATTTCAAAGGTTACCTTTAACCCCCCCTCAGGTGTTACAAAGAACAAGAGCCACTCCTTCTGCAGCATTAATGCTGCACAAGTAAAAGGTTGCTCTATTAATTTGTCTACTTGCACAAGCTGAATGCAACACGTAGACTATTTAGCCCATTATACTGTTTAACAGTAGTGGAGGCGTGACTTGTCTTTTTAAAGAAAAGCAGCACAGGTGTCGAAAACAACACCTTTTTGCATGGGCGCAGCTTCCTGAGCGTTGTTAGTTGCTGTACAGGAGTCTGCGCTCTTGTGATCCTTTGGCCATGCGCTGTGAGCGCTTCCTGTCTTATGACCTCATTTCATGTTGGCCGTTGCGGTTAGCGATGGACATGAATCCCAGACCCACAGTGTGTTTTTAAAAAATCACACTGCGGTGCTGGGATTCGTGCCCTGGTGCAGTAAATATGTTTGCCGCTCACACATGTCCTTACACCTGCTTCAGACTGGACGGCCTCATCTGATCCCTTATCGCCTGCCGAGGCCATGAGGACACCCAGTCTGAAGAAGGCGGAAGGAGATGAGTGAACACAGGCAAACATATGCACTGCACATGCCCATCAATCACACCCTCGCTGTCCAAAAAAATAAGACACCGAGGGCCGTTGTTTCGAGCAGGGGAGATGCACAGGCGCAGCCAGCTAACCAATGATGTCAAAAGACGGGCAGCGCTAACAAGGGTGGTGCTGCGTGTCATTACAAAGGAAAGTCACACCTCAGGGACATTGTAATGGTCTCTAATGAGACACATTTTGTACGTGTTGAGTTCCACGTGGGCAAGGAGAAAAAGTCAGCCACCTCGTACAAATGCAGCAGTACTGCTGTACAAGGTGGCTGTTATACATAGAAACACCTGTGGGTGGGGGGCAGGCTCCCTTCAATTTCAGTTCATGTGCCTGCGTGGCGTTTGCAGGTCACGTTGCAAGCTACACAGCAGGGGAACAGCTGGCGTTGCTGAACCCCACTGACACATTGACTGGTGTTTTTCTCTGTGCAGATTGCATGTCCGGGCAAAAACTAGCGGTGTTAGAGCCCAGGGTCAGCAGGAGGAGGAGGAGAGGAGCAAAGTGTAGGCCGAAGCCTGCACTGGTGGCAGCTTTTGGTCGGTTGTGCCAGCGTGGCTTGTGCTGGACACGATGCCGGCTACACAGCGGGGGAACAGCTGGCGGTGCTGAACCCCACTAACACATTGGCTGGTGTTTTTCTCTGTGCAGCTAGCATTTCCGGGCAAAAACTAGCGGTGTTTGAGCCCAGGGTCAGCAGGAGGAGTAGAGGAGCAGAGTGTAGGCCGAAGCCTAGTTGAACCAATTTCAAAGGTTACCTTTAACCCCCCCCCTCAGGTGTTGCAAGGTACAAGAGCCACACCTTGAACAGCATTAATGATGCACAAGTCAAAGGTTGCTCTATTTAATTTTGCTCCTTGCACACGCTGAATTAAACACGTACACTATTTAGCCCATTATACTGTCAAACAGTTGTGGAGGCGTGACTTGTCTTTTTAACGAGACGCAGCACAGGTGTCAAAATTTGCACCTAGGTACTGGGCGCAGATTCCTGAGCGTTGTTATTTGCTGTACAGGAGTCTGCGCTATTGTGTTATCCCTTGGCAATACCCTGTTAGTGCAGGCCGTCTCATGACCTCATTTCATGTTGGCCGGTGCGGTTAACGATGGCCATAAATCCCAGACCCATAGTGGCTTTTCCTAAAGTCACACTGCGGTGCTGGGATTCGTGGCCTTGTGCAGTAAATATGTTCGCCGCTCACACATGTCCTTACACCTGCTTCAGACTGGGCGGCCTCAGCTGATCCCTTATCGCATGCCGCGGCCATGAGGCCGCACAGTCAGAAGAAGGCGGAAGGAGGGGAGTGAAAACAGGGGAACATATGCACTGCTCGTGCCCATCAATCACACCCTCGCAGTCAAAATATATGAGACAACGGGGGGCGTTGTGTCGGACAGGGGGGACGCACAGGCACAGCCAGCCAACCAATGATGTCAGGAGACGGGCAGCGCTAACAATGGGGGTGCTGCGTGTCATTAAAAAGGAAAGTCACACCTCAGGGACATTGTAATGGTCTGTAATGAGACACATTTTGTACTTGTTGAGTTCCACGTGTGCAAGGAGAAAAAGTCAGCCACCTTGTACAAATGCAGCAGTACTGCTGTACAAGGTGGCTGTTATACATAGAAACACCTGTGGGTGGGGGGCAGGCTCCCTTCAATTTCAGTTCATGTGCCTGCGTGGCGTTTGCAGGTCACGTTGCAAGCTACACAGCAGGGGAACAGCTGGCGTTGCTGAACCCCACTGACACATTGACTGGTGTTTTTCTCTGTGCACATTGCATGTCCGGGCAAAAACTAGCGGTGTTAGAGCCCAGGGTCAGCAGGAGGAGGAGGAGAGGAGCAAAGTGTAGGCCGCAGCCTGCACTGGTGGCAGCTTTTGTTCTGTTGTGCCAGCGTGGCTTGTGCTGGACACGTTGCCGACTACACAGCAGGGGAACAGCTGGCGGTGCTGAACCCCACTAACACATTGGCTGGTGTTTTTCTCTGTGCAGCTAGCATTTCCGGGCAGAAACTGGCGTTGTTTGAGCCCAGGGTCAGCAGGAGGAGTAGAGGAGCAGAGTGTAGGCCGAAGCCTAGTTGAACCAATTTCAAAGGTTACCTTTAACCCCCCCCTCAGGTGTTGCAAGGTACAAGAGCCACACCTTGAACAGCATTAATGATGCACAAGTCAAAGGTTGCTCTATTTAATTTTGCTCCTTGCACACGCTGAATTAAACACGTACACTATTTAGCCCATTATACTGTCAAACAGTTGTGGAGGCGTGACTTGTCTTTTTAACGAGACGCAGCACAGGTGTCAAAATTTGCACCTAGGTACTGGGCGCAGATTCCTGAGCGTTGTTATTTGCTGTACAGGAGTCTGCGCTCTTGTGTTATCCCTTGGCAATACCCTGTTAGTGCAGGCCGTCTCATGACCTCATTTCATGTTGGCCGGTGCGGTTAACGATGGCCATAAATCCCAGACCCACAGTGGCTTTTCCTAAAGTCACACTGCGGTGCTGGGATTCGTGGCCTTGTGCAGTAAATATGATCGCCGCTCACACATGTCCTTACACCTGCTTCAGACTGGGCGGCCTCAGCTGATCCCTTATCGCATGCCGCGGCCATGAGGCCGCACAGTCAGAAGAAGGCGGAAGGAGGGGAGTGAAAACAGGGGAACATATGCACTGCTCGTGCCCATCAATCACACCCTCGCAGTCAAAATATATGAGACAACGGGGGGCGTTGTGTCGGGCAGGGGGGACGCACAGGCACAGCCAGCCAACCAATGATGTCAGGAGACGGGCAGCGCTAACAATGGGGGTGCTGCGTGTCATTACAAAGGAAAGTCACACCTCAGGGACATTGTAATGGTCTCTAATGAGACACATTTTGTACGTGTTGAGTTCCACGTGGGCAAGGAGAAAAAGTCAGCCACCTCGTACAAATGCAGCAGTACTGCTGTACAAGGTGGCTGATATACATAGAAACACCTGTGGGTGGGGGGCAGGCTCCCTTCAATTTCAGTTCATGTGCCTGCGTGGCGTTTGCAGGTCACGTTGCAAGCTACACAGCAGGGGAACAGCTGGCGTTGCTGAACCCCACTAACACATTGGCTGGTGTTTTTCTCTGTGCAGCTAGCATGTCCGGGCAGAAACTGGCGTTGTTTGAGCCCAGGGTCAGCAGGAGGAGGAGAGGAGCAAAGTGTAGGCCGAAGCCTGCACTGGTGGCAGCTTTTGGTCGGTTGTGCCAGCGTGGCTTGTGCTGGACACGTTGCCGACTACACAGCAGGGGAACAGCTGGCGGTGCTGAACCCCACTAACACATTGGCTGGTGTTTTTCTCTGTGCAGCTAGCATTTCCGGGCAAAAACTAGCGGTGTTTGAGCCCAGGGTCAGCAGGAGGAGTAGAGGAGCAGAGTGTAGGCCGAAGCCTAGTTGAACCAATTTCAAAGGTTACCTTTAACCCCCCCCTCAGGTGTTGCAAGGTACAAGAGCCACACCTTGTGCAGCATTAATGCTGCACAAGTAAAAGGTTGCTCTATTTGTTTTGCTCCTTGCACACGCTGACTAAAACACGTACACTATTTAGCCCATTATACTGTCAAACAGTTGTGGAGGCGTGACTTGTCTTTTTAACGAGACGCAGCACAGGTGTCAAAATTTGCACCTAGGTACTGGGCGCAGATTCCTGAGCGTTGTTATTTGCTGTACAGGAGTCTGCGCTATTGTGATCCCTTGGCCATGCGCTGTGAGCGCTTCCTGTCTTCTGACCTCATTTCATGTCGGCCGTTGCGGTTAGCGATGGACATGAATCCCAGACCCACAGTGTGTTTTTAAAAAATCACACTGCGGTGCTGGGATTCGTGCCCTGGTGCACTAAATATGTTTGCCGCTCACACATGTCCTTACACCTGCTTCAGACTGGGCGGCCTCATCTGATCCCTTATCGCCTGCCGCGGCCATGAGGACACCCAGTCTGAAGAAGGCGGAAGGAGATGAGTGAACACAGGCAAACATATGCACTGCACATGCCCATCAATCACACCCTCGCTGTCCAAAAAAATAAGACACCGAGGGCCGTTGTTTCGAGCAGGGGAGATGCACAGGCGCAGCCAGCTAACCAATGATGTCAAAAGACGGGCAGCGCTAACAAGGGTGGTGCTGCGTGTCATTACAAAGGAAAGTCACACCTCAGGGACATTGTAATGGTCTCTAATGAGACACATTTTGTACGTGTTGAGTTCCACGTGGGCAAGGAGAAACAGTCAGCCACCTCGTACAAATGCAGCAGTACTGCTGTACAAGGTGGCTGATATACATAGAAACACCTGTGGGTGGGGGGCAGGCTCCCTTCAATTTCAGTTCATGTGCCTGCGTGGCGTTTGCAGGTCACGTTGCAAGCTACACAGCAGGGGAACAGCTGGCGTTGCTGAACCCCACTGACACATTGACTGGTGTTTTTCTCTGTGCAGATTGCATGTCCGGGCAAAAACTAGCGGTGTTAGAGCCCAGGGTCAGCAGGAGGAGGAGGAGAGGAGCAAAGTGTAGGCCGAAGCCTGCACTGGTGGCAGCTTTTGGTCGGTTGTGCCAGCGTGGCTTGTGCTGGACACGATGCCGGCTACACAGCGGGGGAACAGCAGGCGGTGCTGAACCCCACTAACACATTGGCTGGTGTTTTTCTCTGTGCAGCTAGCATGTCCGGGCAGAAACTGGCGTTGTTTGAGCCCAGGGTCAGCAGGAGGAGGAGAGGAGCAAAGTGTAGGCCGAAGCCTGCACTGGTGGCAGCTTTTGGTCGGTTGTGCCAGCGTGGCTTGTGCTGGACACGTTGCCGACTACACAGCAGGGGAACAGCTGGCGGTGCTGAACCCCACTAACACATTGGCTGGTGTTTTTCTCTGTGCAGCTAGCATTTCCGGGCAAAAACTAGCGGTGTTTGAGCCCAGGGTCAGCAGGAGGAGTAGAGGAGCAGAGTGTAGGCCGAAGCCTAGTTGAACCAATTTCAAAGGTTACCTTTAACCCCCCCCTCAGGTGTTGCAAGGTACAAGAGCCACACCTTGTGCAGCATTAATGCTGCACAAGTAAAAGGTTGCTCTATTTGTTTTGCTCCTTGCACACGCTGACTAAAACACGTACACTATTTAGCCCATTATACTGTCAAACAGTTGTGGAGGCGTGACTTGTCTTTTTAACGAGACGCAGCACAGGTGTCAAAATTTGCACCTAGGTACTGGGCGCAGATTCCTGAGCGTTCTTATTTGCTGTACAGGAGTCTGCGCTATTGTGATCCCTTGGCCATGCGCTGTGAGCGCTTCCTGTCTTCTGACCTCATTTCATGTCGGCCGTTGCGGTTAGCGATGGACATGAATCCCAGACCCACAGTGTGTTTTTAAAAAATCACACTGCGGTGCTGGGATTCGTGCCCTGGTGCACTAAATATGTTTGCCGCTCACACATGTCCTTACACCTGCTTCAGACTGGGCGGCCTCATCTGATCCCTTATCGCCTGCCGCGGCCATGAGGACACCCAGTCTGAAGAAGGCGGAAGGAGATGAGTGAACACAGGCAAACATATGCACTGCACATGCCCATCAATCACACCCTCGCTGTCCAAAAAAATAAGACACCGAGGGCCGTTGTTTCGAGCAGGGGAGATGCACAGGCGCAGCCAGCTAACCAATGATGTCAAAAGACGGGCAGCGCTAACAAGGGTGGTGCTGCGTGTCATTACAAAGGAAAGTCACACCTCAGGGACATTGTAATGGTCTCTAATGAGACACATTTTGTACGTGTTGAGTTCCACGTGGGCAAGGAGAAACAGTCAGCCACCTCGTACAAATGCAGCAGTACTGCTGTACAAGGTGGCTGATATACATAGAAACACCTGTGGGTGGGGGGCAGGCTCCCTTCAATTTCAGTTCATGTGCCTGCGTGGCGTTTGCAGGTCACGTTGCAAGCTACACAGCAGGGGAACAGCTGGCGTTGCTGAACCCCACTGACACATTGACTGGTGTTTTTCTCTGTGCAGATTGCATGTCCGGGCAAAAACTAGCGGTGTTAGAGCCCAGGGTCAGCAGGAGGAGGAGGAGAGGAGCAAAGTGTAGGCCGAAGCCTGCACTGGTGGCAGCTTTTGGTCGGTTGTGCCAGCGTGGCTTGTGCTGGACACGATGCCGGCTACACAGCGGGGGAACAGCAGGCGGTGCTGAACCCCACTAACACATTGGCTGGTGTTTTTCTCTGTGCAGCTAGCATGTCCGGGCAGAAACTGGCGTTGTTTGAGCCCAGGGTCAGCAGGAGGAGGAGAGGAGCAAAGTGTAGGCCGAAGCCTGCACTGGTGGCAGCTTTTGGTCGGTTGTGCCAGCGTGGCTTGTGCTGGACACGTTGCCGACTACACAGCAGGGGAACAGCTGGCGGTGCTGAACCCCACTAACACATTGGCTGGTGTTTTTCTCTGTGCAGCTAGCATTTCCGGGCAAAAACTAGCGGTGTTTGAGCCCAGGGTCAGCAGGAGGAGTAGAGGAGCAGAGTGTAGGCCGAAGCCTAGTTGAACCAATTTCAAAGGTTACCTTTAACCCCCCCCTCAGGTGTTGCAAGGTACAAGAGCCACACCTTGTGCAGCATTAATGCTGCACAAGTAAAAGGTTGCTCTATTTGTTTTGCTCCTTGCACACGCTGACTAAAACACGTACACTATTTAGCCCATTATACTGTCAAACAGTTGTGGAGGCGTGACTTGTCTTTTTAACGAGACGCAGCACAGGTGTCAAAATTTGCACCTAGGTACTGGGCGCAGATTCCTGAGCGTTCTTATTTGCTGTACAGGAGTCTGCGCTATTGTGATCCCTTGGCCATGCGCTGTGAGCGCTTCCTGTCTTCTGACCTCATTTCATGTCGGCCGTTGCGGTTAGCGATGGACATGAATCCCAGACCCACAGTGTGTTTTCAAAAAATCACACTGCGTGGCTGGGATTCGTGGCCTTGTGCAGTAAATAGGTTGGCCGCTTACACATGTCCTTACACCTGCTCCAGACTGGGCGGCCTCAGCTGATCCCTTATCGCCTACCACGGCCAGGAGGCCGCACAGTCTGAAGAAGGCGGAAGGAGATGAGTTAAGACAGGCGAACATATGCACTGCTCGTGCCCATAAACCACACCCTCGCTGACAAAATAAATATGACAACGAGGGGCGTTGTTTCTAGCAGGGCGGATGCACAGGCGCAGCCAGCTAACCATGATGACAAAAGACGGGAAACGCTACCAAGGGGGGTGCTGCGTATCATTACAAAGGAAAGTCACACCTCAGGGACAGTGGAATGGTCTCAATGAGACACATTTTGTACGTGTTGAGTTCCACGTGGGCAAGGAGAAAAAGTCAGCCACCTTGTACAAATGCAGCAGTACTGCTGTACTAGGTGGCTGTTATACATAGAAACACCTGGGGGGGTGGGGCCAGGTTCCCTTTTAATTTCAGTTCCTGTGCCTGCATGGCGTTTGCAGGTCACGTTGCCGGCTACACAGCAGGGGAACAGCTGGCGTTGCTGAACCCCACTAACACATTGGCTGGTGTTTTTCTCTGTGCAGCTAGCACTTCCGGGCAAAAACTAGCGGTGTTTGAGCCCAGGGTCAGCAGGAGGAGGAGAGGAGCAGAGTGTAGGCCGAAGCCTGCACTGGTGGCAGCTTTTGTTCTGTTGTGCCAGCGTGGCTTGTGCTGGACACGTTGCCGACTACACAGCAGGGGAACAGCTGGCGGTGCTGAACCCCACTGACACATCACCTAGTGTTTTTTTCTGTGTAGACAACACTTTCAGGTGGCAACTGACAGTGTTGAAACCCAGGGAATCAAAGAGGAGCAGAGTGTAGGCCGAAGCCTGCAGTGGAGCAAGTTGAAAGGGAACCTTTAACCCCCCCCCCCAGGCATTTGTTGCTGAAAGAGCCATCTTGTACAGCAGTAATACTGCACATGGAAAATGGTGGCTCCGAAAATTATGCTCCTTGCAAACGCTGAAGTACACACTCATATAATGTGTCCCCTCACACCGTCAAACCATCCCGGAAGTGGGACTTTCCTTTGTAATGTGACACAGCACAGCCGTCATTCCAACCCCCTTGGTGCCGGGCACCACCTCCTCAACGTTGTTTGGTTCTGTCACGGAGCCCGCACTGTAATGTTATCCCTTGGCCATGCACAGTTAGCGGTGCCCGTCTTCTGACATCATGTAGGTGTCAGGCTGGCAGTGCCTGTGCGTCCAAGCTGCCCGAGATCCAACCTTGCAGTGTCATCTAATGTAGTCCCACTGCGGGCCAGGGATCCATGGGCATGCGCAGTGCATATCATCGCCTCTCACTCACCTCCTTCCTGCTTCTTCAGACTGTGCGGCGTCACGGCCGTGGCATGCTATTAGGGATCAGCTGACGCCGCCTAGTCTGAAGAAGCGTGAAGAAGGGGAGTGAGAGGCTAGTATATGCACTGCGCATGGCCATGGATACCAGGCCCACTGTGGGATCACATTAGACGACACTGCGAGGTGTGATTTCGGGCAGCGTGGACGCACAGGCGCAGCCAGGACGACAACAAATGATGTCAGAGGACGGGCAGCGCAAACTGTGCATGGCCAAGGGATAACATAACAGCGCAGGGTCCATGACGGAATCAAACAACGCTAAGGAGGCAGCGCACGGTGCCAAGGGGGTAGCAATGACGGCTGTGCTGTGTCACATTACAAAGGAAAGTCCCACCTCCGGGACGGTTGGACGGTGTGAGGGGACACATTACATGAGTGTGTAGTTCAGCGTTTGCAAGGAGCATAATTTCAAGAGCGACCTTTCCCTTGTGCAGTATTAGTGCTGCACATGGTGGCTCTTTCAGTAACAAACGCCTAGGGGGGGGGGGGGACAGGTCCCCTTACATTTTAGTTGTGCCAGCGTGGCGGTCGCATGACACGTTGCCGGATACACAGCTGGGGATCAGCTGACGTTACTGAACCCCAATAACAGAGGAGCGACTGTTGACTGTGCACACAGCACTTCCAGGCACCAACTGGCGGTGTTAGAGCCCAGGGACAGCAGGAGGAGCAGATTGGAGGTATTGCCGCACACACAGCTGGGGATCAGCTGACGTTACTGAACCCCAATAACAGAGGAGCGACTGTTGACTGTGCACACAGCACTTCCAGGCACCAACTGGCGGTGTTAGAGCCCAGGGACAGCAGGAGGAGCAGAGGAACAGAGTGTAGGCCGAAGCCTGATTGGAGCAAGTTGAAAGGAAACCTTTAACCCCCCCCCCCAAGACGTTTGTAGCTGAAAGAGCCATGTTGTGCAGCACTAAGGATGCAAAAGGAAAAGGTTGCTCTTTTAATTATGCTCCTTGCAAACACCGAAGTAAACACTAAAAATGTGTCCCTTTATACCGTTAAACCGTTCCGGAGGTGCGAATTTCCTTCGTAATGGGACACAGCACAGCTGTCATTCCTATCCCCTTGATGCCGTGCGCTGCCTCCTCAGCGTTGTTTTAAGCTGCCACGGAGCCTGCGCTGTTCTGTTAGCCCTTGGCCATGCCCAATTAGCGCTGCCTGTCTTCTGACATAATTTGGTGTCAGGCTGTCAGTGCCTGTGCGTCCACGCTGCTCCAGATCCCACCTCGCAGTCTCATCTAACGTAATCCCACTGCGGGCCTTGGAACCATGGGCATGCACAGTGCATAACCTCGACTCTCACTCCCCTCCTTCCCTCTTCTTCAGACTGTGCGGTGTCACGGCCGTGGCATGCTAGGGATCAGCTGACGGCGCACAGTCTAAAGAAGGCGGAGGGAAATGAGCGAGAGCCCGAGGGGAAGATATGCACTGCGCATGCCCATGGATCCCAGGCCCGCAGTGTGACTCAATCAGAAGACACTGCGAGGCGGGATCTCGGGCAGCGCGGCCGCACAGGCGCAGCCAGCCTGACACCAAATTATGTCAGAAGACAGGCAGCGCAAATAGGGCATGCCCAAGGGATAACAGAACAGCGCAGGCTCCGTGACAGCTTAAAACAACGCTGAGGAGGCAGCGCATGGCACCAAGGGGGTAGGAATGACGGCTGTGCTGCGTCACATTACGAAGGAAAGTCCCAGCTCCGGGACGGTATAACGGTATCAGTGAACACATTTTATAAGTGTTAAGTTCTGCGTGTGCAAAGAGCTAAAAAAAAAGAGCTACCTTTTCCTTGTGCAGCATTACTGCTGCACAAGATGGCTCTTTCAGTAACAAACGACGGGGGGGGGGGGGACAGGTTCCCTTACATTTAGGTTGTTGTGCCAGCGTGGCGGTCGCAGGACACATTGCCGGCTACACAGCTGGGGATCAGCTGACGTTACTGAAACCCAATAACACTGGGTCGTATGTTTTTACTGTGCAGCCTGCACTTCTGAGCCGCAACTGGCGGTGTTGGAGCCCAGGAATAGCAGTTCAGGTGGTAGAAAGATGAACACAGCAGGAGACCTGGATGACACCCAATTACTTAATCAGGCAGAGGAGTGGCAAATTCCTGCGAGATCCAGGCCTGGTTCATTTTCAGGAAAGTAAGCCGGTCAACGTTATCGGAGGATAGTCGCATGCGACGGTCTGTTAGTACACCACCTGCGGCACTAAAGACACGTTCCGATAAGACACTAGCCGCAGGGCAAGCCAGCACCTCCAATGCATACTGGCTTAGCTCTGGCCAAGTATCCAGCTTAGAGACCCAAAACTTGAACGGGGAAGAGCCGTCTGGGAGTACAGTAAGAGGGCAAGCCATGTAGTCTGTCACCATCTGACGGAACCGTTGCCTCCTGCTGACTGGAGCCGCCGGTGATGGTGTAGACATTTGGGGCGGGCACACAAAAGTGTGCCAGAGTTGTGCCATACTGGGCTTGCCTTGGGCAGAGGCACTGCTTCTGCTCCCTCTTTGGGCAGAGCCTCCCCCACTGCCTCGACGCACTGAGCTGCTTTGTAAAGCACTAGCAGCACTCCTCTCAGTTGGACAGGAGAAGATGATGGAATTCACCAGTGTGTCGTGGTACTCCCGCAATTTACGCTCCCGGGTCAACGCAGGGATGAGGTTTTGGACGTTGTCCCGGTAGCGAGGATCGAGGAGGGTGAACACCCAATAATCAGGCATGTTGAGAATGTGGTCGATGCGGCGGTCGTTTCTCAGGCACTGCAGCATGAAATCCACCATGTGCTGCAGAGTGCCAACCGGCCCAGAAACGCTGTCCCCTGCTTGAGACATGATCTCTGCCCGCTCGTCATCACCCCACCCTCGCTGTACACACTGACCACTGGACAATTGTGTCGCTCCCTCCTCTGGACGGAGCTCTTCCTCCTCCATTGACTCCTCCTCATCCTCCTCACAAATTGGCCCCTGCGTACCCCTTTGTGAGGAACCACGTGGCGCTGACTCTCCAGAAGCTGATGGAAAAGGTGACTCCTCATCCTCCACCTCTTCCACCACATCATCCCTTAACCCTTGCAAAGTTTGCTGAAGCAGGCAGATAAGGGGGACAGTCATGCTGACTAGTGCATCATCTGCACTTGCCATCCGCGTGGAATAATCAAAAGGACGCAAAACCTGGCAGACGTCCTTCATAGTGGCCCACTCTGTGGTTGTGAAGTCTGATCGGCGCTGACTGCGACTTCTTTGCGCCTGATGCAGCTGGTACTCCATAACTGCTTGCTGCTGCTCACACAACCGCTCCAACATATGTAACGTGGAATTCCACCGGGTAGGTAGGTCACATATGATGCGGTGTTCCGGAAGGCGGAATCGGCGCTGCAGAGCAGCAATGCGGGATCTGGCCAAGCTGGAACGCCGCAAGTGAGCACACTCTAGGCGGACCTTGTGCAGCAGGGCATCAAGATCCGGATAGTCCCTCAGAAAACTCTGCACAACCAAATTGAGCACATGTGCCAGACATGGGATGTGAGTGAGGTTGCCAAGGGCCAAAGCTGCCACCAGATTTCGGCCATTGTCACACACTACCATGCCTGGCTGGAGATTCGCTGGCAGTAACCACACATCGCTCTCCTGCTTTATGGCATTCCAGAGCTCCTGCGCTGTGTGGCTTCGATGCCCCAATGAAACTAGTTTCAAGACGGCCTGCTGACGTTTGGCCACGGCTGTGCTCATGTCGGTCATAGGTAAACGTTCACGGGTCCATGTGGGGGTGGACTGTGACGGATCCTGCAGAGAGGAATCAGAGGAACTGGTGTAAGAGGAGGAGTCGATGCGTACAGACTGGATTCCTGCAATCCTTGGAGTGGGCAGGACACGTCCTGCGCCACTCGCACGATCTGTACCTGGCTCAACAACATTAACCCAATGGGCAGTGAGGGAAACATATCGCCCCTGTCCATGCTGACTGGTCCACGCATCGGTGGTGAGGTGGACCTTGCTACTGACGGCGTTCAGTAGCGCATGTTTTATGTTTGCCTCAACATGCCTGTGCAGGGCAGGGACAGCCTGCCTGCTGAAGTAAAAGCGGCTGGGCACCTTGTACTGTGGGACTGCCAATGCCATCAAGTCACGGAAGCTGTCAGTCTCCACCAGCCTGAACGAGAGCATTTCCAGGGACAACAGTTTGGCAATGCCTGCATTCAGAGCCTGTGCTCGGGGGTGGTTGGCCGAGAATGCCCGCCTTTTCTCCCATGCCTGTACTACCGATGGCTGTAGAGTAGACTGGGAGTGTGAGGATGACTGGGAAGGTGGTGCTGTGGGTGGAATTACACAAGGTCTCTGGGAGGAAGCCAAACCAGCTGTGCGTGAGCTGGAGGAAGAGGCAACACGAGCTGAAGAGGTGGTAGCTGCCGCTGTTGGTTGGCCTACATCTTCAGTGTGTTTCTGTAACTCCACCGCGTGCCTGGTCCGCACATGTTTCCACATATTTGTGGTATTGAGGTTGCTGACATTTTTCCCTCTTTTTACTTTATGATGACACAGCTTGCATTTGACAAAACAAATGTCATCTGCAACTGTGTCAAAAAAGGACCAGGCACTGCAAGTCTTGGGAGCGCCCTTTTTGGCTTTGGAAAGAGACAGGCTCCTAACGGGTGCCAAAGTGGAGGCTACAGGCTCCGCAGTCTTCCCCCTCCCTCTCCCTCTTTGGCCCGTAAGAGGAAGCTCTTCCTCTGAGCTGCTCCCACCACCTTCCTGTTCCTCACGCCACGATGGGTCAAGGACCTCATCATCTCCACTACCCTCTGCCACCAACTGCTCCTCCTGGGTAGTCTCAGCAGCACAGTACGCACGAGAAAGCGGCACCTGAGTTTCATCATCAGATGCGTACTGCGCTGTGGTCACCGGAGGCACTGGCCCACCTGCCTCTTCAGAGTCAGAGAGAAAAAGGTGTTGGGCATCACTGCACACTGCCTCTTCTTCCATTTCTCCAATGCTGCTTGGCTGGCCCCCTGTTTCCAAGCCAAGAGATTCAGAGAACAGAAGTAGAGACGGCTCCTGTCCTGGGCTCTCTGACTGCCTGGCCAATTTGGCAGGTGGTGAAGAGACAGATGGCTGCTCTCCAGTGCTCTGTGCCTGAGAGGATGTGGCACTAACTGAAGTCGATGCCGAGGCGTTAGCTGCCATCCACCCGACAACGGCTTCAATTTGGTCTTCACGCAGCAGCGGTGCACGGCGCTCTCCGACAAAGCTGCGCATGAAGGACTGTTCCCTGCTGAAACTGAGTGACGACGAGTCACCGGCGCCCGCAGCAGGCACAGAATCACCACGTCCTCTCCCTGCTCCTCTCCCTGCTCCGCGCCCACGCCCACGTGCCTTACTCCCTGCCCTCTTCATCTTGGTTGACAGATAAAGATAAGCAGAAAAGTACTAAGGCCTTAGTGTGCTTATTCCTGTAATGCTCCTCCTAACAGGTGTAAGAAACACTAATGTTGTAAATTGTGGACTAAACTTTATTATTTTTCAAATGTGGCCTACACAAGTGTAAGTTGTGTTTGGTGAACTTAACCTTTTTTTTGGTGCAGATCGGGCTACAGAGCTAGTTTAAATCACACGGAGACCGTGCAGACAGCCGTAAACGGCGCTGCAAGGCCAAGAAACCCTCCTCTAGGTTATCCTATATAGTGTTTTTCCACTATTTAGCTGGATACAAGTGGAAAGACACTAATAGGAATTTTTTTTTTCAAATTTTAAACTGGCTGCACTATTTGAAAAAAAGGAAATTGTTTTTCAAGGTATGAGGCAGTAACGCACCCTGAGCTGAATCCAACCGGCTATGGCTGCACACAGACTACAGGGCGAGCTGGGCTCACACGGAGACCGTGCAGACAGCCGTAAACGGCGCTGCAAGGCCAAAAAACCCTCCTCTAGGTTATCCTATATAGTGTTTTTCCACTATTTAGCTGGATACGAGTGGAAAGACACTAATAGGAATTTTTTTTTTCAAATTTTAAACAGGCTGCACTATTTGAAAAAAAGGAAAATTTTTCTCAAGGTATGAGCCAGTAACGAACCCTGAGCTGAATCCAACCGGCTATGGCTGCACACAGACTACAGGGCGAGCTGGGCTCACACGGAGACCGTGCAGACAGCCGTAAACGGCGCTGCAAGGCCAAAAAACCCTCCTCTAGGTTATCCTATATAGTGTTTTTCCACTATTTAGCTGGATACGAGTGGAAAGACACTAATAGGAATTTTTTTTTTCAAATTTTAAACAGGCTGCACTATTTGAAAAAAAGGAAAATTTTTCTCAAGGTATGAGCCAGTAACGAACCCTGAGCTGAATCCAACCGGCTATGGCTGCACACAGACTACAGGGCGAGCTGGGCTCACACGGAGACCGTGCAGACAGCCGTAAACGGCGCTGCAAGGCCAAAAAACCCTCCTCTAGGTTATCCTATATAGTGTTTTTCCACTATTTAGCTGGATACGAGTGGAAAGACACTAATAGGAATTTTTTTTTTCAAATTTTAAACAGGCTGCACTATTTGAAAAAAAGGAAAATTTTTCTCAAGGTATGAGCCAGTAACGAACCCTGAGCTGAATCCAACCGGCTATGGCTGCACACAGACTACAGGGCGAGCTGGGCTCACACGGAGACCGTGCAGACAGCCGTAAACGGCGCTGCAAGGCCAAAAAACCCTCCTCTAGGTTATCCTATATAGTGTTTTTCCACTATTTAGCTGGATACGAGTGGAAAGACACTAATAGGAATTTTTTTTTTCAAATTTTAAACAGGCTGCACTATTTGAAAAAAAGGAAAATTTTTCTCAAGGTATGAGCCAGTAACGAACCCTGAGCTGAATCCAACCGGCTATGGCTGCACACAGACTACAGGGCGAGCTGGGCTCACACGGAGACCGTGCAGACAGCCGTAAACGGCGCTGCAAGGCCCAAAAACCCCCCTCTAGGTTATCCTATGTAGTGTTTTTCCACAATAGAGCTGGAGACTGGTGGAAAAACACTAATAGGAAATTTGAGAAAAAATGTGCAGCAGGCTGCACTAAGAGCAAAAAAGAACAACTGTGTGAGGCAGTGTGAACCCCCCCTGAGCTGAATACAACCGGGTATATGGCTGCACACAGACTACAGAGTGAGCTGCACACACACACACACAGAGACCTTGCAGAACGCTGTTAAAACAGCGCTGCAAGGCAAGAGCAAGGTGAACAGTGAAGAACACACAGCGTTTTGCTAAATTAGCCTTTGGAAAGGAAAATAAAGCAATTAGCTAGCTCAACTGGCCCTCAGTTAGAACACAGCGTCCTGTCCCTAACTGAAATCACAGCAGAGTGAGCGCAAAATGGCGGCAGCGCTTTTTTATAGTGCAGAGTGACATCATTTCAGCAGCCAATCCAAGCCTTGCCAGTACTTACATGCCCACCATGCTAAACAGGATGTGCCCACACTTTCATTCATTCCTCATTGGCTGCTGCGTTCAATTTGAATTCTGGGAACTTCCGATTCCGGTATCCGATACGCGGGAAGTATCGGAATTCAGTATCGGAATTCCGATACCGCAAATATCGGCCGATACCCGATACTTGCGGTATCGGAATGCTCAACACTACTCGCCGCAGATCAGTGCAGGGTACAACAGGAGAGCCAGAAAAGGCAGCAGTAACCCTCTGCACAGAATCAGTCCCAGCGAGACGCTGGGAGCGACGCCTCCGCTGAGCAGAGCCCACTGCGGCCGAAGCAGAATGGGAGACCGCAGCAGACACGGATCGAGATTCCCCCTGTGCAGCAGAGGAAACTCGACTCCTAACACATACAGGATACAAATATGAAATTACTGTGAACAAACTAACAATTACAGATTGGCACAGAGGAGAGAGGGCGCTGCCACCCTTGCGGGTTTACAGTCTACCAGATCCCTATAGATCCCAATTCCCCATGCACATACATGATCAGCCTCACTGGGCAAATGGGAGTAGAATGCTAGAAGCAGGCGGTCTCAAAAAAAAAAAATTAAAGGATCATGTGATGTAATTAAACACTTTGGACTCTGGTTTATGGTCATTTAATTTTTTTCTTGGGCTTTGTCTAAGCAATGGCCACAGTGTGAACGTGTCTATAAACATTGCGCATATACCAACTTATACATTGGCTCATTTCTTTGGTTTTGCTGTACTTTCTTGTACTTTGCATAATTAAGGGCATGGCCCCCCTTTTGAGCTAGGCATTTTATCTATATTGCTCCCATGGGCAGGTGTCTGAACAGTTGGGCCACTGTCCTGCTCTGCCTTATCTCCATTGCGGTCATCCGACAAAACCAAAGGTAAGATTCTAATGCTAGAGACAGGACTGTCCCAAATGTGTACACATGGTCACAGTGGGATGGCTTTAACGTTTTTTAATTAAAATAATGATAGCTAAGTTCCCTATGTTATTTACATGTACTATTACTCTTTACTTATTTACATACTACAGGGTATATGCTCCTTTTGTTTTTTGGGGGGCTTTGTCTATGAAATTATTCACCAAACTGTATACCCAATATTCTTATTTGAATATTGGGTATACAGTTCGGTGAATAATTTATTTTTTCTTTGGTACCCCCCTAATCCATACACGGTGATCTTTGTCTAGGAAATGGCCACAGTATGAATGTCCACTTACACATTGCACATATATCAACTCATGCTACCTTACTTTTTTAATCCATAGAATTCCTGTATGTAAAAACAACAAAGTTAGATGCATTTACTCCCAATACTCCAGCGTTGGCTCTCTAGAGTGGTCTCTGATCTTTGCTAATATGGCTGCGTAAGTGGCATCACATCATGCAATGGCTGCAGCCAATCAGTGTGCTCAAAGGTCTGCTGACATCTACATTGACATCAATGATTGGCTGCAAGGTTCAGATGATTTCAAAATGTCATCACCGATGGAGCCATATCAAGAAAGACCAAGTACAGCCCCAGAGAACCAGTGCTGGAGTGGCAGTATAAGTATATTTTACATTATTTTCACATACAGGAAGCCTATGAATAAAAAAAAAGAAAATGGATATCCTTTAAGGTACTATTCTTACTTTTGGAAAAATTCACCTTCAATATCTCTTCAAATTTTTAAGAAATCCAAGATGGCGGTATTATGGTAGTGTATGACTCTACTGAACCTTTTTTTGCTATTTGTTTTTAATTTAGGACAATTTTGATTGGGAACAATACAATATGGTCATTTTTTAATGGTCCATATTAAAGCCGAAACAGCCAGGCATTGCACAATTCTAAACTACTGGTTGTAAAATTAACTAAGTTCAGTTCACTAAGACTGACAGGAAGACAAAATACATTGTCATTAGAACAAATGGCTATTGGTTTATTACTTTATTTCCACATTACTTCCGATCCCAACTTAAAGGGGATTACCTGAAAATTCTATGATAATGCAGCTACAATGTACAGAAAATTAAAATTATTTTAATATTGATCATTTTTAGTATGCCCACTCCCCAATTTCGAGCATACCCCCATGTTCTTGAAAGTGCTGTATATCTTGCAAATTTGATGAAGTGTCAATATGTACCCACAAGATCCAGACCGATCCCCGATTTTTTAGTGTCAGATTATCATCAATTCGCCTTACAATTAGACACTGAAGCTGAGAGTATGCAGAAGTAAATCAGTCCTCTTCTCAGAGCCCACATCAAATAATTTATATATACGCCATATGTCGTGAAGGGGTTAAGAAGAGGGGAGGTACTACTTTACTTTAAGATAAATCGCTCATACCTGATGTGCAATCAAATATATTTTTGAACCACAATAAGCATTTTCTATATTAAAACAGCAGACTGACTAACGGAAAGAAAAGACCCAACGCAATTAACGATCTTTTATTCAGTGACTTTCATGACATTACTATTATTCCTTTAATGAGCTCCTGCTTGGTTTTTAGATTTCTAATGCTGTTTTGTAAGTCAAAATCATTTTCCAAACAGTGCCATAACTGGGTAATTAGGAATAAATCTTTACAATTACTTTAACATCAGCTACTGTCTCATCCTTACACCTTGAGCTCAGGCCATAAACCTTCATTCTGCAATGGTTTTTCTATGCTGGTAATAAACTCACACAACTTGCTGAAATCCATTAAGGATCATATTTACATTACCTTGTCCAATACAAGACAGACATGACTATCACTTATCCAGACGTCAAGACTCCCTTTTTCTTCTTGCAAACAAAAAAAACCTTAGGCAAGGTCACATATGTACATGATAAAAGCTTGAAAGAACATAGAAATAAGTATCTAGGGGAAACCATATTGCAGAGCAGCTTAAATGTATGCCCCCCCAGAGAAACCTGTCATCCACGCAGGGGCGGACACTCACAGCTTGGGACCCCTGTGCAAGAAATGTGTCTGGGCCCCCCTCCTTTTATGGTGACAAAACTACAGATATATATAGCCACATATATACATATATATATATATATATATATATATATATATATATATATATAGATCTTACATAGTATCCTTTATTATGTATATTGCTGTCCCTTACCACACAGTGCCCTCTCTTGTTATGTATAGCGGAGAGAGAGCGCGGTGGAGATAGCAGCGCGGTATGTGAGCGAGTGTCATAGACTGCGAGAAAGAGAACTATGATGCCATGGACTATAGCCCCCACAATGGATCTGCCCCCATCCACCTCCCCTATGCCATGGACTATAGCCCCCACCCTGGATCTGCCCCCATCCACCTTCCCAACAGCTCCTACCCAACAACCCCACAGTCCCTATCCCTATTGCCTTTATACACTTGCTTTGGCAAAATGGATGTGTATTTGGTCCTGCCAATAAAGCTTCTTTGAATCTATAGCTTCGTCCATGACATATCAGATTATTTATAGCCCCCCTGATTTTATTACATACCATTCTCTCTTGTTAGATGTTTAATGCAATGATGGCTGATGGAGCATGGGGAAGCTTCTTTTCTAATGGAGAAGGCTGTAAGACTGGTTTTCCGGTCAGATGCTGCCACATCAGCAGTCATTTTATATTCTAACAAGAGACGACTATGTAATAAAGAGAGAACCGTGATTAAGAAAAATGACAAGAATGCGCTATGTAAGTGATAGCACTGTCCTCTCCACCAACCCAATCTTGTTCTCCCCTACACCTCAGAGTCCTCTCCACCAGCCCCATCATTGTTCTCCCCACCACACCTCAGTGTTAACTCCTCCACCACTCTCATCATTGTTCTCCCCACCACACCTCAGACCTCAATGTCCTCTCCCCCACCCTCATCATTGTTTTCCACCACTACCCCTCATTGTCCTCTGCCCTGTGTAGTGGTAAAAAAAAATGCTCATCTCTCCGACCATTTCCCCACAGCAACATAATTGCCGGCAACTTTCTCTCTGACACAGGCATGAGCTGCATGCTGACATCATCAAGCCAAATGTTCTTGTGTCAGGGAGAAAGCACCAGGCAGGAAGCAGAGATCTCTGCAGCTCTGCTGCCATTTTCTCCTGTAGGCAGCGGCATTGCAGGGATCGCTCCCTATCCTCCGCGTATGATAAGGGCTTTCTGGCCATAGGCCCTCCAGAGTCTAGGGCTCCGAGAAGAAAGCCAGATTGTCCTCAGTATTAGCCACCCTGCAAGGTTACCCCTCCACCTCCGAGCCCCAATGCAGCTGCACCAGCTGCACTGGTGGTATGTCCGCCCATCCACACGCCCTTAGTAAAAACCATAAAAAGTAGCACTAAATTAAAAATCACACATTTCTGGAATTTAAAAAAAAATTCATAGGTGAACCGCAGGAATGAAATAAGAGCAAAACTTTCCCATGTTTGATTTGGTGACAAATTATCTTTAAAATGTTCAGAGATCAGTTTTTCAGAAAGATGGAAATCTTTATAAAGACTAGGAAAATGATAAACTGCAGTGACCATTAGACGTAGCGTCAAAGCCTACTGTATTCAACATATACATTTAGTTTTACACTAACTGCAGACACTGTGCAGTCTAAATTCCCCTTTAAATCTCTGCAGGAAAACAGAGTATAGAAATTAAAAAAGCAGCATAGTAGAAAATTGTACATATAAAATATTGATTGACTTGAATTTTAGTTATACAAGAAGCAGTTCAGAGAAACAACTTTTCCAAAAGTACAGGTCTACCTTTCTGCTATATGTCAATCAGTGATTCAGTAAAGCTGAACAACTAGAAAAACAAAATAAGGATTTATTTGACCATAAGACTCAGAGACTATAAAACATAGATGAAAAACAAAATCCTGGTAAATGGTGCATTTATTAACATGGTTTTTATCTGAGCTCTTCAGTCTATTTAATTATACGGATGATTGTGCATGTGTTCTTGGACTGTCATTAGCTAAAATCCACTTTTAATCACTGGCCATGCTGGTGCTTAATCTACAAAACCTCAGTTCCATTGTTTTTATGCTTTTTTTTGCATCAATATAACAGACAAAATTCTAAAGACTAAATTCACTCTTTCAGCTATCACGCCATCAGGGATGATTGTTCAAGGACAAAGTCCGGTACATCTGAAGTCATATTCATATTGTATGGACTGGAGCCCAGAAGATGTCAAAACACCCTCTGGAAAGTCAGTCTACAATTGGATTTCTATAATTTTCACAAATTACTTTTCACAGCAGAAAAAAAAAAGCAAGAAAATATATAAAGTGTCAATCAATGGTAATCACATAACAAGTGAAGGTATTGTAGCTGAGAAGTGAGGTGTTTAAGATGCTACAACATGTTTTTCTAATACTTAACCATAAAGGAGCACTAAACAGAAAATTCAACAGAAAAAAATCATCCTAGCAATTCCTCCCTTAATTCCTTCATTTTCTTTAATCCTATTTACTTCATATTAAAAGACACATACACGAGATCTTCTCCTCATCCATGCTTCATCATTGTATAAGATCTTCTCCTCATCCATGCTTCATCATTGTAAAAGGAGATCTTCTCCTCATCCATGCTTCATCATTGTATAAGGAGATCTTCTCCTCATCCATGCTTCATCATTGTATAAGGAGATCTTCTCATCCATGCTTCATCATTGTATAAGGAGATCTTCTCCTTATCCATGCTTCATCATTGTATAAGGAGATCTTCTCATCCATGCTTCATCATTGTATAAGGAGATCTTCTCCTCATCCATGCTTCATCATTGTATAAGGAGATCTTCTCCTCATCCATGCTTCATCATTGTAAAAGGAGATCTTCTCCTCATCCATGCCTCATCATTGTATAAGGAGATCTTCTCATCCATGCTTCATCATTGTATAAGGAGATCTTCTTCTCATCCATGCTTCATCATTGTGTAAGGAGATCTTCTCCTCATACATGCTTCATCATTGTATAAGGAGATCTTCTCATCCATGCTTCATCATTGTGTAAGGAGATCTTCTCCTCATCCATGCTTCATCATTGTATAAGGAGATCTTCTCCTCATCCATGCTTCATCATTGTGTAAGGAGATCTTCTCCACATCCATGCTTCATCATTGTGTAAGGAGATCTTCTCATCCATGCTTCATCATTGTATAAGGAGATCTTCTCCTCATCCATGCTTCATCATTGTGTAAGGAGATCTTCTCCTCATCCATGCTTCATCATTGTATAAGGAAATCTTCTCCTCATCCATGCTTCATCATTGTATAAGGAGATCTTCTCCTCATCCATGCTTCATCATTGTATAAGGAGATCTTCTCCTCATCCATGCTTCATCATTGTGTAAGGAGATCTTCTCCTCATCCATGCTTCATCATTGTATAAGGAGATCTTCTCCTCATCCATGCTTCATCATTGTGTAAGGAGATCTTCTCCTCATCCATGCATCTTCATTGTGTAAGGAGATCTTCTCCTCATCCATGCTTCATCATTGTATAAGGAGATCTTCTCCTCATCCATGCTTCATCATTGTATAAGGAGATCTTCTCCTCATCCATGCTTCATCATTGTATAAGGAGATCTTCTCCTCATCCATGCTTCATCATTGTGTAAGGAGATCTTCTCCTCATCCATGCTTCATCATTGTGTAAGGAGATCTTCTCCTCATCCATGCTTCATCATTGTATAAGGAGATCTTCTCCTTATCCATGCTTCATCATTGTGTAAGGAGATCTTCTCCTCATCCATGCTTCATCCTACTCCATATTGTGACGTGTCTGGCTGTAAGACAACTGGCTGCAGCAGAAGCCTTCCTGCAGTAGGACAAAAGAAGATTAAGCTGCTTCCTTCACAAAGTGGTTGAGGCTAGAACTGGCCACCAGCTGAAAAAGAAACTGATCGGTACAAAGTCAATTTTATTCTGATCTTCATGATCCTTGCCCACCTAAATCTCTGGAGTGAATTTTTTTTCTGATCTTCATGACCTTGCCCCTCTAAATCTCTGTATCTCTTTGGTAAGTAACTGTAAGCACATCGTGTACCACCATTTGCTCTGAAAATGTTGTATTAAAGCAGTGTTCCCCAACTCCAGTCCTCAAGAGCCACCAACAGGTCATGTTTTCAGTATTACCTTAGTATTGCACAGGTGATAGTTGCATCACATGCACAAGCATTAATTACATCACCTGTGCAATAGTAATGAAATCCTGAAAACATGACCTGTTGGTGGCTCTTGAGGACCGGAGTTGGGGAACACTGTATTAAAGAGATATTTACTGCAAGAAATAATGCTCCTAGAGGACAGTGTGAAATATGGCATCTGATCAGGGCTGCCATCAGGGCATTACTGCCCTTACTGCCCTTACTGGCAAATGTTTCTGGATGAGCAGAGGGGTTAGCCCATAGCAGGCCCCCTCTATTCTGTTCACCGGGCCCCAGCTACAGGAACTTGATGCTTCAGTAACTGATCGAGCATCCTCAAACGCACGATCAGTTAAATTATGCTGCAGTGCAGGAGATTCCTCCCACACGACAACAGTTAACAGCCACCAGCCAATCACAGGCCGGCAGCTGATGTCAGCTCACACGTCACCGACATATAATGTCAAATTATATGCCGGAACGACGCTGCGTCCTCATCTGAATCGGAGATGAGGACTCCGCTGGAGCTCGGACAGGTAAGAAAAAACTTTTTTTTTGGAAAGCTGCAGTATGGGACACATTATACTGGTATGGGGGTGCATTATACTACAATTGGGGTGGGGGGAGGGAGGACAGACTCTTAAGGGGCCCCAAAATTTTTACCAGTATGGAGCCCCAACATTCCTAGTGGCAGCCCTGCATCTGATCGAAGAACATATTTTCAGATTCACACGGAGATCTGAAGCAAAAAATATAGTACATCTTATAGAAATATATATGGATGTCACAGATTTCTATCTTGTCTACTATACTTCTCTGTAGAAGTCTATACCATATTACAACTTCAGCTTGGAGGTTTTAACCCCTTCACGAAAACCGAAAACCACCGTGCATTCTGACCAGCCAATCACAACATGTTAGCAATCAAGTTAAAAAGAAAAAAAACAATGTTGCACACGATGTGATTGATGCTGTCTGAGACACCAACAATCACAGCAGTCAAAATGGATGGGGTGATAGGAGCATCACCCCTTTCAATTAACCCTTTTGGGGCCGATGGGTCAACAAGTATTGATAAGCCTATCGGCACCAAAAGAATTAATTTAAGATGATGATTGTTGACCGCCTCTGTGAATCTAAGCGAGATACTTCATTGGTGGCCATTGTGCTGTGCTGAATGCTGTCTGTGTGACCGATCCGTGATCACAAAAAGCAGTGGTTCCCAAATCCCTGTTTTAGCTCCCCCCATCTACCAACCCTGAAGCTCCACATCCTCCATTCCCCATCACCCCAACTCCCAAATTGCATTTTTGGCTCAGTTTTTCAGAGGGGAATACATTTAAGTGTGTGCGTCTTGGGTCCACACCTGAATTGCCTTCTATGCTGAGCATCCATGCTCAATTTTTGATGCAGATTTTTTTTGCAGTATTATTGCTGATCAGAGTCTGCACCAAGGGACTTTTCATATAAGTAGAGTAGTGATGTCCGATTTTATTGTAAGAAAATAATAGTAGTTAGTACTGAGTAGCTTTATAGGTAGTTAGCAGGGGGAGCAGACGTCGTAGTGTTAGTAACGTTGGTTTTTCCTTTGCCGAAAAAAAAGACTGATTAGCGGTGAGTAGTGTTGAGCGATACCTTCCAATACCCAAAGGTATCGGTATCGGATGGGATCGGCCGATATCCAAAAAATATCGGATATCGCCTATACCGATACCCGATACCAATGCAAGTCAATGAGACACAAGTATCGGAAGTGATCCTGGATGGTTCCCAGGGTCTGAAGGAGAGGAAACTCTCCTTCAGGCCCTGGGATCCATATTCATGTAAAAAATAAAGAATAAAAATAAAAAATATGGGATATACTCACCCCTCCGACGAACCATGGCTGTCACCGCTGCAAGCGTCTGCCTCCGTTCCTAAGAATGCAGAGAGTGAAGGACCTTCGATGATGTTGCGGTCAGGTGACTGCTCACGTGACCGGTCACCTGACCGCGACATCATCGAAGGTCCTTCACTCTCTGCATTCTTAGGAACGGAGGCAGACGCTTGCAGCGGTGACAGCCAGGGTTCGTCGGAGGGGAGAGTATATCCCATATTTTTTATTCTTTATTTTTTACATGAATATGGATCCCAGGGCCTGAAGGAGAGTCTCCTCTCCTCCAGACTCTGGGAACCATACGCACCGCACACGCCGAAGATGACTGGGAACACTTCCGAATCTGATTTCCGATATCGCAAAAATATCGGAACTCGGTATCAGAATTCCAATACAGCAAATATCGTCCGATACCCGATATTTGCAGTATCGGAATTTCTCAACACTAGCGGTGAGTAATTTCATAGCCAGCATATTAGAGGAACGTATATCATACTGTTAGTAAGTGCTATCAGGAGCTCAGGAATCCAATTTATGCTCCAGGCCTAAATGAAAATGACTTTTTCAAAGTCTTTGATCGTATAAACAAAATTCAGCCAGTAGGTGAACATTTCAGCAGAAAATTTGCTGAGGCGCATATCCCCGAAAGGGACATCTGAATAGATGAATCTCTAGCGCATTTCAAAATTCCAACAAAACTTGCGCAGTGAGAGGGCCAGGTACTCAATGAAACTGTACATACTGTACGAGAGTACCTCATGGTACACCCACAGATTTAGGGTTTATGAAGGGAATGACACCCAGATTGACCCCACTGAATGCCTTCCTTCAGTTTCAGGTGGTGGTAGCTATCAAGGCTGTAATGTATGATGACAATCAGGAAGGTGAGGGTCCCAGTAATTCTGAAACTGACCATATTGTACAAGGGTAACATTTTTCTTGGTGAGGTTCCCCATACTGCGAAGAAGGGGAGAACACTGGAAAGGTGCAGAGTACGCTCCAAGAGTGGAAAATGGCAGGACACAATTTACCATTGTGAAAAATGTTCTGAGAAACCTGACCTTTGCATTAAGGATTGCTTCAAAGCATACCACACATCCATAAATGGATAAAATTTGGTTTCACCCTGTTAATGCAATGCCCTTTTATAGTCTGATGTACTCTGTACAACTTACATATACCTCCACATGATAAATTCATACACCGAAGAAACCAAACGCATTATTGTCATTACTATAACTATGCCTCTACAGACCATTCCATCAAAGTCCGTGTTACAAAACATCAACATTAGTTTCCTACTACATATGAGATATCGGTACTTAGGAGAAATTGCACATCAACTTTTGGGGTCCATTTTCTCCTGTTATCCTTGTGAAAATAAAAAAAAATCATGGCTAAAACATTTTTGTGTGAAAACTTTGTTTCATTTACATGGCTCAACATTATAAAATTCCGTGAAGCACCTGGGGGTACAAGGTGCTCACCACACATCTAGATAAGTTCCTTGGGGTGGTCTAGTTTTCAAAATGGGTTCACTTGTGGGAAGTTTCCACTGTTTAGGCACACAGGAGCTCTGCAAAATTACAAAATGTATTACAAAGTAAATTGTTTAGAAATACATGCTGATGTAAAGTAGACACGTGGTAAATGTTATTTATTAACTATTTTTTTTTACAATACTCTCTTTCTAAGGGTCTAAAATAAAAAAAATGTGAAAATTGCGATATTTTCAAAATTTCCTCCCAAATTTCGATATTTTCACAAATAAACCCCCAAAATATAATCATATATTTGTGGCTATCATAAAGTACAGTACAATATATCTCAACAAAAGAATCTCAGAAGACCTGAGATCCGTTGAAGCTTTCCAGAGATTTCACCACATAAATTGACACTGGTCAGAATTGTAAAATTTGGCCTCTTCAGGAAGGTGAAGACAGGTTTGGGGATGAAAAGGTTAAAGGGAATCTGTCAGCAGGATTTTGATACCTCATCTAAGAGCGGCATAATGTAGGGAAAGAGACCCTAATTTCAGTGACGTATCGCATAGTTTACTGGATGCAGCCGTTGTGACACATGAAGCTAAACTCAGAACGCTAATCACGCCCACACCAGACTTTGTACTGCATATACATAGCTATAGACAATGAGCTACTTATCACAGGAGGTAGTGTGGTTGGGTTAGCAGGTGTGTGCCCTGTAATCCAGGCAGTGATAATCACCAGGTGATAAATCATTCATTGTAAGTAAACACCAGCACACTGCCTGATAAATGACTCATTTTTAAATTCAGGGTTTTAACCCTTACCTCAAGAGGACATCAGATTACATAGCAAAAACCCGCTGATATACTCCCTTTAAGAAGATGATACACACCAGTATGTATGAGGTCTAACATAGTGTACCAAGTGATGTAAAAATATTGCCCATGGTTGATTATTTAATTATTTATTCCAATTGTCTAGAATTAGGAGAAAAAACTTTGAGTCACCAAACGTAGCCCAGCCAATTACTGCACTAAAAAGGAGCATTCTTTGAAGCTAATGTAGGGAGATGGATCAGATTTCATGTTCCCCCTGAAGACATTAATGCCATTGTGGTGTAGAATATGATTAATGTTTTGTTCCTGATATCTTTCCTTGTTATAACAATTGTAATTCCCCTGTGGGCTCCAGTAATAACTAACGGTCGCAAGATGTCATTGTCTAGAATTTACGTGAAGTTTGCCCAATAACATAGCAGGCATAGAATTAGTTGAGGGTTAACAGTCAGGCCAGATTGGGGAGAGGGAACTGAGGGTTACTTCCAAGTTCAGGAAGTGATAAGTCAGAGAGCTGTGAGCAGTGACAAGCAGCAGGCTCAGGTCAGGGGCCGATAGGAATAGAACCTTGGGGAGCCTAGAACTTCGGGGCAGTGGATTGTCAGAGAACCCCTCCGCACGAGTTCCCTTTTTGCCGGTCTGGGAACCTCGACATAGACCTCGGGGCCTGGAGGCATGTTCTGCCTGTGAAGCTGCAAGAGAAATTGGAATCAAACTCTAAGAGATGGAGTGAGATGGAATCCAGATATACTGCTAGAAAAGGAGAAGATTCCCTAGCATTAGAGAAGGTAGTAAATGGGATGTTCTACCCATAACGAGAACCAGGGCTGACGTTGTGTTCGGTTACAGTGTGAAAGATGCCACCTCGTTGGGCCTTATCCTCTGCCAATGAATGTAAACACTATAAATACTGCCATTTGCTAAGTAAAAGTTTGATTGTTTTTATCGAATCCGTGTCCCCTGGAGTTATTACTGCTGAGGTTCCAGAAAAGGAAACCCTGGAGCGAACTGGGGCCGAAATTCAGCCCTGGCATTTGAAATCACACAGGCCCATGTTGTCCCCATCTCCAAGTACCAGACGGGGATATATTACTAATATTACCCTGGATGGAGTAAAGCAAGATTTACTACAAGACCAAAACTTCTAATGATATCCGTAGCCTGCTGGGGTAAGTGACGGAGTCAGCGACTTTGTGCCCCATCACAACTCTTGACAGTGTGGGTGTCTTGAGAACACGACTCTGTTAACAACGTAGCAGACAAGGCGGTTCACAACCAGACCGGCCCTTTTGGCATTTGCCAGAATTGCCAGATGGCCAATCCGGCCCTGCCTGGAGCCAATAGAGGCCTGCAACCCTGAGTAAGTGTGATGCATGCCACATATAGCAGTACACCAGGACTGGGACACGTGTTGTCTACAGGATGCCAGAGCTAGTGGGATCAGAAGTTAGCCCACAACTACCTCGCTTGGGCATCTTACACAAACACCCATCAGACTGTGATTAGCATCTGTCCAAGCCTGGTACATTAAATAAACTGTAATCTGCAGTCTGTCAATCTGTACCGTAAACTTGTTTTTTAAGCACATACAATGTATAAGGTATCACTAAACAGCCAGCTCATCTGTGCAAAACTTCGACTGTGCTATGCTATTTTTTTATTTTTAGTGTGCCATTAGATCTATAGTTCCACTGAAGCACAGAATGCAATCAAACGATCAACATGTGACCACAAACCCTTTGGCTAATAAATATGTAGGCATGCAGAATTGTAGAACTATTATAACAAGTAATCAAATTTTATACTTTCTGACCTTTTCTAAAGCAGGTTGTCATGACAACACATCCACAATTGCCGATTGCAGCCACAGTCTACCATTTTTTCTCATCTTTAAGACATGTTTTTCATCACCGGTGTGAATGATGATTGTTATCACAGAGCTATGCCCTATGTATAGATATACTGTATTTAGAAATATTTATCTTAGGATTTACAGGTTGCTGCATTCTTTTCTTTGTATATCATGAAGCTATAGGATCCTGCACCTGTTCAGACTTGCTTTATTTTGCTGGTCAGGTTTTAGTGATCTGCATTGTACTATTGGAGGCGCTGATTGCCTCAATAATTAGCTGAGTACTCCTCCTTCCATCAGCCTAGTGATGTTTTAATTAGTGCTGGATCCTACCTGCCCATCATGATTTATAGTCACTTTTCTAGACGAGTGGTATTTTATGACTTTTTTTACTCATTTTTTGTGCACGTGATTCCTAAATTTTGGGCAAGCCCAAAATTGCCTTTTTTCTGTCTTTACCTCAGTTTTTGACATTTTATCGGGAAAAGTTACACATTTTACAAATATTACAAAAAATAACTGGTGTATATGATATCAATCCAGAGGGGCAAAAGTAAAGCTGTGACAATTTTTTTTTGTCTAAAGCATCTTGAGTATCCACATTGGGGTAAAAATTAGAAAACGAATGAAGCCACAAAAGAGAACTTGAAAAAAAGAGTAAATCTTTTACCAAAAAGTCACTGACAGCAGAAGTTACGGTAAATGCCAGGTTGCATTTGGGGCGTTTCTACTGCTGACCAGCAGCTGCCTGTGGTGTCTGGCAACAACTTATTCCCTCTCCTATGAAATAAGCTCACATGCGTGGCCAATCAGCGTGCTCATTGGTGATAACATTAAGAAAAATAAAGTCATGTATGGAAAGGTTACAAAATTCAAGCAAACTCTTACGAAAGAGTCGACAGACACCTTGCAAGAATTAAATCTATATTTTTATTTTTTTGCAAATTTGATAGATTTATCTTACAGAGATACCCAGGTATACAATATCACATGGTTAGGGCTTTGTAGGTGTTGTCTGGTATGAGAAAGGATCTGGAATAACAATGGGAGTGTTTGAAGATTAAATTCTTGTCTGATGCAGTAAATGACTTATTCAGCTCTTTTTCCCAAACCCGTAACGTCATACCTTTAATATAGGAATTTTAAAAGAACACTAATTTAGTATATAACTTTCCATGTCAACTCTCGGAATCATTGGTTTTATATTGCAGAGTGAAACACAGAGTTGACATTTTTCCAAATGATTAATCACATATTTTTGCTGTCTAACTATTTCCATATTTAGTTTATAGAAGAAAAACTTTTAATCAATTTTTAGGATTTAACAGTATGTCAATGATGTATATGTAACAGATGTATGGATTGATGAATGGATGGATGGATGAACGGATGGATGCATGGATGGATGAATGGACGGATGGATGGATGACTGGATTGATAGCAGATAAATATATTTTACTACACATGTATGAAATAGCTGTCCTTATATATCCGAACATGACTAGGAAATAACTATTTTGCTGCTGTAAATAGAGTGATTAAAGGGTTTGTACGGGATGTGATGACATAAAATAAACACTGAAATCCTTGCTTTTACAGCAGGAGATGACATCCCTTGGTGTATAAAATGTGATTTACTCTCTATCGGAATATCTTTATTTCTGCCTGTCAGCCTTTTCCGTCCACATAGGATAGGTAGGATTGCAGCTAAGTCAGTACAGAGTGACTTACAGAGTTGTATTTCACACTATGCATGCTGGCATTTCAGGTCATGTACCTATTTGTTTCTTTGTTTACTACTGTAAAAAGTTTAGAAGACATCAAATAAGTAAAACATTCTAAAATAACATTTTTTTTTAGTTTGTGATACACAGATCTAACAAGTTTATTTTTTTGCGTGCATCTAGATACAGTGCAGCATCACTGCCAGCATTTTATGACTTATTTAAAGGGAACCTGTCACCCCCAACATCAAAGATGAGCTGTGGCCACAGGCATCAGGGGCTTATCTACAGCATTCTGTAATGCTGTAGATAAGCCCTCAATGTATCCTGAAAGATGAGAAAAAGGGGTTATATTATGCTCACCCAGGGGCGTTCCCGCTGCGGTCTGGTCTGATGGGTGTCGCGGTCCGGGGACTCCCATCTTCATAGGATGACGTCCTCTTCTTGTCTTCACACTGCGGCTCTGGCGCAGGCGTACTTTGTCTGCCCTGTTGAGGGCAGAGCAAAGTACTGCAGTGCGTAGGCGCTGGGCCTCTCTGACCTTTCCCGGCGCCAGCGCACTGCAGTACTTTGCTCTGCCCTCAATAGGGCAGACAAAATATGCCTGCGCCAGAGCTGCAGCGTCAATACAAGAAGAGGACATCATCATAAGAAGATGGGAGGCCCCGGACCGGACCCCGACACCCAATGAACCCGGACCACGACACCCAATGGATCCGGACCGCAGCGGGACCTCTGTTATGAACAGGTAATTCAGAACCACAATGGACATTGAAGTTCAGACCACACAAAGTGACCTGACAATTACCAAAAACAATGGACGAGCTCTGAGACGTGGAAACTCTGCTGACCGCAATCCCTAATCCTATCACACCACACTAGAGGTAGCCGTGGATTGCGCCTAACGCTCCCTATGCAACTCGGCACAGCCTGAGAAACTAACTAGCCCTGAAGATAGAAAAATAAGCCTACCTTGCCTCAGAGAAATTCCCCAAAGTAAAAGGCAGCCCCCACATATAATGACTGTGAGTAAGATGAAATACAAACACAGAGATGAAATAGATTTAGCAAAGTGAGGCCCGACTTACTGAATAGACCGAGGATAGGAAAGATAGCTTTGCGGTCAACACAAAAACCTACAAACAACCACGCAGAGGGGCAAAAAGACCCTCCGCACCGACTAACGGTACAGAGGTGCTCCCTCTGCGTCTCAGAGCTTCCAGCAAGCAAGAAAAACCAAAATAGCAAGCTGGACAGAAAATAAAGCAAAAAAAACACAAGCAGAACTTAGCTTATGCAGGATAGACAGGCCACAGGAACGATCCAGGAAGAAGCAAGACCAATACTAGAACATTGACTGGAGGCCAGGATCAAAGCACCAGGTGGAGTTAAATAGAGCAGCACCTAACGACTTAACCTCATCACCTGAGGAAGGAAACTCAGAAGCCGCAGTACCACTCTCATCCACCAAAGGAAGCTCATAGACAGAACCAGCCGAAGTACCACTCTCGACCACAGGAGGGAGCTTGGACACAGAATTCACAACAGTACCCCCCCTTGAGGAGGGGTCACCGAACCCTCACCAGAGCCCCCAGGCCGACCAGGATGAGCCACATGAAAAGCACGAACCAGATCGGCAGCATGGACATCAGAGGCAAAGACCCAGGAATTATCTTCCTGACCATAACCTTTCCACTTAACCAGATACTGGAGTTTCCGTCTCGAAACACGAGAATCCAAAATCTTCTCCACTTCCTGGCTAGCAACTCTCGATTGCCAACATCATAATTTCGCTCAGCAGGCAAAAATTTCCTGGAAAAGAAGGCGCATGGTTTCATCACCGAGCAATCAGAACTTCTCTGCGACAAAACAGCCCCTGCACCAATTTCGGAAGCATCAATCTCGACCTGGAATGGAAGCAAAACATCTGGTTGGCACAACACAGGGGCAGAAGAAAAACGACACTCCTGAAAAGCTTCCACAGCAGCAGAAGACCATTTGACCACATCAGCACCCTTCTTGGTTAAATCAGTCAACGGTTTAGCAATGCTAGAAAAATTGCAGATGAAGCGACGATAAAAATTAGCAAAGCCCAGGAACTTCTGCAGACTCTTCAGAGATGTTGGCTGAGTCCAATCATAAATGGCCTGAACTTTAACAGGGTCCATCTCGATAGTAGAAGGAGAAAAAAATGAACCCCAAAAATGAAATCTTCTGAACACCAAAGAGACACTTTGACCCCTTCACAAACAAAGAATTAGCACGCAGGACCTGGAACACCATTCTGACCTGCTTCATATGAGACTCCCAATCATCCGAGAAGACCAAAATATCATCCAAGTATACAATCAGGAATTTATCCAGGTACTCTCGGAAGATGTCATGCATAAAGGACTGAAACACGGATGGAGCATTAGAAAGTCCGAATGGCATAACCAGGTACTCAAAATGGCCTTCGGGCGTATTAAATACTGTTTTCCATTCATCGCCCCGTTTAATACGCACAAGATTATACGCACCACGAAGATCTATCTTGGTGAACCAACTAGCCCCCTTAATCCGAGCAAACAAATCAGACAGCAGCGGCAAGGGGTACTGAAATTTGACCGTAATTTTATTTAGAAGGCGGTAATCAATACAAGGTCTCAGCGAACCATCCTTCTTGGCCACAAAAAAGAACCCCGCTCCCAATGGCGACGATGACGGGCGAATATGACCCTTCTCCAAAGACTCCTTCACATAACTCCGCATAGCGGCGTGCTCAGGTACAGATAAATTAAACAGTCGACCCTTAGGAAACTTACTACCAGGAATCAAATCGATAGCACAATCACAATCCCTATGCGGAGGTAGGGCATTGGACTTGGGCTCATCGAATACATCCCGGTAATCAGACAAGAACTCTGGGACCTCAGAAGGGGTGGATGATGAGATAGACAGAAATGGAACATCACCATGTACCCCCTGACAACCCCAGTTGGACACAGACATTGATTTCCAATCTAATACTGGGTTATGAACTTGTAGCCATGGCAACCCCAACACGACCACATCATGCAGATTATGCAACACCAGAAAGCGAATATCCTCCTGGTGTGCAGGAGCCATGCACATGGTCAGCTGGGTCCAATACTGAGGCTTATTCTTGGCCAAAGGCGTAGCATCAATTCCTCTCAATGGAATAGGACACTGCAAGGGCTCCAAGACAAACCCACAGCGCCTAGCAAACTCCAAGTCCATCAAATTCAGGGCAGCGCCTGAATCCACAAATGCCATGACAGAATAGGAAGACAAAGAGCAGATCAAAGTAACGGACAAAAGAAATTTCGACTGTACCGTACCAATGGTGGCAGACCTAGCGAACCGCTTAGTGCGCTTAGGACAATCGGAGATAGCATGAGTGGAATCACCACAGTAGAAACACAGCCCATTCTGACGTCTGTGTTCTTGCCTTTCAGCTCTGGTCAAAGTCCTATCGCACTGCATAGGCTCAGGTTCATGCTCAGATAATACCGCCAAATGGTGCACAGATTTACGCTCGCTCAAGCGTCGACTGATCTGAATGGCCAAAGACATAGACTCATTCAGACCAGCAGGCATAGGAAATCCCACCATGACATCCTTAAGGGCTTCAGAGAGACCCTTTCTGAAAATAGCTGCCAGCGCACATTCATTCCATTGAGTGAGCACGGACCACTTTCTAAACTTCTGACAATAAATCTCTATCTCATCCTGACCCTGAAACAGAGCCAGCAAATTTTTCTCTGCCTGATCCACTGAATTAGGTTCGTCGTACAGCAATCCGAGCGCCAGAAAAAACGCATCAATATTACATAATGCAGGATCTCCTGGCGCAAGGGAAAATGCCCAGTCTTGAGGGTCGCCACGTAATAAAGAAATAATGATCTTAACTTGTTGAACTGGGTCACCAGAGGAGCGGGGTTTCAAAGCCAGAAATAGTTTACAATTATTTTTAAAATTCAAAAACTTTGCTCTATCTCCAGAAAATAACTCAGGAATAGGAATCTTAGGTTCTAACATAGGATTCTGAACCACTAAATCTTGAATATTCTGTACATTTATAGCGAGATTATCCATCAAAGAGAACAGACCTTGAATGTCCATGTCCACACCTGTGTTCTGAACCACCCTGATGTAAAGGGGAAAAGAAAGACAGAACACAGTGCAAAGAAAAAAAATGGTATCAGAACTTCTCTTTTCCCTCTATTGAGAAGCATTAGTACTTTGGGCCTCCAGTACTGTTATGAACAGGTAATTCAGAACCACAATGGACATTGAAGTTCAGAGCACACAAAGTGACCTGACAATTACCAAAAACAAAGGACGAGCTCTGAGACGTGGACACTCTGCTGACCGCAATCCCTAATCCTATCACACCACACTAGAGGTAGCCGTGGATTGCGCCTAACGCTCCCTATGCAACTCGGCACAGCCTGATAAACTAACTAGCCCTTTAGATAGAAAAATAAGCCTACCTTGCCTCAGAGAAATTCCCCAAAGGAAAAGGCAGCCCCCCACATATAATGACTGTGAGTAAGATGAAATACAAACACAGAGATTAAATAGATTTAGCAAAGTGAGGCCCGACTTACTGAATAGACCGAGGATAGGAAAGATAGCTTTGCAGTCAACACAAAAACCTACAAACAACCACGCAGAGGGGCAAAAAGACCCTCCGTACCGACTAACGGTACGGAGGTGCTCCCTCTGCGTCTCAGAGCTTCCAGCAAGCAAGAAAAACCAAAATAGCAAGCTGGACAGAAAATAAAGCAAAAAAAACACAAGCAGAACTTAGCTTATGCAGGATAGACAGGCCACAGGAACGATCCAGGAAGAAGCAAGACCAATACTAGAACATTGACTGGAGGCCAGGATCAAAGCACCAGGTGGAGTTAAATAGAGCAGCACCTAACGACTTAACCTCATCACCTGAGGAAGGAAACTCAGAAGCCGCAGTACCACTCTCATCCACCAAAGGAAGCTCATAGACAGAACCAGCCGAAGTACCACTCTCGACCACAGGAGGGAGCTTGGCCACAGAATTCACAACAGACCTCCCCTGGGTGAGTATAATCTAACCTCTTTTTCTCATCTTTCAGGATACATCGGGGGCTTATCTACAGCATTACAGAATGCTGTAGCTAAGCCCCTGAGGCTGGTAGGCTTAGCTCATCTTCGATTTTGGGGGTGACAGGTTCCCTTTAAGTGAATAGTAAGCTACTGTACAGAACTGTTTCAGGGATAGGAAAAAGTAATTAAAATACCAACATAATTAGGGAATGGATTGGCTTCTGCACAAGTACCAAGAAACCTGAGATACCAGTACTAAAAAAATTGTATAGTCTACTTATTGTGTGTTAAAGGGCACCCGTCACCAGAAAAAACGCTATTAATCTGCAGATATGGGGTTAATCTGCAGGTTAATAATTTGTAACTATCCTACCCAGAGACCCCACTTAGCCTAATGCTGGGGGGAGAAAGTGAACTTTATTCCCCCTGCAGTTTTCCAGTTTGAGTCACGGGGGTGGCACCGGCACAAGTTCAGTCACAAAGCGGCAGCTGTAACCGTATCCCCCCGGCCTTGACTGACATTGACTCTGCATTGGGGCTGGGGCTGCTCCAGTGACTGAAACAGGAATGCTACTGGGGGAATAAAGTTCATTTTCTCCATGCAGCTTTAGGCTAAGTGCTGGCGCTGGGAAGTTTAATAATGCCATCAACCTACAGATTAACCCCTTATCTGCAGGTTAATAGCGTATTTTCTGGTGACAGATTTCAATTGGACATAACAAATATCTGTCTCTTGTCATAGTGGATGTCATGCTAAGGGGACATCCACTATGTCTACAGGAGCAAAAACTGCACCATAAGCAGATATTTTTATACTGAAAAACAACATTTGTCTTAACATGTCAGAGATTTTTCTTCTTCACAACAGAGTTCTGTCGGGATTTGGATGTTTCGCCCCCAGCAGTTCGCCCCCAGCAGTTCGTCCCTGGGTACATTTCGCCCCCGCACATTTCGACCCCAGCATTTGGCCCCCAGGATGTTTCGCCCCCGCACATTTAGCCCCCAGCAGTTCACCCCCAGCAGTTCGCCCCCAGCAGTTCGCCCCTGGGTACATTTCGCCCCCGCACATTTCGTCCCCAGCATTTGGCCCTTGGATGTTTTGCCCCGGCAGTTCACACCTAGATGTTTCGCCCCCGGCAGTTCGCCCCCAGATGTTTGTACCCTTGTGGTTCATGAATTCCTGTCCATCATCAATGTTTCACCCCCAGCAGTTTGCCCCTGGCAGTTCACCCCCGGATGTTTCTACACTTGTGATTCATGAATTCCCATCCATCATCAATGTTTCACCCCCAGCAGTTCACCCCCGGTAGTTCTCCCCCCGGATGTTTGTACCCTTGTGGTTCATGAATGCTTGTCTGTCATCAATGTTTCACCCCCAGCAATTCGCCCCCGGCAGTTCGTCCCCAGATGTCTGTACCCTTGTGGTTCTTGAATTCCTGTCCGATATCAATGTTTTGCCCCAGCAGTTCACCCCCGGCAGTTCGCCCCTGGATGTTTGTACCCTTGTGGTTCATGAATTCCCATCCGTCATCAATGTTTCGCCCCCAGCAGTTCGCCCCCGGGAGTTCACCCCCGGATGTTTGTACCCTGTTTTGCCCCCAGAATTTAGTGTTTGGATGTTTTGCTAGTTTGTCCTTGTGTTTCATGAATTCCCGTCCGTCATCAATCCACATACCACAAAAGTATTGTACAGAGTGACATGTTAAATCAACTGTTTCCATCTGTTAACCTCACAACTGAGTGCATTATGTTAGGGCTAGGGCATGTTAGGTTAGGCTATGGGTTGAACTAAATGGGCTTAAAGTCTTCCTTCAACCTTAATAACTATGTTACTATTATAGTGTCAGAGCATTTTGCCCACAAATTTAACAAGACATTTTCCAAAACTTTTCTAAAACGTTTTTGTGTTACAAAAACATAACACGAAAAAAATAAATGGATTAGAAAAATGTAGTGTGAATGAGGCCTGATTTAGGTGGGGAATGTAAACCACTCTAAAATCAAAACATTTTGTGAATTTTTACCTGACCCAGCACTGACCTGCTTGTTTGCAAGTTTTGTTGCAGATGTAACAATTTTCATGTCAGGCTTCCTCCTGCAAGTTACCTTAGACTAGCTCTTATTCCATCTTTACATCAGAATATAGCAGTGTCTAAAATCTCTACAAAGAGAGAGGTGTACTAGCACAAAAAAATCAGTCAGCTTCCACAGCAATTCACTTTCAACAAGTATGAATTCAGTTCTATCCAAACGTGGGAAGAAGAAGTTTACGAGAATCACATTTACGTATTTTCCAAACGAACGGCTGACGATGTCCATTCCATCTGGGTGTGTGTAAAATGGTCAACTTGCAAGGGACGTGTTTGGACCAATGAAGCGGTGAAAGTAACCAATCCCCACAACCACACAGCACAAGCAGCAAGACCTGAAGCAATCCAACTTGTCAATGAGGCGGTCACCAGGGCAAGGACAACACAGGAGACACTACAACAGATTCTCACAGAAGTCATTTCAGGAGCCCATTCTAATGTTGTAGCACTTCTCCCAAAGAAAGCATCACTGAAGAGAACAATACTATTATCAAGGCAACTTGGCAAAATTCTAAGGTTGCCCCAAACCCTTGATCAATATGTTATTCCCCAGGTGTTCCAGGAGGTAAATATTGATGACATCCAGCAGCAGTTCCTTCTCCATGACTCTGGTAAGCATTTGACATTTCCATTATGCAGAATTATTGCAACGTTTATGCTGCACAAATGTGAAAAATTATATATTACAAAGAACTGATATAGAATACTATGTGATTTTTTTGCCTTAAAGGGAAACTTTGAGGATAGTATAATGTAGGATGAGACCTACTGATTCCCACTATGCCTCACTTGTTTAGTTGCAATTTAGTTCTCTGCTCAGCTTCAAAGTAGAAGTCCTGCCTTTAAGTTACAGAGGTCTGCCATGTTCATAAGCAGAGTGATAACCTTGTCCACCAACCATGATTTGCAGGTATCAAGCCATTGTCAATCACAGCCAGAGGACAAGGTTGTCGCATCAAACCTGCATCACTAGATGTTAATTTTAGTGTCAAATTTTCTGCTATAAATTAGCTGCAGATTGTCTGCTGCAACTACGTAGTGCATGTGAATGGACTTTAAAGGGAACCTGTCACCCAATTTTTCACCTATAAGCTGTGGCCACTTGCATCAGGGGCTTATCTACAGCATTTTGTAATGCTTTCTGTAATGTTGTAGATAAGCCCCCGATGTATCCTGAAAGATGAGAAAAAGAAGTTAGATTATACTCACCCAGGGGCGGTCCCCGTTCTGTTCTGGTCCGATGGGTGTCCGGTCCGAGGCCTCCCATCTTCTTACGCTGACGTCCTCTTCACGCTGTGGCTCCAGCGCAGGCGTAATTTTCCTGCCCTGTTGAGGGCAGAGCAAAGTACTTTAGTGCGCAGGCGCCTGGAAAGGTGAGAGAAGCCTGGCGCCTGCGCACTGCAGTACAATCTCCATTTACTGGCCCAAAGGAAAGAGTGGTTTGCTGATGGCATTTTTTCCACTACACTATCCCTGTTTAAGCAACTTTATTCAAATCATGTAGTCCACAGCGGCCTTGTTGTTCCTGTAGTGCACGCCTTGCTGATGGACAAGAGCCGTTCATCATACCAGAGATTGCTACAAGAGCTGAAAAACATGCAACCTGGACTGCCGCTACACAACCTGATGTTGGATTTTGAACTAGCTGCAATCCAGGCATTTGAGAATAAATTCCTCAACCTCAAGAAGACCGGTTGCTTCTTCCACCTATCACAGTCCGTTTTTGGCGTAAAGTTCAAAATGAAGGACTCAAGGTGCAATATCAAGGTAACCATGAATTTGCTCGTTGGATACGCATGATACCTGCCCTTGCCTTTCTACCAACACAGAATGTTGTGCCTTTATTTGAAGAGTTAGTGGAAAATCCTGAATTTCCACAAGAAACCATACCCATTGCCTACTATTTTGAAGATACCTATATTGGTCATATGACTCGCAGAGGACGTCAGGCACCTTTGTTTCCAGTTGAACTTTGGAATATGTATGAACGAACATTAAATGATCAACAGCGAACAAATAATAATGTTGAAGGATGGCACCATAGCTTTCAAGAAACATGTGGTAGCCTTTTCCCAAATATATACCGGTTCATTAACTGTCTGAAACATCAGCAAGAGCTCCACAGTTTAGAAATTATTCAGATAATAGCAGAAAATCCCACCACTGCAAGAAACAAAAAATATGCTGCAATTTCAGCAAGGGTTAAACGTTTTGTGCAAGATTTCAGCAATAGAAGCTTGATAGATTATCTGAGAGGCATCGCCTACGGCTTTGAATTTTAGTTGATGGTCATATATTTAGCGGTAAAATAATTCAAACATTAACACCTGCAATTTTTATTTTCATTCCTCTTTTTCTCTAACCCTTCCCCCTCTATACCATTTATGTTTCTTGTTTAACAGTTTTAATTTATACAGTTAAAGCGTAACTCTAAAAAAAACAACAAGTTTTGCCATGATATAATACCTGTGGGACTAATCTTCTTTTCCAATGGAGAACCCCTTCCAGCAACTTCACTTCTGTGTGAAAAGTCCCATCCAAGTTTCAGCAGCAGCTCCATGTGTTGTGCAGGATTTCAGTGGCTAATAAGGAGGTTGTTTCGCCTTAGTAGCAGAACTTGTGGATGGACCTAGGGGGGAATGGCTACATTGGACGTGCAAATGTCAGGCCTCTTTCAGACTAGCGGTTTTGCTGGCGATTATCGCAGCAGTTTAAAACCGTGGCAGTAGTCGCCAGCAAAACCACTACATAGCACTCGATTTGCCCAATACAAGTCAATGGGCTCAAATTGCAGGAAAACTGTGCAGCAAAAGCCGAACGGTTTTCCATTTTAAAAAATGTTCTATCTTCCTGGCGATTACCGCAGCGGTTTTAAACCGCCGCAGTAATCGCCAGCAAAACAGCAAGTCTGCAAGAGGCATCAACGTGCTCCCTATGATGTATACAGGGCTGCTGGTTCACATCCCCTTGCAAAGCTCCCCAACGCCCCATGTGCTCAGTCCTTTACTGGCTTTACACAGGGGGGAAGCCCTCCTCTTGTCCAGGACCTAGCACATGAGGGGAGGGGGAAGGGGAACTTTCCAGAGGGCTGTGATCGAACAGCCCTGAATGTATCACAGGAAGCCTTAATCCGCCCACAATTTCTGCTACCAAGGGGGCCCGACTTCCTTAGTAACCACTGAAATCCTGAAGCACATAGAGCCTACTGCTGTAACTCGGATGCGACTTTTCACACAAAACTAAATAAAATTTACAAAATATTATATTTAAAAATATAAACTAAAGCTGCTGGAAGGGGTTCTCCATTGCAAAAGATCAGTGACCCAGGTACTCTAACATATCAAAAGTTTTTGGGCTTTTTTTAGAGTTACGCTTTAAATATATTGTTCTGCAATGTTGGTTGGTTTGACCAATTGTTATATAGCGTATATATTTTTTTCTGTCTGTTTGTAAAGTTTACTTATCTAGAAAACTCAAAGTTTTGGAATTTAAAAAAAAACTGTAACTTGATCACATTTATACATCTTAGACCTAAAATATTATTAGTGAGAAATGAACCTGCCGGATTCAGCACCCCCAAACTATCATCTCCATTTAACTCAATGGGTATGGAGACTCAGAGGAGTAGAGGATCTGTCCACCACATCCTCATCACTAACCAGATAGTAAAAAGAAAATATATATATTGCTATTTACCCCTTTGCTGAGGTACCGGCAGATGCGGAGGGTCCTCTTCAGTCCTCTTCCATGCACTTCAACATTGTGTGAATAGGTCATCCTACCCTAGGGAATCCCTTTCAGGATTCCTAGCTAGGGATTCCCTTGGTCAAGAAGACTCTCCACACAGGTCGGGACCTCAGGAAAAGGGAGAGAAGTAATTTTTATTTTCTGATGCGCAAACTCCGAACATTGCCTGTTTGGGGTTGGTGTGGTTGAACTCGAGCAGGCAATGTTCGATACAAACCCTGAACTTTCCAGATCGGGTTTGCTCATCACTAGATACAGTATGATATGTAATGGATGACAAAAAGAAGCCATTAAGTGTAACACCACTAGTACATGACAGTAAAATGATGGTCACTTGTCTTAGATAAAAGGTGTCAAACTCATATTCACCAAGAGCCACACCAATTTAATGGTTGTTCCCAAAGGGCCATTTGTTGCTGAAAGACCGAATGCACACAACCAAGTCCCGTCCAGAACATGCATTTCTCTGCACAGAGCAGTGCATGCCCCTGTATAAGGCATGGCACGGTGGATCAGCTCTTTGCCAAGCACTGTCACATCTTCCCTGGATCTCACTGAAATCATGGAGAGCTATGGCTGCAGCTTCCAGTCACTTGTCATTGTCGTTGGTGCTGAAAGTTGCTGATAAACAGCTGGTTCAATGCAGAATACAACTGGACCCTCTTCTTGGCCTAATCTGAGGAATGGGTATCGATAGAAAAACGGATCCTGAAGTGAGAATACCACTTTTATCTGCTGCTCCATTTTTTGTATACTGGCAGAGTGTTCTGTGAGGGCTAATCCCAAAACCCCCCATCTGAAGACCTGATAACGAGGTTCTGTAGAAGCTGGTTGTAACGGGGTCTACCAATCTGGGGTACCTCTTTCAGTACCACCCCGTGTTTCCGGAGGTCCACTCTGCTTTGGCTGGAGTCTGAATGAAGGACGCTGGCTGGAATTCCTTGGTTACATGGGCGCATATAAAAGATCACTGCTTCTCCACGTATTTCCAGTCTGATAACAATTTACTCACAGGACACAGAATATATAACACAGATACAGAGGGCAGGCCAATAGAAAAGTGGCATGCCAGACATACGTTACAATAGCCGCAGGTGGCTGGAGCCTGCCGATATTTACTGTGGGAATTACAAAGGCGGGAGGGTGGACAAAAGGGGAATATCGTGTCCCCTCTGCCCAGGGGCGCAGCCTGTGGGCTGATGCATTAGGGACATGCATCTCACATGGAACCTATTATACATACATATAACTGCACAACATATTCTGGGTGCTGAGTGGTTCCGTAACACGTAACACGGCTCCCCTTTTAAACGACGCGATCGGCATACACAGTCTGATCCTTAACGGATCGGCTTGGGGATGACCGAAGTTTATGGGGTTGGTACAAGTTCCTTTTGTCGACTTAGTCCATCGGCGTTACCGTTTTGTTTCCCGGGTCTGTAGTGGATGGTAAAGTCCAGAGGTTGGAGGGCTAAACTCCACCGCAGCAATCTGGCGTTGTCTCCAGAGACCCGATTAAGCCAGACTAGGGGATTATGGTCCGTTAGGAGGGAAAACTGTCGTCCATACAAATATGGTTGCAACTTTTTTGAGTGCCAATACTACCGCCAGGCACTCCTTCTCGATGGCCGCATAGCTTACTTAACGGGGCAGTAGTTTCCGACTCAGGTAAGCTACCAGGTGTTCTTGGCCGTCCGGCCCGACTTGGCTCAGTACTGCCCCCAATCCAAACATAGAAGCGTCTGTGTGAACAAGGAAACAAATGTTTAGTTGGATCGGGTGCGGCCAATACAGGGGTATTGGTGAGGGCGTCCTTTAGTTGGCAGAAGGCTTCCTCACACTCTGGGGTCCAGGTTACCTGGCGGGGATCAGTGAGGGGCTTGGTTACGCTGCTGTAATTGGGAACGAATTTCCTGTAATACCCTGCTGTCCCTAGAAATGCCATGACCTGAGTTTTAGTGCGTGGGGTGGGCCATTTGGCTATGGCCTCAATCTTGGCTGGTTCTGGTCGCTGTTTCCCACTTCCCACCCAATGCCCTAAATAATGAACCTCTGATTTGCCCACATGACACTTGTTTGGTTTCAGGGTGATTCCAGCCTGGTGGATCCTGTCCAATACTGTCTCTAGGTGATTGAGATGCTCTTCCCATGTCGCACTGTAGATGGTGATGTTGTCCAGGTAGGCACAAGCATAGTCCTGGAGACCATCCAGAAGCCGGTCAGCCAGCCTCTGGAAGGTCGTCGGGGCATTCTTCATCCCGAATGGCATAACTCAAAACTGGAATAAGCTGTACGGGGTGACAAATGCTGACTTGGGAATAGCATCAGGACTAAGGGGAATCTGCCAGTAGCCTTTGCATAGATCAATGGTTGTCAAATACTTTGCCCCCGCCAACCAGTCTAACAACTCATTCACACGCGGCATGGGATATGCATCCATCACGGTTTTCTCATTGAGCTTACAATAGTCTACACAAAACCGTGTAGTCCCATCCTTCTTGGGCACTAACACTACGGGGGATGTCCAGGGACTCTTCAATGACCCCTAAACACAACATCTCTTGTATCTCTTGTCGCAACCCCTCTCGTACAGACTCAGGGACGCGGAAGGGGTTTTGTCGCAGGGGGGTCTGATCCTGGGTCTCAACCTTGTGTTGTGCCAGGCTAGTGTACCCTGGTCTCTCTGAAAACATCCTCTGTCGCTGCCTTAACAACTCCTCCGCCTGCTGTCTCTCCCGGGGGCCTAGGTCTTCACCCAAGTGTACCTGGTCCCATGTTTTAGACTGAGTCTTTTCCCGTAAGACATCCGGCAAGGGAAGTCAAGCTAAATCCACTGCTTCAGGTGCCCAGATGGCCACTACCTCTTCAGGGCGCTCCCGGTAGGGCTTCAGCATATTCACGTGGAACATGCGGATAACCCTCGGGTCGTCACAATCGGCGACATTATAGGTTGTGTCGGCTATTTTCCCCACTACCTGGTAGGGCCCCTGCCATGCAGCTTGGAACTTGTTCTGCTTAGTGGGCTCTAACACCAGGACCTTCTGTCCTATTTCCAAGGTGTGCTCTCTGGCCCTCCGATCGTACCATACGCGCTGGTGCCGCTGGGTCACCTGCATTTTCTCACGTACAGCCTGGGTCAGCTCCTGTAGGCGGTCCTGGAATTTCAGCTCATAGGGTACAATAGGTACCCCTTCTATGAGGCCCTCCCCTTCCCAGTGTTCTAGCACTAAGTCTAGGGGTCCCTATTTCCGTCTCCCGTATACCAGCTCGAACGGGGAGAACCCCGTGGATTCTTGGGGCACCTCCCGATAGGCAAACAGGAGGTGTGGCAAGAATTTCTCCCAGTCCCTGTAGGTCCTGGTAAAAGTTCCAATGAGCTGTTTTAATCTCCCGTTAAAGCATTCACACAACCCATTGGTTTGCGGGTGGTATGGGGCGCTTCTAATGGACTTTACTCCGCACAGCTTCCACAGTTGGTTGGTCACCTCTGCTGTAAACTGGGTACCTTGGTCCAAGATAATCTCCTGGGGAAATCCAATCCGTGAGAAAACCTGGAGCAGGGCGGATGCCACCATCTCTGCCAGTATGTTAGGTAATGCAACCACCTCTGGATACCGTGTGGCATAATCCACCACTGTCAATATATACCTTTTCCCTGATGGACTGGGTTTGGCTAATGGCCCTATCAGATCGACCGCTACTTGGCTTAATGGTTCCTCCACAATGGGGAGGGGGCGCAATTTGGCCTTGCATCGATCCCCCCTCTTGCCAATGCACTGGCAACTGTCACAGGTCTGGCAGTACTGATGAACACCATAGGTTACCCCCGGCCAAAAGAAGTTATGTGCCAGACGATGCCTGGTACAACTGACGTCGAAGTGCCCGGCCAGGGGTATGTCATGAGAGATTCGCAGTAACTCCTGCCTATTCTTCTTGGGAACTACCAGCTGTCGTTTTATAGTGGGGCTCGTCCCTGTGCGGTGCTGCTCTGTGATCCGGTAGAGGAGTCCCTGCTTCCATACAAACTGTTCCCCTTCCAGTACCCCTCTCCCCTCCTGTGCCTTCCCACGATATCCCTCCAATGAAGGATCCTCAAATAACTTACTCTTAAATTCATCTGGGGTGGCCCAAGAAATGTGTCTGGCTATGGGAATATGTGTAGGGCTGGGATGTCTTACCTGGGCCTCCTCTGAGTGTGATTCTGCCTCCGCAGCTCGAGCTTGTCTCCGGGTGGTCTCAGCCAGAGGGGCAACTGAGAATGCAGACAACATGGGCCCCAAGTCATTTCCCAGCAAGACGTCTGCAGGCAAATCCTCCATCAAGCCGACCTCAACAAATCCATCCCCGACTCCTCAGTTCAGGTGAATCCTGGCAGTGGGCAGTCGATGTATAGCTCCCCCTGCTACACGGACTGCAACTGTCCGGTCCGTCTTCTCTTGGTCCCGGACAAGATGAGGCTTCACAAGGGTCAACGTTGCCCCAGAATCTCTTAGTCCCTGCATATGTTTCCCATTAACCCACATGACCTGTCCATGCTGTTGTCGATTATCTGCCCGGGCTGCCTGCATAGGGTCTACTTCATGCAGCACTTCCTTCATCTCTTCCACCTCTTGGTTAGGCATAACCCCCAATGCTGGGCCAGCTTTGGCTTGGTAGCAGTGTACAGCAGACCGGCTGAAGGTAGCTGTTCCCGCCTTTTGCCATTGGGTATACTGAGTCTGGTTGGGACATTGTCTTTGCAGGTGGCCCAGCTGATGGCAGGTGTGGCATCATGCCCCAGGGGGACTGTGGTAGGCCGGGTTTCTAGCTGGTCCCCCTACAATCTTCGGTGGTTTGGGGCCCTCCAGGTCCATGGGCAGGCCCCTAGTAACCATCTTTGATCCGGACAACTGCGGCCTCCTGGCATCATGATGTTCATCGGCCAGACGAGCGGCTTCCTCAAGAGTCGTTGGCCGACTGTCCCGAAGCCATTCCTGTGTCTCAGTGGTTAGTCCATTAAAGAATCGTTCTAACAAGAAGAGCTGGAGGACGTCCTCCTTAGTGGTTGCTTGGCTCCCTTGTACCCACTGTAGCAGTGACCGCCATAATTTACAGGCCCATTCAGCGTGGGTATCGGTTCGCGTTTTATAAGTCTGCGGAACTTTTGGCGGTATGCCTCTGGTGTCAGCGCATACCGGGCCAAGATCACTTCTTTGACCCGCTCATAGTCCATACAGTCCTCATCAGGTACCATGCGATAGGTGTCCGCTGCCCGGCCTGTCAGCTTGCTGGCCAGAATCTGAACCCGTTCCTCCGGCTTCACTTGATGAAGGGCACACTGCCGCTCAAAGTCCTGCAGAAAGCCATCAATGTCTTCCTCTGTCTCCCCCAACTGTCGGAAGGCATTATACTGGATCTCTTTGTGGCTTACTGTTGAAGTACCTGGTCGAAGACCAGAGCTTCCCCTGCTCGCTGACTCTCCTCTCTCCACTCTGCCATCTCCATCTTGGCCAGCTCCACTTTGGTCCTCTCTGCCATCTCCATCTTGGCTAGATCTATCCTGGTCCGTTCGGCCATCTTTTCCTTCAGATCAGTATGCACATCAGCCATCACCTCTCATATGATCTCTACTGCAGGGTTTGGTCCATAGAACGCCAGTCTGTTCTTTACCTCCCTCTGGAATTCAGTCTCTTCCACGTTCACATTGGAGGGCGCTGCACTGTCGTGTTCCATGACGGCTGCTATCAAATCCGCTTTTGTTTTGTTGCTGGCGATCAACCCCTCGGGCTTCCACCAGATCTTTTAATGTAGTCCTCTTTAACTTCTGGTAGTTGTTTTCCATTCATTCCTTTCCTCCTGTAGAAGAGGTATCATATCCCGCTGTCTGCCACCAGTGTAAAGGGGTCTACCAATCTGGGGTACCTCTTTCAGTACCACCCCGTGTTTCCGGAGGTCCAATCTGCTTTGGCTGGAGTCTGAATGAAGGACGCTGGCTGGAATTCCTTGGTTACATGGGCGCATATGAAAGATCACTGCTTCTCCACGTATTTCCAGTCTGACAACACTTTACTCACAGGACATAGAATATATAACACAGATACAGAGGGCAGGCCAATAGAAAAGTGGCAGGCCAGACATACGTTACAATAGCCGCAGGTGGCCAGAGCCTGCCAATATTTACTGTGGGAATTACAAAGGTGGGGGGCGGACAAAAGGGGAATATTGTGTCCGCTCTGCCCAGGGGCGCAGCCTGTGGGCTGATGCATTAGGGACATGCATCTCACATGGAACCTATTATACATACATATGACTGCACAATATATTCTGGGTGCTGAGTGGTTCTGTAACATGCAATACTGATTAACCACCACTTTAGTTCAGCAAAGCCAATTTCTCAGTTCTGCAGAGATGGTTGGTGGGATTAACCCTGTAGTCAGTCAACAATCCCCCTGCTTCCATACATAGCCTGCAAAATCAAAATAAGGCAGCATGCTTCAGCATCATGTTGCAGTAAGCATGCTGCCGATCTTACCATCCTGGTACTTACCTAGAGGTGTTCTGCTCATCTTTGCCTAATCTTCTCCTGGCTGTGTGGGCTGGCGATGGCCATGCTGGATCCGGAGGCCACCATGAGTCATGGTGAGAGGAGATAGAAGAAAAAGCCGGTTCTAGGAGTGCAGAAAAAAGGACTCTGACACCAGGTTGAGTTGATAAATTACTTAGCACTCAAAAGTTCTTATGCAAGATGAAAATGAACATTTCATTTATTTTGTGCATCCAGTTCAAAGGTTTAAACGTTTTGGGTCCAATCACAAGACCTTCATCAGAAACAACTTTGATGTACTGGAAGCCAAACAACAAGGTATATGGGCCCAAAAAGGCGCCAGCGCCAGACAATACCCGGGGGGAGCGTTTGTACCTCTATAGACCTGGAGGAATGGGAGATAAATGCCGTGGCAGAGCGAAAAAATCGCAGGAGGAGTGGTGCTGGTGCCTCCAAGAATATGGCGCTGAGCTGCAGGGGTCACCATAGATCCCGGGGGCGAACTGCTGGGGGCAAACTGCTGTGGGTGAAACATTGATGACGGACGGGAATTCATGAACCACAAGGGTACAAACATCCGGGGGCGAACTGCCGGGAGTGAACTGCTGGGGGCAAAATTGATGACGGACAGGAATTCATGAACCACAAGGGTACAAACATCCGGGGGCGAACTGCCAGGGGTGAACTACTGGGGGCAAAATGCTGTGGAAACATTGATGATGGAAAGGAATTCATGAACCACAAGGGTACAAACATCTGGGGGTGAACTGCTGGGGGCGAACTGTTGGGGGCAAAATATTGATGATGGATAAGAATTCATGAACCACAAGGGTACAAACATCCGGGGGCGAACTGCTTGGGGCAAAACATCCGGGGGCCAAATGCTGGGGAAACATTGATGATGGATGGAAATTCATGAACCACAAGGGTGCAAACATCTGGGGCGAACTGCCAGGGGCAAAACATCTAGGTGTCAACTGCCGGGGGCAAAACATCCAGGGGCCAAAAGCTGGGGACGAAATGTGCGGGGGCAAAATGTACCCAGGGGTGAACTGCTGGGGGCGAAATGTGCGGATGCGAAACATCCTGGGGCCAAATGCTGGGGACGAAATGTGTGGGGGCGAAATGTACCAAGGGACAAACTGCTGGGGGCGAACTGCTGGGGGCGAACTTCTGGGGGTGAACTGCGGGGGGCGAACTGCTGGGGCGAAATATACGGGGGTGAAATGTGCGGGGGCGAAACATCCTGGGGGCCAAAGGCTGGGGACGAAATGTTCAGGGGTGAAATGTACCCAGGGGCGAACTGCTGGGGGCGAACTGCTGGGGGCAAACTGCTGGGGGCGAACTGACTGCTGGGTGCGAAACATCCTAGAACCGTTCTGTCAATGTTGTCGATCAGATTTTTACTTATGCCTGTGTCAGTTTTTACCATTGGATTTTTAGCAGGGTTTTTTTGAGTACAAGAAGGTTGTTCAAACTTAACACTATAAAATTCAGACAGCAACAGTATACAACTAGGATTGCATCCTAATTAGAGATGAGCGAACCTTTCAAGGTTTGATTCGGTTCGGATTCACTGAATGGACCGCCTTCAATGGGAGGCAAAACCAAACGCTTAGACAACACCTTAATGGGTGACAAAAAGCTTCTCCAACAGCTAAAACTAGGGGCAGACACCATGAAAAGTGGCATCAATTTACCCACAGTGGAAATTTGCAAATGGCAGAGCAGCAGTTAGGCATAGGCCATGCATGAGGTATCAGGGCCCGGTCCAGCATTTACAGCTTGGAACTGAAGTTTCAATGAGGACCTGGTGGTTAAGGAAGCAGTCTTCTTAGATGGGATGTTAGGTGTCGAGTTCCCGCCTCTGCACAGGGGGAATCTCAAACCATCTCCGCTGCGGTCTCCCATTCTTCTCCAGCCGCAGTGGAGCCTGCTCAGTGGAGACGTCGGTCCCAGCGTCTAGCTCAGGCTGATACTGGACGACTGGTTGCTTCTGCCCTTCCAGGCTCTGTCTTTGTGGCCAGCAGTGATCAGCAGCGAGCAGGTCTATCTGGGACTAAGTCTTGCTTTTCTCATACTGAGCATGTCCACGGGACAACCTCCCATTGGAAGTTGGGGGTCACATGCTCAGGTCCTGTTGCTGCTCCTATTGGTCCATCTAGAAGGTCTTGTTGCACTGCCGCTATAAAAGGACTGCATGGCCTCTCGGCCATGCGCTAGTGTACATTTGAAAACATGTGTGTTGGTGAGTGCAAGTCGTTCTTTAAACATCCCCTCCCTTGTGTATGACTGCTCATGTAAGGTGGATGTCTGCTATCTAGTGCCCGCCTGAACTATCAGCACAATAACACACAAAACAGCGTCTAATTGCTGTGACCACCAGTGTGGCGCCGTGTGCTATTAGAGCTCTTTCCTTACCCAAGTCTGGGTGGTTAGTGGAGTCCACCAGAGTGGCACAGCACACACTCTTGTGCATTTAAGTTACTTTCTCAGTTACTCTGATACCCCAATTGTGGTGTTGAGTGAAAGATGTCTACACGAACTCTAATCCTATGTCCTGGGATAGAGTTCTGTGATTCCTTGCTTATGCTCTTTGTGCGGTACCGTGGTCCTGAGACGCAACAGGGTTCGCTTCCTTCATACACGGTGAAGATAACCCATGTGTGTATCCACATTGTACCGCCATATAGTCTGTCATTACTCAGCAGCATGTTCCATCTCTGCAAGGTGGACCACGGGCTGCGAACGCACCTCATACCTTCTCTCTAATTATTTGGTGCATTCCGCTAGCCCTAACATGGGAGACTTCAAACCTCATGTACCACCTCCAATTTTTTTTTATTCCATTCAAACTCAGATGGTACCAAGATCAGTTTCATAGACTACTAATGACAGAAAAATGTAAAAATGGTAACACAGGTAGTTGACTGAAAGTAAGTGCAGGTCTGTCTGTCTGGGAGCCCGATTTACGCAACCCACCATATGGAGACCCAAATTTGAATCTCCACATTACAAAAAATGATTGTCACACAGCATTAAAGTGCCATCAATTTCCACAGAGTCTAAGCAGTATACGGTAAAAGCCCTCTGACACACCTTCCACCACACCAGATGGAAACTCAACTTGGAGTCTCCACATTTAAAAAAAATTGTCACACAGCATTAAAGTGCCATCAAGTTCCACAGAGTAGAAACAGTATTATAGGCCTCTGACACACATTCTACATCAGATGACCCATCAGATGAAGACCCAACTTGGAGTCTCCACATTTCAAAAAATAATTGTCAAACAGCACTAAAGTGCCATCAATTTACACAGAGTTGAAACAGTATAATATGCCTTTGACACACCTTCTACTGCAGGCAACCCACCAGATGGAGAAACAACTTTGAGTCTCCACATTTAAAAAAATTGTTTGAAACATCAGCAGCAACAGCAGGCACAGAAGACACCACAAAGATAGAACAGACTGCAATAACGCAAGATCTACACATGACGTTAAAAACTACACCATCGCCTAGTCTGCCCAATCTGCGACTGGGGTGCAAAAGTCATCAGAGATCCATGACTTTTTAATTTTGATGAAAGTTAAAAGGTTTACTCTTTGCGGAAACAGCCGGATGTGAATATCCATCAGGACACCACCAGCAGCATGGAAGACACCTTCTGAGAGAACGCTGGCTGCCGGGCATGACAAAACCTCCAAGGCATGACAGACGATCTCAGGCCACTCTTTCATTTTTGAAAACCAAAACGTAAAAGGGTCCAAACCCCCTAATGGCATTCATACTCTTGAACCATCCTCTCCAGTCCTTCACAACATGTCAGACTTGTACTCTGTTCTGCTGGTGCATGGACTGGTCTAAAAAATGTGGAAAATGACTCACAGAAATTGCCTATGCCACTTACACTGCTGCTGCTAATGTTTTGGCGATGACGCCTTGACGTTCTCAGTGTTGGACGTCTACAACTGAGAAGCACACTGTGTGCCTCGCTGCTTTCTTGGGGAGAAACACTCTTAAGATTCCCTACAAGTGTATTTTGATACTCCAGCATGTGCATTTCTTTCCAGGGGGGAAGCATCTGGTTAAATTTACTCTTTTACCATGGATTTAACAGAGTGGCAACCCAGTAGTCAGCACTAATTCTAACCCAAATGATACAGGCATTGTGTTGAAGATTGTTCAGCAAGAAGGAACTCATGTGTTGGGCCATTCCATGAGGTCCAAGTCCATGCTGTGTTAATGGTGGGGTAACACTCAAGGTTGCTTCCTCCATCCCCTCCCATCAACCATGGACAACAGAGAATAAATCATTATCCTCTTCATCGCCTAACTGCTGCGTGTCCATCACCTCATCGTCTTTAATTTGTTGATCCAACAACTTAACTAACAGTTTGTCTGGTACCTGTTGTGAATTCTGTGGCAGAGCTCCCTCCTGTGGTCACAAGTGGTACTTCGGCTGATTCTCTCTGTGAGCTTCTGTTGGTGGAGAGAAGTGGTACTGCGGCTTCTGAGTTTCCTCCCTCAGGTGATCTGGTGAGGTCGTTAGGTGCTTTCTACTTAACTCCACCTAATGCTTTGATCCTGGCTTCCTGTCAATGTTCCAGTGTTGGACTTGCTTTTCCCTGGATCATTCCTGTGGCCTGCTGCTCTGCATAGCTAAGTTCTTCTTTGCTATTTGTTTGCTATTTTTTCTGTCCAGCTTGTCTAATTTGTTGCTGGAAGCTCTGGGACGCAAAGGGTGTACCTCCGTGCCGTTAGTTCGGTACGGAGGGTCTTTTTGCCCCCTTTGCGTGGTGTTCTTTAGGGTTTTGTGTAGACCGCAAAGTTACCTTTTCTATCCTCGATCTGTTAAGAAAGTCGGGCCTCACTTTGCTGAATCTATTTCATCTCTACGTTTGTCTTTTCATCTTAACTCACAGTCATTATATGTGGGGGGCTGCCTTTTCCTTTGGGGTATTTCTCTGAGGCAAGGTAGGCTTATTTTCTATCTTCAGGCTAGTTAGTTTCTCAGGCTGTGCCGAGTTGCATAGGCAGAGTTAGGCGCAATCCACGGCTGCCTCTAGTGTTGTTTGGAGAGGATTAGGGATTGCGGTCTGCAGAGTTCCCACGTCTCAGAGCTCGTTCTATGATTTTGGGTTATTGTCAGATCACTGTATGTGCTCTGACCGCTATGTCCATTGTAGTACTGAATTGCCTTTCATAACAGTACAGGAAGCCCAAAGTACTAATGATTCTCAATAGAGGGAAAAAAGAAGTTCTGAGACCATTTTTTTTTCTTTGCACTGTGTTTTGCCTTTTTTTTCCCCTAGACATTTGGGTGGTTCAGTACACAGGTGTAGCGATGGACATTAGAAGTCTGTCTTCATTTGTGGATCAGCTCTCGGCAAGAGTACAAAAGATTCAAGACACTATTGATCAGAAAGCTATGTTTGAACCAAGAATTCCTATTCCTGATTTGTTTTTTGGAGATAGAACTAAGTTTCTGGGTTTCAAAAATAATTGTAAATTATTTCTGGCCTTGAAACCTCGCTCCTCTGGTGATCCAGTTCAACAGGTTTTGATTGTTATTTCTTTTTTGCGCGGCGACCCTCAGGACTGGGCATTTTCTCTTGCGCCAGGAGATCCTGCATTGAGTAATATCGATGCGTTTTTCCTGGCGCTCGGATTGCTGTACGATGAACCTAATTCAGTGGATCAGGCAGAGAAAAATTTGCTGGCTCTTTGTCAGGGTCAGGATGAGATAGAGGTATATTGTCAGAAATTTAAAAAGTGGTCCGTGCTCACTCAATGGAATGAATCTGCGCTGGCAGCTATGTTCAGAAAAGGTCTCTCTGAAGCCCTTAAGGATGTCATGGTGGGATTTCCTATGCCTGCTGGTTTGAACGAGTCTATGTCTTTGGCCATTCAGATCGGTCGACGCTTGCGTCACCATTTGGCGGTATTACCTGAGCTTAAACCTGAGCCTATGCAGTGCGATAGGACTTTGACCAGAGTTAAACGGCAAGAACACAGACGTCTGAATGGGCTGTGTTTCTACTGTGGTGATTCCACTCATGCTATCTCTGATTGTCCTAAGCGCACTAAGCGGTTCGCTAGGTCTGCCACCATTGGTACGGTACAGTCAAAATTTCTTCTGTCCGTTACCTTGATCTGCTCTTTGTCATCGTTTTCTGTCATGGCATTTGTGGATTCAGGCGCTGCCCTGAATTTGATGGACTTGGAGTATGCTAAGCGTTGTGGGTTTCTCTTAGAGCCCTTGCAGTGTCCTATTCCATTGAGAGGAATTGATGCCACGCCTTTGGCCAAGAATAAGCCTCAATACTGGACCCAGCTGACCATGTGCATGGCTCCTGCACATCAGGAGGTTATTCGCTTTCTTGTGTTGCATAATCTGCATGATGTGGTCGTGTTGGGGTTGCCATGGCTACAAGCCCATAATCCAGTATTAGATTGGAAATCCATGTCGGTGTCCAGCTGGGGTTGTCAGGGGGTACATGGTGATGTTCCATTTCTGTCAATTTCGTCATCCACCCCTTCTGAGGTTCCTGAGTTCTTGTCTGATTACCGGGATGTATTTGATGAGCCCAAGTCCGATGCCCTACCTCCGCATAGGGATTGTGATTGTGCTATCAATTTGATTCCTGGTAGTAAATTCCCAAAAGGTCGACTGTTTAATTTATCCGTGCCTGAGCACGCCGCTATGCGCAGTTATGTGAAGGAATCCCTGGAGAAGGGGCATATTCGCCCGTCATCGTCACCATTAGGAGCAGGGTTCTTTTTTGTAGCCAAGAAGGATGGTTCGCTGAGACCTTGTATAGATTACCGCCTTCTAAATAAGATCACGGTTAAATTTCAGTACCCCTTGCCATTGTTATCTGATTTGTTTGCTCGGATTAAGGGGGCTAGTTGGTTCACCAAGATAGATCTTCGTGGTGCGTATAATCTGGTGCGAATCAGGCGAGGAGATGAATGGAAAACTGCATTTAATACGCCTTAGGGTCATTTTGAGTATCTAGTGATGCCATTCGGACTTGCCAAAGCTCCATCAGTGTTTCAGTCCTTTATGCATGACATCTTCCGAGAGTACCTGGATAAATTCCTGATTGTGTACTTGGATGACATTTTGATCTCCTCGGATGATTGGGAGTCTCATGTGAAGCAGGTCAGAACAGTTTTTCAGGTCCTGCGTGCTAATTCTTTGTTTGTGAAGGGATCAAAGTGTCTCTTTGGTGTGCAGAAGGTTTCATTTTTGGGGTTCATCTTTTCCCCTTCTACTATCGAGATGGATCCTGTTAAGGTCCAAGCCATCCATGATTGGACTCAGCCGACATCTCTGAAAAGTCTGCAAAAGTTCCTGGGCTTTGCTAATTTTTATCGTCGCTTCATCTGCAATTTTTCTAGTATTGCCAAACCATTGACCGATTTGACCAAGAAGGGTGCTGATTTGGTCAATTGGTCTTCTGCTGCTGTGGAAGCTTTTCAAGAGTTGAAGCGTCGTTTTTCTTCTGCCCCTGTGTTGTGTCAACCAGATGTTTCTCTTCCGTTCCAGGTCGAGGTTGATGCTTCTGAAATTGGAGCAGGGGCTGTTTTGTCGCAGAGAGGTTCTGATTGCTCAGTGATGAAACCATGCGCTTTTTTTTCCAGGAAGTTTTCGCCTGCTGAGCGAAATTATGATGTGGGCAACCGAGAGTTGCTGGCCATGAAGTGGGCATTCGAGGAGTGGCGTCATTGGCTTGAAGGAGCTAAGCATCGCGTGGTGGTATTGACTGATCATAAGAACTTGACTTATCTTGAGTCTGCTAAGCGGTTGAATCCTAGACAGGCTCGTTGGTCGCTGTTTTTTGCCCGTTTTGACTTTGTGACTTCGTACCTTCCGGGCTCTAAAAATGTGAAGGCGGATGCTCTGTCTAGGAGTTTTGTGCCCGACTCTCCGGGTTTGTCTGAGCCGGCGGGTATCCTCAAGGAAGGAGTAATTGTGTCTGCCATCTCCCCTGATTTGCAGCGGGTGCTGCAAAAATTTCAGGCTAATAAACCTGATCGTTGTCCAGCGGAGAGACTGTTTGTCCCTGATAGGTGGACCAATAAAGTTATCTCTGAGGTTCATTGTTCGGTGTTGGCTGGTCATCCTGGAATCTTTGGTACCAGAGAGTTGGTGGCTAGATCCTTTTGGTGGCCGTCTCTGTCGCGGGATGTGCGTGCTTTTGTGCAGTCCTGTGGGATTTGTGCTCGGGCTAAGCCCTGCTGTTCTCGTGCCAGTGGGTTGCTTTTGCCCTTGCCGGTCCCGAAGAGGCCTTGGACACATATCTCTATGGATTTTATTTCTGATCTTCCCGTTTCTCAAAAGATGTCAGTCATTTGGGTGGTCTGTGATCGCTTTTCTAAGATGGTCCATCTGGTACCCTTGTCTAAATTGCCTTCCTCCTCTGATTTTGTGCCATTGTTCTTCCAGCATGTGGTTCGTTTACATGGCATTCCAGAGAATATCATTTCTGACAGAGGTTCCCAGTTTGTTTCAAGGTTTTGGCGAGCCTTTTGTGGTAGGATGGGCATTGACTTGTCTTTTTCCTCGGCTTTCCATCCTCAGACTAATGGCCAGACCGAACGAACCAATCAGACCTTGGAAACATATCTGAGATGCTTTGTTTCTGCTGATCAGGATGACTGGGTGTCCTTTTTGCCTTTGGCTGAGTTCGCCCTTAATAATCGGGCCAGCTCGGCTACCTTGGTTTCGCCATTTTTCTGCAATTCTGGGTTCCATCCTCGTTTCTCTTCAGGACAGGTTGAGTCTTCGGACTGTCCTGGTGTGGATACTGTGGTGGACAGGTTGCAGCAGATTTGGACTCATGTAGTGGACAATTTGACCTTGTACCAGGAGAAGGCTCAACGTTTTGCTAATCGCAGACGCCGTGTGGGTCCCCGACTTCGTGTTGGGGATCTGGTTTGGTTATCTTCTCGTCATATTCCTATGAAGGTTTCCTCTCCTAAGTTTAAACCTCGTTTCATTGGTCCGTATAGGATTTCTGAGGTTCTTAATCCTGTGTCTTTTTGTCTGACCCTTCCAGATTCTTTTTCCATACATAACGTATTCCATAGGTCATTGTTGCGGAGATACGTGGCACCTATGGTTCCATCTGTTGATCCTCCTGCCCCGGTTTTGGTGGAGGGGGAATTGGAGTATATTGTAGAGAAGATTTTGGATTCTCTTGTTTCTAGACAGAAACTCCAGTATCTGGTTAAATGGAAGGGTTATGCTCAGGAAGATAATTCCTGGGTTTTTGCCTCTGATGTCCATGCTCCCGATCTTGTTCGTGCCTTTCATGTGGCTCATCCTGGTCGGCCTGGGGGCTCTGGTGAGGGTTCGGTGACCCCTCCTCAAGGGGGGGGGTACTGTTGTGAATTCTGTGGCAGAGCTCCCTCCTGTGGTCACAATTGGTACTTCGGCTGATTCTCTCTGTGAGCTTCTGTTGGTGGAGGGAAGTGGTACTGCGGCTTCTGAGTTTCCTCCCTCAGGTGATCTGGTGAGGTCGTTAGGTGCTTTCTACTTAACTCCACCTAATGCTTTGATCCTGGCTTCCTGTCAATGTTCCAGTGTTGGACTTGCTTTTCCCTGGATCATTCCTGTGGCCTGCTGCTCTGCATAGCTAAGTTCTTCTTTGCTATTTGTTTGCTATTTTTTCTGTCCAGCTTGTCTAATTTGTTGCTGGAAGTTCTGGGACGCAAAGGATGTACCTCCGTGCCGTTAGTTCGGTACGGAGGGTCTTTTTGCCCCCTTTGCGTGGTGTTCTTTAGGGTTTTGTGTAGACCGCAAAGTTACCTTTTCTATCCTCGATCTGTTAAGAAAGTCGGGCCTCACTTTGCTGAATCTATTTCATCTCTACGTTTGTCTTTTCATCTTAACTCACAGTCATTATATGTGGGGGGCTGCCTTTTCCTTTGGGGTATTTCTCTGAGGCAAGGTATGCTTATTTTCTATCTTCAGGCTAGTTAGTTTCTCAGGCTGTGCCGAGTTGCATAGGCAGAGTTAGGCGCAATCCACGGCTGCCTCTAGTGTTGTTTGGAGAGGATTAGGGATTGCGGTCTGCAGAGTTCCCACGTCTCAGAGCTCGTTCTATGATTTTGGGTTATTGTCAGATCACTGTATGTGCTCTGACCGCTATGTCCATTGTAGTACTGAATTGCCTTTCATAACAGGTACCATGATTTCCCCTTGATCACTGTAAGCCAGCCCCAATGCGATGACAGTCCAGAAATTTGAGATATTGTTCCGCATCCTCCTCTGCTTCCAACTCTTCCTGTGGGACCACCACCTCCTCACACAACATGGGCTCCAGCAGTAGATGATCTGAATAATGATGCTGATGATGGTATCGTCAGTAGGGTTGAGCGAAACGGGTCGAACATTTTCAAAAGTCGCCGACTTTTGACAAAGTCGGGTTTCATGAAACCCGATCCGACCCCTGTGCGGGGTCGGCCATGCGGTACGCGACTTTCGCGCCAAAGTCGCGTTTCAATGACGCGAAAAGCGCCATTTCTCAGCCAATGAAGGTAAACGCAGAGTGTGGGCAGCGTGATGACATGGGTCCTGGTCCCCACCATCTTAGAGAAGGGCATTGCAGTGATTGGCTTGCTGTCCGCGGCGTCACAGGGGCTATAAAGGGGCGTTCCCGCCGACTACCATGTTACTGCTGCTGATCTGAGCCTAGGGAGAGGTTGCTGCCGCTTCGTCAGAAGCAGGGATAGCGTTAGGCAGGGTCCATTAACCACCAAACCGCTTGTGCTGTAGCGATTTCCACTGCCCAACACCACCTTCGGTGTGCAGGGACAGTGGAAGCTACATTTTTTTTTTTTCCCCTCAGCGCTGTAGCTCATTGGGCTGCCCTAGAAGGCTCCCTGATAGCTGCATTGCTGTGTGTACGCCGCTGTGCAAACCAACTGCTTTTTTCAAAGCACAAATCGTCTTGTTCCTTCCTTTCTGCACAGCTATCTTGTTTGTTTGTCCACACTTTTTATTTAATTTGTGCATCAGTCCACTCCTTATTGCTGCCTGCCATACCTGGCTGAGATTACTGCAGGGATATAGTAATTGAAGGACAGTTCCTTTTTTTTTTTTTTTTTTGTGGGAGATTAAGATTGGCATTTCTGCTAGAGTGCCATCCCTGTCTGTGTCATCTCTCACTCAGTGGGCCATAGAAAGCCTATTTATTTTTTTGCTTGATTTGGGTTCTAAAATCTACCTGAAAAAATCACTACATCAATCAGTGGGAGAAAAATATTGGCCTCAGGGCTTGTGTGCCACTCCTTACTCCTGTGTGTGCCATCTCTCAGTGGGCCATAGAAAGCCTATTTATTTTTTTGCTTGATTTGGGTTCCAAAATCTACCTGAAAAAATCAATAAATCAATCAGTGGGAGATTAATATTGGCCTTTGGGCTTGTGTGCCAGTCCTAAGCGTGCCATCTCTCTCTCTCAGATAGTGGGCCATAGAAAGCCTATTTATTATTTTTTTTATTGGGTTTATAAATTTTCCCTGGAAAAAAAAAAAAAAGTGGGAGATTAATATTGGCCTCTGGGCTTGTGTGCCAGTCCTGAGCGTGCCATCTCTCTCACAAATAGTGGGCCATAGAAAGCATATTTATTTTTTTGGTTGATTTGGGTTCTAAATTCTACCTGAAAAAATCAATAAATCAATCAGTGGGAGATAAATATTGGCCTCTGGGCTTGTGTGCCACTCCTGACTCCTGTGTGCGTCCTCTCTCACTCAGTGGGCCCTAGAAAGCCTATTTTTTGTTTTATTTGTTTTCTAAATTCTCCCTGAAAAAATCATTTTATTTTATTTGGTTTCTAAATTATTCCTGAAAAAAATCATTTTTTTTGTATTTTTTTTTTCTAAAGTCTCCCTGAAAAAAAAACAAACAAACAAATCAGTGGGAGATTAATATTGCCCTTTCTGCTTGTGTGCCAGTCTTGACTCCTGGGTGTGCCATCTCTCTCTCTCCAATTGTGGGCCATAGAAAGCCTATTAATTTTTTTGCTTGATTTGGGTTCCAAAATCTACCTGAAAAAATCACTAAATCAATCAGTGGGAGATAAATATTGGCCTCTGGGCTTGTGTGCCACTCCTGACTCCTGTGTGCGTCCTCTCTCACTCAGTGGGCCCTAGAAAGCCTATTTTTTGTTTTATTTGTTTTCTAAATTCTCCCTGAAAAAATCATTTTATTTTATTTGGTTTCTAAATTATTCCTGAAAAAAATCATTTTTTTTGTATTTTTTTTTCTAAAGTCTCCCTGAAAAAAAAAAAAGAAAGACAAATCAGTGGGAGATTAATATTGCCCTTTCTGCTTGTGTGCCAGTCTTGACTCCTGGGTGTGCCATCTCTCTCTCTCCAATTGTGGGCCATAGAAAGCCTATTAATTTTTTTGCTTGATTTGGGTTCCAAAATCTACCTGAAAAAATCACTTAATCAATCAGTGGGAGATAAATATTGGCCTCTGGGCTTGTGTGCCACTCCTGACTCCTGTGTGCGTCCTCTCTCACTCAGTGGGCCCTAGAAAGCCTATTTTTTGTTTTATTTATTTTCTAAATTCTCCCTGAAAAAATCATTTTATTTTATTTGGTTTCTAAATTATTCCTGAAAAAAAATCATTTTTTTTGTATTTTTTTTCTAAAGTCTCCCTGAAAAAAAAAAAAAATCAAATCAGTGGGAGATTAATATTGCCCTTTCTGCTTGTGTGCCAGTCTTGACTCCTGGGTGTGCCATCTCTCTCTCTCCAATTGTGGGCCATAGAAAGCCTATTAATTTTTTTGCTTGATTTGGGTTCCAAAATCTACCTGAAAAAATCACTAAATCAATCAGTGGGAGATAAATATTGGCCTCTGGGCTTGTGTGCCACTCCTGACTCCTGTGTGCGTCCTCTCTCACTCAGTGGGCCCTACAAAGCCTATTTTTTTTTTATTTGTTTTCTAAATTCTCCCTGAAACAATCATTTTATTTTATTTGGTTTCTAAATTATTCCTGAAAAAAATCATTTTTTTTGTATTTTTTTTTCTAAAGTCTCCCTGAAAAAAAAAAAAAAAAATCAAATCAGTGGGAGATTAATATTGCCCTTTCTGCTTGTGTGCCAGTCTTGACTCCTGGGTGTGCCATCTCTCTCTCTCCAATTGTGGGCCATAGAAAGCCTATTAATTTTTTTGCTTGATTTGGGTTCCAAAATCTACCTGAAAAAATCACTAAATCAATCAGTGGGAGATAAATATTGGCCTCTGGGCTTGTGTGCCACTCCTGACTCCTGTGTGCGTCCTCTCTCACTCAGTGGGCCCTACAAAGCCTATTTTTTTTTCATTTGTTTTCTAAATTCTCCCTGAAACAATCATTTTATTTTATTTTGTTTCTAAATTATTCCTGAAAAATTCATTTTTTTTTTTCTAAAGTCTCCCTAAAAAAAAAAAAAAAAAAAAAAAAATCAAATCAGTGGGAGATTGATATTGCCCTTTCTGCTTGTGTGCCAGTCTTGACTCCTGGGTGTGCCATCTCTCTCTCTCCAATTGTGGGCCATAGAAAGCCTATTAATTTTTTTGCTTGATTTGGGTTCCAAAATCTACCTGAAAAAATCACTAAATCAATCAGTGGGAGATAAATATTGGCCTCTGGGCTTGTGTGCCACTCCTGACTCCTGTGTGCGTCCTCTCTCACTCAGTGGGCCCTACAAAGCCTATTTTTTTTTATTTGTTTTCTAAATTCTCCCTGAAACAATCATTTTATTTTATTTTGTTTCTAAATTCTTCCTGAAAAATTCATTTTTTTGTATTTTTTTTTCTAAAGTCTCCCTGAAAAAAAAAAAAAAATCAAATCAGTGGGAGATTAATATTGCCATTTCTGCTTGTGTGCCAGTCTTGACTCCTGGGTGTGCCATCTCTCTCTCTCTCCAATTGTGGGCCATAGAAAGCCTATTAATTTTTTTGCTTGATTTGGGTTCCAAAATCTACCTGAAAAAATCACTTAATCAATCAGTGGGAGATAAATATTGACCTCTGGGCTTGTGTGCCACTCCTGACTCCTGTGTGCATCCTCTCTCACTCACTGGGCCCTAGAAAGGCTATTTTATGTTTTATTTGTTTTCTAAATTCTCCCTGAAAAAATCATTTCATTTTATTTGGTTTATAAATTCTTCCTTAAAAAATCATTTTTTTTTTTTTCTAAAGTCTCCTTTTTAAAAAAAAAAACACAAATCAGTGGGAGATTAATATTTACATTTGCGCTTCAGTGACAGTCCTGCGTGTGTGGCATCTGTTGTGAATTCTGTGGCTGAATTCACTCCTGTGGTCACAAGTGGTATTGCAGCCTCTGGGCTTCCTCCCTCAGGTGTTTTGGTGAGCTCGTTGGCTGCCTTGCTATTTAACTCCACCTGAGTCTGTCTTCCTTGCTCCTTGTCAATGTTCCAGTGTTGGATCTGAGCTACTGCATCTTTCCTGTGGCCTGCTGCTCTGCTAGTTAAGTGTTACTTTGTTTTTGTTTCCGTTTTTTCTGTCCAGCTGTGCTATTCTCTTTTGCTGGAAGCTCTGAGACGCAAAGGGTGCACCGCAGTGCCGTTAGTTCGGCACGGTGGGTCTTTTTGCCCCCCTTTGCGTGGTTCTGCTTTAGGGTTTTTTGTAGACTGCATAGTTCTCTTTGCTATCCTCGCTCTGTCTAGAATATCGGGCCTCACTTTGCTGAATCTATTTCATTCCTACGTTTTGTCTTTTCATCTTGCTAACAGTCATTATATGTGGGGGGCTGCCTATTCCTTTGGGGTATTTCTCTGAGGCAAGTCAGGCTTGTATTTCTATCTTCAGGCTAGTCAGCTCCTCAGGCAGTGCCGAGTTGCATAGGTAGTGTTAGGCGCAATCCACTGCTGCTTTTAGTTGTGTGAGGATAGGTTCAGGTATTGCAGTCTGCAGAGATTCCACGTCTCAGAGCTTGTTCTATTGTTTTTGGGTTATTGCCATATCACTGTATGTGCGCTGATTACTGCACACTGTGTTGCCTGATAGCACAGCATAACAGGCATCTCTCTCATTTGTTGCCACCAACAACAGAGTGTGTAACATTGTGCCTGATTTTCGTTGTGGTCTCACCCACCTGTAAAGGGGTAGCTAAATCATACTGAAGTTATAGCTCACCGTGTAAGTTGTGTGACTGCAACAAATACCGTTAGTTTGGTAACGTTTTTAAAACAATGAGGAAGTCTGGTGGAAGAGGTCGTGGCCGGGGGCGTTCATTGTCAGCTGGTAATGAGGGTAGTGGTAGTGGTGGAGCATCAGGTGGTTGTGGGAAAAAAATATTGCACCTAAGTCTGGAGCTGTGGAGTCAGGTTCGTCGTCTGGCTACACAAGGCCTCGAACGCTCCCTTTTCTGGGAGTAGGAAAACCGCTTTTAAAGCCGGAGCAGCAAGAGCAAATTTTGGCTTATCTTGCTGACTCAGCCTCTAGCTCTTTTGCCTCCTCTCGTGAAACTGGTAAAAGTAAAAGCAGCGCGTCGTTAGTGGATGTTCACGGTCAGGGACAAGTCGCTTCCTTGTCCTCTTCAGCAAAAACAACAACAGAGAAGAATGCAGCAGGCGACACAACGGGTTACTCCATGGAGCTCTTTACACATACCGTCCCTGGCTTAGAAAGTGAAGCAGTTAACAGTCCATGCCCATTACAAGTTGAATCTGACATGGAGTGCACTGATGCACAGCCACAGCCAGACTACTATGCTGGTCCTTTGACTCAGACCACAACATTGCCCTCGCAGGGTGCTGATCAAGAATCAGACCCTGATGAGACTATGTTGCCCCATCACGAACGCTATACCACCGACCGACAAGGTGACACAGACGAAGTTGCACACGAGCTACAAGAAGAGGTAATAGATGACCCAGTTCTTGACCCCGATTGGAACCATTGGGGAACAGGGTGCAGGCGGCAGCAGTTCTGAAGCGGAGGAGGAGGGGCCGCAGCAGGCATCAACATCGCAACAGGTTCCATCTGCCGGGCCCGTATCTTGCCCAAAACGCGTGGCAAAGTCAAAACCTGTTGGAGGACAGCGTGGCCATCCGGTTAAAGCTCAGTCTGCAATGCCTGAAAAGGTATCCGATGCTAGAAAGAGTGCAGTCTGGCATTTTTTTAAACAACATCCAATTGATCAGCGCAAAGTCATCTGTCAAAAATGTTCAACTACCTTAAGCAGAGGGCAGAATCTGAAAAGTCTCAATACAAGTTGCATGCATAGACATTTAACCACCATGCATTTGCAAGCTTGAACTAACTACCAAACGTCCCTTAAGTTTGTAGCACCCTCAGCCAATGAAGCTAGTCATCAACGCAACATCCCTTCCGGCAGTGTAGAGCCACCATTTTCTGCACCACCTGCAGTATCTGTGCAGGTTTCTTTGCCAGGCCAAAGAAGTCAGGGTCAGGGAATCACCAGTTTCGTAGTAGGAAACACTGCATCTAGGGCACCGGCGGCAACAATACCATCTCCCACCATCTCTCACTCTGCCATGTCCACCGGCACCCCCGCTAGTTCCACGATCTCCAGCTCTCCAGTCCAGCTCACCCTACATGAGACTATGGTTAGAAAAAGGAAGTACTTAGCCTCGCATCCGCGTACACAGGGTTTGAACGCCCACATAGCTAGACTAATCTCGTTAGAGATGATGCCCTACCGGTTAGTTGAAAGCAAAGCTTTCAAAGCTCTGATAGACTACGCTGTACCACGCTACGAGCTACCCAGTCGACACTTTTTTTCCAGAAAAGCCATCCCAGCCCTCCACCAGCATGTTAAAGAGCGCATCGTCCATGCACTCAGGCAATCTGTGAGCACAAAGGTGCACCTGACAACAGATGCATGGACCAGTAGGCATGGCCAGGGACGTTACGTGTCCATCACGGCACACTGGGTAAATGTGGTGGATGCAGGGTCCACAGGAGACAGCAAGTTTGGGACAGTTCTGCCTAGCCCACGGTCTAGGAAACAGTTGGCTGTAGCCATTCGCACCCCCTCCTCCTCCTCCTCGTCCTCCTGCAGAAGCGAGACCTCGTCCACAGACCGCAGTCGCACAACCACTCCATCCGCAGCTGCCACTGTTGCACACCAGGTCTCCCATTATGGGGCAGCTACTGGCAAACGTCAGCAGGCTGTATTGGCTATGAAGTGTTTGGGCGACAACAGACACACCGCTGAAGTTCTGTCCGAGTTCTTGCAGAAAGAAACGCAGTCGTGGCTGGGCACTGTAGATCTTGAGGCAGGCAAGGTAGTGAGTGATAACGGAAGGAATTTCATGGCTGCCATCTCCATTTCCCAACTGAAACACATTCCTTGCCTGGCTCACACCTTAAACCTGGTGGTGCAGTGCTTCCTGAAAAGTTATCCGGGGTTATCCGACCTGCTCCTCAAAGTGCGTGGACTTTGCTCACATATCCGCCGTTCGCCCGTACACTCCAGCCGTATGCAGACCTATCAGCATTCTTTGAACCTTCCCCAGCATCGCCTAATCATAGACGTTGCAACAAGGTGGAACTCAACACTGCACATGCTTCAGAGACTGTGTGAACAGAGGCGGGCTGTTATGTTTTTGTGGGAGGATACACATACACGGGCAGGCAGTAGGATGGCAGACATGGAGTTGTCAGGTGTGCAGTGGTCGAAGATTCAAGACATGTGTCAAGTCCTTCAGTGTTTTGAGGAATGCACACGGCTGGTTAGTGCAGACAACGCCATAATAAGCATGAGCATCCCCCTAATGCGTCTGCTGATGCAAAGTTTGACGCACATAAAGGATCAGGCGTCTGCAGCTGAGGAAGAGGAAAGCCTTGATGACAGTCAGCCATTGTCTGGCCAGGGCAGTGTACAGGACGAGGTAGCGGGCGAAGAGGAGGAGGAGGACGAGGAGGATGATGGGGATGATTATATTTTTAATGAGGAAGCTTTTCCGGGGCCAGTGGAAATTGTTGGCGCGGCAAGGCCGGGTTCTGGTTTTTGGAGGGACACAAGTGACGTGGATTTGCCTGAAACTGCCCCTCAACCAAGCACAACCACAGATTTGAGAACTGGAACTTTGGCCCACATGGCGGATTATGCCTTACGTATCCTCAAAAGGGACACACGCATAACAAAAATGATGAACGATGACGATTACTGGTTGGCCTGCCTCCTTGATCCTCGCTATAAAGGCAAATTGCAAAATATAATGCCACATGAGAACTTGGAACTAATATTAGCAACCAAACAATCAACTCTTGTTGACCGTTTGCTTCTGGCATTCCCTGCACACAGCGCCCGTGATCGTTCTAACACGAGCTGCAGGGGCCAGCAGACCAGAGGTGTTAGAGGGGCAGAAATCAGAAGTGTCGTTGGCCAGAGGGGTTTTCTGACCAGGTTGTGGAGTGATTTTGCTATGACCGCAGACAGGACAGGTACTGCAGCATCAATTCAAAGTGACAGGAGACAACATTTGTCCAGTATGGTTACTAACTATTTTTCATCCCTTATCGACGTTCTCCCTCAACCGTCATTCCCATTTGATTACTGGGCATCAAAATTAGACACCTGGCCAGAATTGGCAGAATATGCATTGCAGGAGCTTGCTTGCCCGGCAGCTAGTGTCCTATCAGAAAGAGTATTCAGTGCTGCAGGTTCAATACTAACAGAAAAAAGGACTCGTCTGGCTACCCAAAATGTAGATGATCTAACCTTCATTAAAATGAACCACAACTGGATTTCGAAATCTTTTGCCCCACCTTGCCCGGCTGACACCTAGCTTTCCTATGTAAAGGTCTTGCCTGTGGACTATTCTGAACGACTTTTCCAATCTCGTAATTTGCAGCACCTGATTGTCCAGCATCCGACATGTTAACACCTCCCTAAATGGCCAAAGTCCCCACACGGGGCCGTGGTATCGCCACTTGGCGCCAGCACCCGTGAGAGTACTGTTTGTCTGAAGAGGTGGGTGTGCCCGCTTTTGGTCGACGGCACTGCCACTAGGTCCCTCATAGTACAATAAAGTGTCTGGCGGTGGTGGTGCGCACCCAACGTCAGACACACCGTTGTAATATGAGGGGCCCTGGGCCTGTACCGCCGGCCACAAGACAGTCCCCCCCCCAGGTCAAACAGTGCTCTACCACTTGCAAAATTTTCTCTCACAGCTCCACCAATGTTTAGTCTATGCGCTGACATCCTTCAATGCCTGGCACTGTCAATACCATTGTATTGACATTTTTCTTATGTTAGGCCTTCGAAGCCTGTCTGCGGTCACTCCTTCCACTAGGCCTCCACTGACCTGTCTACTGCTGCTCGGGTTCCCCTGGAACCAATTTTAAATTGCCTACAGCCCGCCCAATTTATTATGTTAGGGCTTCGAAGCCTGTCTGCGGTCCCTCCTTCCACTAGGCCTCCACTGACCTGTCTACTGCTGCCCGGGTTCCCCTGGAACCAATTTTAAATTGCCTACAGCCAGCCCAATTTATTATGTTAGGGCTTCGAAGCCTGTCTGCGGTCCCTCCTTCCACTAGGCCTCCACTGACCTGTCTACTGCTGCCCGGGTTCCCCTGGATACCAATTTTAAATTGCCTACAGCCAGCCCAATTTATTATGTTAGGGCTTCGAAGCCTGTCTGCGGTCCCTCCTTCCACTAGGCCTCCACTGACCTGTCTACTGCCGCCCGTGTTCCCCTGGAACCAATTGTAAATTGCCTACAGCCAGGCCAATTTATTATGTTAGGGCTTCGAAGCCTGTCTGCGGTCCCTCCTTCCACTAGGCCTCCACTGACCTGTCTACTGCTGCCCGGGTTCCCCTGGAACCAATTTTAAATTGCCTACAGCCAGCCCAATTTATTATGTTAGGGCTTCGAAGCCTGTCTGCGGTCCCTCCTTCCACTAGGCCTCCACTGACCTGTCTACTGCTGCCCGGGTTCCCCTGGAACCAATTTTAAATTGCCTACAGCCCGCCCAATTTATTATGTTAGGGCTTCGAAGCCTGTCTGCGGTCCCTCCTTCCACTAGGCCTCCACTGACCTGTCTACTGCTGCCCGGGTTCCCCTGGAACCAATTTTAAATTGCCTACAGCCAGCCCAATTTATTATGTTAGGGCTTCGAAGCCTGTCTGCGGTCCCTCCTTCCACTAGGCCTCCACTGACCTGTCTACTGCTGCCCGGGTTCCCCTGGAACCAATTTTAAATTGCCTACAGCCAGCCCAATTTATTATGTTAGGGCTTCGAAGCCTGTCTGCGGTCCCTCCTTCCACTAGGCCTCCACTGACCTGTCTACTGCCGCCCGTGTTCCCCTGGAACCAATTGTAAATTGCCTACAGCCAGGCCAATTTATTATGTTAGGGCTTCGAAGCCTGTCTGCGGTCCCTCCTTCCACTAGGCCTCCACTGACCTGTCTACTGCTGCCCGTGTACCCCTTGAACCAACATCAGAAAATATAAAAATAAGTATTTTGCTTATAAAAAAGAAAATACTGGAGAGATATCAAATGCAGACATTTTAACATTAAAAACAAACACATACAACAAAAATCTGGTACAGTACTAAAAATGGCCACCAGCTACAATAACTTTCTCCTGCAAGTAGTTAACTGAAAGTTTTTTTCAATTTAAAACACAGATATGGCATCCACCGAGTGTTGTCCTGTCGCGTCTTCTTTATATTATTGCCAAGAATATGCAAAACAATGAAAATAATAAAATCATTATTTACCAAAAAAATAGAGTAAGTCAAAACCACATTGCAAATAAACATTCATTACAAATAAAGAAGCAGGGCGCGTCCGAGGGTGAGTATATACCTAATAAGAATATAATCACCCTCGGACGCGCCCTGCTTCTTTCCGACAGCCTTCCTTCCTAAGAATCAGCCCTTCCGTGGTGTAGAGAGAGGGTGTGTTACACTCCAAGGTGTTCCCCAGGTTGCCTTTCCTGAGCTTCGATCTTCATGCTCTCGTTTAGTAGTTGTCGGAAAGTAGGCTGCATTAGGCCTACAAAATGGATATGGGGTGGAGAGAGATGGTGTGTTACACTCCAAGGTGTTCTCCAGGTTTCCTCGCCATTGCTTCGATCTTCCGACTCTCGTTTAGTAGTTGTAGAAAACTACACTGCATTAGGCCTACAAAATGGGTATCGGGTGGAGAGAGATGGTGTGTTACACTCCAAGGTGTTCCCCAGGTTGCCTTGCCATTGCTTCGGTCTTCCGACTCTCGTTTAGTAGTTGTAGAAAACTACACTGCATTAGGCCTACAAAATGGGCATCGGGTGGAGAGAGATGGTGTGTTACACTCCAAGGTGTTCCCCAGGTTGCCTTGCCATTGCTTCGGTCTTCCGACTCTCGTTTAGTAGTTGTAGAAAACTACACAGCATTAGGCCTACAAAATGGGTATGGGGTGGAGAGAGATGGTGTGTTACACTCCAAGGTGTTCTCCAGGTTTCCTCGCCATTGCTTCGATCTTCCGACTCTCGTTTAGTAGTTGTAGAAAACTACACTGCATTAGGCCTACAAAATGGGTATCTGGTGGAGAGAGATGGTGTGTTACACTCCAAGGTGTTCCCCAGGTTGCCTTGCCATTGCTTCGGTCTTCCGACTCTCGTTTAGTAGTTGTAGAAAACTACACTGCATTAGGCCTACAAAATGGGTATCGGGTGGAGAGAGATGGTGTGTTACACTCCAAAGTGTTCCCCAGGTTGCCTTGCCATTGCTTCGGTCTTCCGACTCTCATTTAGTAGTTGTAGAAAACTACACAGCATTAGGCCTACAAAATGGGTATGGGGTGGAGAGAGATGGTGTGTTACACTCCAAGGTGTTCTCCAGGTTTCCTCGCCATTGCTTCGATCTTCCGACTCTCGTTTAGTAGTTGTAGAAAACTACACAGCATTAGGCCTACAAAATGGGTATGGGGTGGAGAGAGATGGTGTGTTACACTCCAAGGTGTTCTCCAGGTTTCCTCGCCATTGCTTCGATCTTCCGACTCTCGTTTAGTAGTTGTAGAAAACTACACTGCATTAGGCCTACAAAATGGGTATCGGGTGGAGAGAGATGGTGTGTTACACTCCAAGGTGTTCCCCAGGTTGCCTTGCCATTGCTTCGGTCTTCCGACTCTCGTTTAGTAGTTGTAGAAAACTACACTGCATTAGGCCTACAAAATGGGTATCGGGTGGAGAGAGATGGTGTGTTACACTCCAAGGTGTTCCCCAGGTTGCCTTGCCATTGCTTCGGTCTTCCGACTCTCGTTTAGTAGTTGTAGAAAACTACACAGCATTAGGCCTACAAAATGGGTATGGGGTGGAGAGAGATGGTGTGTTACACTCCAAGGTGTTCTCCAGGTTTCCTCGCCATTGCTTCGATCTTCCGACTCTCGTTTAGTAGTTGTAGAAAACTACACTGCATTAGGCCTACAAAATGGGTATCAGGTGGAGAGAGATGGTGTGTTACACTCCAAGGTGTTCCCCAGGTTGCCTTGCCATTGCTTCGGTCTTCCGACTCTCGTTTAGTAGTTGTAGAAAACTACACAGCATTAGGCCTACAAAATGGGTATGGGGTGGAGAGAGATGGTGTGTTACACTCCAAGGTGTTCTCCAGGTTTCCTCGCCATTGCTTCGATCTTCCGACTCTCATTTAGAAGTTGTAGAAAACTACACAGCATTAGGCCTACAAAATGGGTATGGGGTGGAGAGAGATGGTGTGTTCCACTCCAAGGTGTTCTCCAGGTTTCCTCGCCATTGCTTCGGTCTTCAGACTCTCGTTTAGTAGTTGTAGAAAACTACACAGCATTAGGCCTACAAAATGGGTATCGGGTGGAGAGAGATGGTGTGTTACACTCCAAGGTGTTCTCCAGGTTTCCTCGCCATTGCTTCGATCTTCCGACTCTCGTTTAGTAGTTGTAGAAAACTACACTGCATTAGGCCTACAAAATGGGTATCGGGTGGAGAGAGATGGTGTGTTACACTCCAAGGTGTTCCCCAGGTTGCCTTGCCATTGCTTCTGTCTTCCGACTCTCGTTTAGTAGTTGTAGAAAACTACACAGCATTAGGCCTACAAAATGGGTATGGGGTGGAGAGAGATGGTGTGTTCCACTCCAAGGTGTTCTCCAGGTTGCCTTTCCTGAGCTTCTATCTTCAGGCTCTCGTTAAATTGTGGTTAAATGGAACAACTGCATTTGGCGTACTAGTTGGTTTGGGGCCTACTAACAGTGTCTGCCGCTCCTTGCTGTTCTCCTGGTTTCCTGTCCTGAAATTCCGTTTTCAGGCGCTCGTTAAGTAGTTGTTAATGTTAGACTGCATTTGGCCTACTAGTTGGGTTGGGGCCTACTATCGGTGTCTGCCACTCCTTGCTGTTCTCCTCCACTGAACAAAGCTGTGCCGCCTGTTTACTACGGTTGCCAATTTTGAACTGCATTTCGACTACTTACTGATTTGGGCCTACTCTCTGTGTCAGCCTCTCATTCCAGTTGTCCTCCACTGCAATGCCCCCTGGTTATTCCTGTGTTACCAATTTTGAACTGCATTTAGCCCACTTTATTATTTGGGCCTATATCTGTGTTTCCTCCTCATCCTGCCCATTGCCCAGCCAGTGATAGATGAGTCTGCTGGTACATTGACCCATAACGCAACATTCCCCGTGCACGCTACACAACAACATTGTGACCCTGCTGAAAGTCAGGTTGCTCTTCCCGCATACCATACCACCTTACACGGGGACAAAGAGGAAGGTGCAGATGAAAGTGCAGGTTCCTTCATCAGGTGGGGGGAGGAATACTAGTTGGCGACGTCACTGGCACAGGGTCTCTCATAGTACGCAAAAGTGTTGCTGCCGGTGGGAGGCGCCCCCGCCGTGCAAACACACCGCTGTACTTTGAGGGGCCCTGTGCCAGTGCCAATTCCAACGAGTGGGCCCCCCCTGCTTGCTCAGGTTCACAGCACTTGCAAAGTTGAAATACTTACCTCTCCCTGCTCCACTGCCGTGACGTGGTCCAGATTTCCTGGGCCCACTAATTACTTGAACCAGCCCTACCCACCACAACTTTAGCCAAATGACCCCCAATTTCAAATGCCTTCCAATTATTATAAGGTAAATTACGCTTGACAAGCTTCATTAAGAAGAATGGATGGTTTTGACATTAAAATGGGCACTCTAGGTGTTTTCCTGGCCCCCACTCACTGCCGACTATGCTGCCCCATTGACTTGCATTGGGTTTCGTGTTTCGGTCGATCCCGACTTTACGTCATAATCGGCCGATTTCACTCGACCCGACTTTTGAGATAGTCGGGTTTCGCGAAACCCGGCTCGACTCTAAAAAGGTCAAGGTCGCTCAACTCTAATCGTCAGCGCTAACTAACTTAGTAGCCATTTCAAAACTATGCAGAAGGGTGTAGAGGTCCTTCTCCTGTGCCCACTCCACAAGCGTCATTTGCAACACGTCCGGACTGCCTTGGCCAGGCAATGCAAAAGGACATACTGCAACAAGACTCATCACTGCTGTCACAGCTGCTGCAACATGTGCAGAGTGGAATTTCACCATGTAGGATATTGCTAGTCAAACGGTTAACCGGTAGGCTGAAATACCTCTGTAGCGATGCAAGTCGATGACCTGTGAGTAGCAATTGTCAGAAGTGAGTACATAGCGACTGTGCTTTCTGCAGCAGCATGTCCAGGCCGGGATAGTGGCGGACAACTTACTGTACCACCAGATTGAGGACATGACCCATGCAAGGCACGTGTGTGAGGTTGCCACCAGGTTTGCACCGTTATCGCACATGGCCTTCCCAGGCTTCATGTTTAGTACAGACAGACATTGCTCTAACTTGGCCTTGATATCTGTCCACAACTCTTGAGCTGTGTGACTGATCTCCAAGGCATATTATTTTATCACTGCTTCTCCAGGTTCATTGGAGACAGCCATTGCTCTAACTTGGCCTGGATATCTGTCCACAACTGTTGAGCTGTGTGAATGTGATCTCCAAGGCATATTAATTTATCAATGCGTCTCCAGGTTTAGTGAAGACAGCCATTGCTGTATCTCGGCCTGGATACCTGTCCACAACTCTTGAGCTGTGTGACTGCTATCTCCAATACTTATTAATTGAAACACTGCTTGATTGTGGTGAGCCATGGCAACGCATTACGAACATGGGGTAGATTCTATCTGCACTGTTGGAACGCGGGTCTGATTAAGGCAGAGGTTGAGAGCACAGGTGAAGGCCCTAGAACAGATATTGTATGTTACATAATCATTTGAAAATACTATGAGAACTTTCTTAGTGACTACAATGTAAGAATAATATAAGCTCAGTTGCTTGGAAACAACCAAAATCTGTTTAACCCTAATAGAAAGAGCAGCAGAAATGTTCCCTTCCGTAATTTGCATTACATCTCTCCAGTATTTAGCGTCATGAGGTGGATGTCTCTAAGCCTAAACTGAACTTGATTGAACAGAGCAATCACCCAGATATTAAGAAATATTCAAACATGTGTATGTGAAATTCATGCAGAGTAATTCTGAAACAACAGCTGCTGCCATTTAGATGCCGACTGTTCTATGAAAGCCATGAGAATTTTAGTAATAAATGATGTGTTAGAATTGCTTCAACTCGGCTTAATTTATTTTTCTCTTATTTGAAAAAAACATTAAATTAAAAAATGGTGTATTAGCCAATATAATACAGAAAATGCAAAACAATAATCCAGATGTGCTTCTGCTTTGTATTATTAATATACTGTATATCCTTGGCTGGGAGCCAAAACAAAACACTTTAAATTTTTTTTCAAAGTTGTCCTTTTTGTGATATTTTTTATATGCAAGGTTTACTGGTATTATACTTGTCAAAATTCAGAAAAGAAACCAACAGACTGTCATTGAAATTACAGGACACAAGTTTTTAGTATTTTTTTTTTTTTCAGTTTTCAATCCACCAGTTTTCTCAATGACTTATCCTGTAATTAATGGTTCTGAGACAGCGGATGGATACAAATGCAGATCGATGGATACTGAATTTACTAAAAATTACAAAATTCATGGATTGGTGTACTCCTTTATAACAATTTGTTATTTTAATGAATGTACAGCTTCATAGAATCTACAATATACTTATAGATTCTATGAATTAACAAATATGATCTCATTTTCTATAATATATCCAATAAGGGATAATGGCATTTACTTATGATAAAATGCGTAAATAGAAAAGGAAATGAGAGTTTAATTGCTGAAAATATTACCAGACATCCTCTGCGTCTTCATCACACTCTGCTCCAAACTGACAGATGTCACAAGTTGATGTCTCCTTTTGACTGGTTTCCCCAGAGCCTTCATTTGCTGTAAGACAAAACCATGAACATGGTAAGTATTGTAGCTGCCAACTGGGGCTTTCATCTGATCTTCAAGCTGTAACTGCTAGAACTGAATTAATCATTTTAATTTATTCTTCACAAAATCGCAGTTTTTATTAAAAAATAGAAAAGACAAATCTGCAATAGATCAATTCTCTTTTTCAAGAAGTCAAGTATAGCATATACTATTCATACAGACAAAAGTGATCTGGAAGGATAGTCTTCCTTGTAATGCAAGATTATCAGGGAGATTTACAACATATAAAAAAAAGATTGTAAAGCTAATCTGGCATGGATTTTCATAGCAAATTCACCTGTCCAGCAGGTCCAAGAGATCTATTTAATAAGCTATGCACTTTGCATTGTGAAATCTATTAAAAGATATGCTTTAAAATGTATCATTTGTTTAAAAATCATGGTGTATAATATGTTAGGCTGGTTTCACATTTGTGTTTAAAAACGCAGCGTTTTAAACGCAAACGCATTTGGTGAAAAACGCTGCGTTGTTTAGACGCATGCGTTTTTGCATGTTTTAATACAAACGCGGAGTTTTGACGCTTTTACATGCGTTTTTTCATGCGTTTGCGTTTTTGAAACGCATGATGAGAAGTGTGTGACAGCTGCCAACAACAAAACCCACTATAAACAGAAATAGCTAGGGTTAGGGTTAGGATCCCTAGTAACCCTAGGGATCCTAACCCTAACCCTAACCCAAACCCTAACCCTAAGGGATCCTAACCCTAACCCTAAGGGATCCTAACCCTAACCCTAACCCTAAGGGATCCTAACCCTAACCCTAAGGGATCTGAACCCTAACCCAAACCCTAGGGATCCTAACCCAAACCCTAACCCTAACCCTTAGTGTTAGGGTTAGGGTTAGGATCCCTTATGGTTAGGGTTAGGATTAGGGTTGGGGGTTGGCTTATCAGTGTGTATTCTTGTGTTTTTCTATTAAAACGCATGCGTTTAAAAAGGCATGCAAACGCATGTGCTTAAAAACGCATGCATTTACATAGACAGCAATACGTTTTTTTGCCGCAAAAAAAGCATGCGTTTTTTTGCGGCAAAAAAATACCGGTAGAAAATACTACATGTCACATTTCTGCAACCAAACGCATGCATAGAACGACGCATGCGTTGTCAAAACGCGGCAAAACACATGCGTTTTTAATGTTAAGTATAGGAAAAAATTGCATGCGTTTTTTGCACAAAAACGCAGCGGCAAAAACGCAAATGTGAAACCAGCCTTACCTAATTGTAAGCTATTTTGAAGACATTATATCAGAGGTGTTTCTAGTGGGGGCAGCCCAAGTATGTGCCCAGGGGTAGCCAGCAAGGGGGGCACAGTCAGCCTGCCTAATACGGCGGTCCGCAGTGTATCCCCCAGCAGCTGCATTTTGCCACCCCCTGGACCGGGACTTGACCAATATCGGTGCCAGCTGTCAAGCTGACAGCCGACACAGAGAAGATTCAGCACGTCAGCTCCCAGGAATCAGTTGCACTCGAGTCTGTCCGATTGGCCACGTCTAGTCGGAATGTGGCCAGAAGTATAAAAATCGCATGCTTATGCTGACATGACTGTCCACTCTTGGCAACTGTCCACTCCGGAAAGGGAGAATCCTAAAAGTGTGCAGTGCATTCGTTGTGAGAATTCAGAAGCCTGAAATGTCAGGATTCAGCTCTGCAGGTTCCAGCAGTCATCACATGGACAAATCACTCATATGCGATTTTCATACTTATGGTCCTGTGACAACGAGCTTCTCTTCTGATTCTCTCAGTTTTTCACTGAACATTGAGAACATTAGGGAGAGGAGCTCGTCGGTATGTGACTTAGTGCGCTAATTGCTTATGTACCCGAGGGAGGGGGGCAAATTAATTTCTTGCCCTGGGTGCCAGAAAACCTAGATACATCTCTGCATTATATGATATATTTTTCAAGGACATCATTGGCTCATTACATCCACCCACTTTAAGGTCTGGTAAAATAAAGTAAAATATGGCACCAGAGTAGGAACACAAAGCATAGCTGTTTCGTAAGAATTTCGTTCTGGATTATGTCAGTATGTCAGTTTCCTGCTGTTTCTGGGTCTATCATCTCAGTAATGCTGTCCATTCAGGATATACAGACAATTATTTAACTTCAAAAATGTACTGTCAGGAAGAATATTTCTACGTTACAGTAATTTAGGCTAATTAGCTAGAATTTTAATCTAATATATAAACTTTATGCAGTGACATCTGCAGACAAACAAGTCAATCTGTATTTTCTTGCTTAGTTTTGTCAACATTGCAGATATGAATATTAAAACATCACACTATATGATCCATTCAATTTACGCTCTGTAAACTATAAAGAGTTCATCCATCATAAATCATACAATAATATATTGTGCATATTTTATTTCAAAATAAATGTATTATATAACGCAAAAAGTATAAAACAAGTGGCTGTGTTAACTATAGCATTGACTAACGCTATAAAAAGTAGTTCAGAACAACACAGACAGGTAACAGGTCAGTTTACGGCCCAACTTGCAAAGTCTGGGCTTCAGTATATGTAGATAGTATCTATGATTGTTGTATATGACCATTCTGGTCCTGGTGTTGCAACCTTTCTTACTTGTTGGTTATTCTGTGGCTAACAGAGGAGTTCAGGCTGGAAACCAGTACACCCTATTTACCTCTTTAGCTACATATAGGAGTAGATAGCGGTTGCACCTAAGTCTGGTGCTTGAGGGGCTCAAAAGTTCATATGTAATATAAAAATTAATATTACAAATGACCTTTAGTTTATTGAAGGCTCCTATGTTTCCACTGTGACTTTAAATGGTGGTCTGGTGCCAACAATGTATTTTCTAACTATTTATACTCATACCTTAACCATTTTAGCAATTTCCGTTATTAAACAAGGCCCTACAATTTTTCTTATATGCCTAATCACTAAATATGATTTTCTGCTGCACTTCCTGTGATGTTTAATGTAAGAGTCGTCTCAAATGTGACGTCACAGGAGGCTGGTGCTGCACCATTTCCCAAAATGTCCTCCGCCCCTCCTGAAACAGGATGTCACAGGGGGCAGCGCTAGTGTCACTCACAGCTTCTAGCACTGCCATCAAATGAGTTGTCATCAGACGGCAGCAGTAAAAGCAATGAGTGACTCCAGTACTGCCCTCTGATAATGACTCATTTGAGGATGGTGCTAGAAGCTGTGGGGCAGTGCTAGTATGACTCACTGCTTCTATCTTCACCACATGCCGACATCTTCTTTCAGTTAGAAGCTATGGTGGCAGAGACACAAGCATAGTGCTGGCGCTGCGCAAACATCTGCCACGGCGTCCATCACTCAGGATCCAAGACATCTTTAGAGGGCAGTAATGCAAGAAACTAATAAGTAAGGCTACGTTCACATTTGCGTTGTGCGCCGCTGCGTCGGCGACGCAACGCACAATGCAAATAAAAATGCACCAAAACACACGCAAAAACGCTGCGTTTTGCGACGCATGCGTCGTTTTTTGCCGAATTTTCTACGCAAAAAAAATGCAACTTGTTGCGTTTTCTTTGCCCGATGCTTGCGGCAAAAAAAACGCATGCGTCACACAACGCAGCACAACGCATGTCCATGCGTCCCCCATGTTAAATATAGGGGCGCATGACGCATGCATCGCCGCTGCGTTTCCCGACGCTGCATCGGGAAACGCTAATGTGAACGTAGCCTAACTGTAGCGCTGCCCCTGATGACATTCTGTCCAGGAGGGGAGAAGGACGGTGCGAGGAGTGAGTGCAGCCCTAGCCTTCTGTGACATCATGTTCAAGACTCCTCTCATACAAAAGTCATATAAAGTACAGTAAAAACATATTTAGTGATTAGGTAGTGTAATAATTGAAACTGCAAAAGTAGTTAGAGAGTAAGGATAGATAGTTAGAAAATACATTTTAGGTGCCAGACCAACCCTTGAAGTTTGGTCCTTCATAATGAATGCAATTTCTAGATCAATGCAATATAAAGACAAAAAAGTATAATGAGAGGACTCTTATTTTATCCTATCAAGAGTTCAGTTTAAACAAAAAACTGCATGAAAAACTGCACCAAATAACAGATTGAAAAAAAAATTGTGATCCTGACCTTATATTACATCTTCACAATTAAAAATAAATTATATAATACAAACGTGATTTTATTGTTATTATTTTAGAACTTAGATGTTACTGTTGTAAAGCATATATGCTTTGTAAAGGAAGACGCTACATCTTATAGTAATAAATTGAATTCTGAAGACATCCATTTTGTAATACTTTCCATTGAGAGAATAAATATCTGTCTGTTTTGTGAATCATATTGACTATAGCTTTGTTTTATGATTTATGCCCTGGTATTCTAGTGTCCACATCAGCTTTGAGAAAGCTGTTTATCATGTTTACTAGTAAAATTGGGTTTTTGTCATTCTGTTCTTGTCATTTTTATTGACATGAAGATAGTGTTTAAGATGTTACACCGCCTTATTCACACATAGCCGGTTACAAAGGAGGCAGTGTTATAAAGATCTACTGACAATGTTTCATCTCACATTTATCAAAACTACTGAAACACAACACAAACTATAAAGGCCCATGATATGTAGGTTAGTGTGGAACTATTTTGGATTGAATTTCATAATTTAGCCTTTTTAGAACAGAAATAAAACAAAGCCATTAAGGTGAAATTAAAGTGTAAACTTTCAGGATTAATTTGAGGGGTTTATGTGTATGGGAGGTATGGGGACACTCATTTTGTGGGGGCCTGTGGAGGTCTTCTATGTGAGGAGCTATGGGGACACTCATTCTGAGTTGGGGGCCATGGAGTCCCACATACTTAGTAGGGACATCATACTGATAGGTGCTACATTGTATATGCGGGTGAAACCGTGGGGGGATTCACTGTGGTCAGGGCCGCCATCATGGCATTACTGCCCTTACTGGCATATGGGGCCCGGATGTGGTGCAGAAGTGGAGTTTTTTCAAGAGAGGGCGGTGGGACTGTGGACTGTTTGAGAGGTGGGGCCGGGGCAGACTCTCAAGGGGCGCCAGAAAATTTTGCCAGTATGGGCCCCCAAAATTCCTAGTGGCAGCACTAACTGTGGGGATACCATATTCAATGTGTGTATGAGTGGGGTCATGTTTAGGAGTATCATACTCTAAAAGGGCCATAGGAGGAATATTGCTGGTGAGAATACTAAGAGGTTTCAATATTTATAATTTTTTTGTGTGTGAGGAAGGGGGACAATTAGAACTTTTGCTATGGGCCCCTGTGATTTCTATGTATGCCACTGTTCAAAATGATCACTGCAGCACTAGATGAATAGCCTGATAGTTTCATTTCCAAAAAGGGGGAATTTTCTCTTGTCGCACCTTCTGATTACTGCTGTGAATGCTGAACTCCCTGTGATGGTACAACGCATGTGCGCACAAGGTGAAGTCATGACATTGTCGAATTTCAAGTGTTTTTGCAGAACCTTGCCAGGCCTCATTAGTGCCAGAAATGTCAGCTCAGTGAGAGAGACCTTGGGATTTAAGCCCTCGTGACAGGAATCTGAAGATGCAATGATGACCAGACAATTGATGGTGAGGACTGGAGGAGCAGGAGAGTTTAGCAGTAAGGTGTTATATATGGATATTTTTACATATTATATTCAATAAGTGTTAGGAGTCGAGTTTCCTCTGCTGCACAGGGGGAATCTCGAACCACCTCCGCTGCAGTCTCTCATTCTCCTCCAGCCGCAGTGGAGCCTTCTCAACAGAGACATCGGTCCCAGCGCCTGGCTCAGGCAGATACTGTGCATTTGGTTACTGCTGCCCTTCCAGGTTCAGCCATTATAACCAGCACTGATCAGCGGCAAGCAGGCGCCCCTGGGACCAAGTCCTGCTTTTCTTCTTCTGAGCATGCCCAAGGGAAGACCTCTCATTGGAGGTCAGGAGTCATATGCTCAGTTCATGTGGCAGCTCTTATTGGTCCACTAGGAAGGTCCTGGGGAGCTACAGCTATAAAAGGTTTGCATGGCTGCACGGCCATGCGCTAGTATAAACCTGTTATTGTGTGCGTGGATGAATGCCTGTTCTGGTGAATGCTCCTTAATCATTCCCATTCCTAGTGATGTTGAATGCCCGCGAATGGTGGAGCTATCTAGCACCTGACAGTGCTATCCTAAACACTAGAGCACAATCCTTACTGCGTCAACCAGTGGCGTCTGCCAGAGCGGCACTGTACGCACTCTGTGCGGTAATCTTTTATTAGTCCTGACAACCGGTCAGTGTAGGGTGGCAACTCCTGCTTGATCTCAGCATCTGACTCGGGACATCCTCAGGCGTGGGCTCAAAAGCCAATGAGGGTCAGAGTAAGATCAATCACCAGCATAGAGGGGGTGAATTTCATGGATCCCACTATCGTCCATCGGCTGCACCCTGTGACTGCTAACAGGAGGCTGCATTTCCTGTTTCCCGGTGACTTTGTGAAGCAACAGAGCTTGCATCAGTTCATACCGAGTGACAGAGCCCGTGTTTATTCTGGCATAGTACCGCCATATAGTGCTGCCATTACCTAGCAGCAGATACCATATCTGCACGTTGGATCCCAGGCTGCGAACGCACCTTATTACCATCTCTATATTTATTTGGTGCGTTCCACCAGCCCTAACAATATGTTCTTGAGTCTGGACAGCATTATAAGGGACATTCAATATTTAAAAAAAAATCACTACTCTGCAAAAGGTTCTACAAATGCAACAAAGTATCAATAATCTATAATTGTTTTATTTTTATGTTTTAGCACCTTATGCACACTGAAATTCGTTTCAAAAGTCTAATAACACTCCAACTTTCTGAGCCCTTCTGTGTGCCCAAACAGTTGTTCCTTAATGTATATGGAACACTGCTGCATTCAGAAAAAATTGTAGTCAAATTGTGTGTTCCAGTTTCTCTAAATATTCATGTAAAAATGAAAAAAAAAACTGTGGCTATATCAACATTTTAGAGGTAAAAAAAAGTTTATTTTCATTTTTTCATTCCTTTTTATTTTAATTCCTGTTAAGCAACTGGTGGGTTAACAAACCTATTGATTGCTCCTTTAAATACTTTGAGGGTTGTCATTTTTAAAATGGGGTCATTTTTGTGTATGTTTTTACTGTATAGTACTCTCAAAGTCACTTTAAATATGAATAGGTCCTTAAAAAGTAGGTTTTGAACATTTTCTTGAAAATATGAAAATTGATGATAAACTTTTAACATCCTAAAAAACGAAAAGGATGTTAGAAAAATAATGCTGACGTAAAGAAGACATTTGGTACATGGTGTTTATTATTTTTTTGTGGTGTGACTATCTAGTTTAAAAGTAACATCTCTATGCCCCTAAACGACCACAATGTGTTTATTCTTATGTTAACACCTTCCCTAACAAGATCTTTGTATTGTATATTTGATAAAATATAAACTTTGGAAATCCATTTGCAATATGCTAATTTGTGTTAGACTAGGCAAAAAGAATGTGTTTCTCGAGACTAGCCATCTCACTAATCAGTTTATTACACCTCTATGTGCATTATAACATAATATGCAAGAGCCAGCATCATTGCCAGTTGTTTGAAAATCTTGTGGATGTGCGTTACTATCATCCCTTCATGTTAGTGCACAATAGAGTCAGATATATGTTCTCAGGCTTAATAGATGCACTGCGTTTGTCCGGGGGCACAGTCATCCATGCTTACAGTGCTCTCTTTCTGGGTATTGTCTTTGGCTCCTCTGTGCAAAGCAGATTACATTGTTAATATGTGTACACCGGACATACACAATGCACCAATGAAGCCAGGGAACTTAAACCCCAGCTTCATTGTGCCCTGTCTTGAAGGGATGAAAGTCACTTGCACAAATGATTTGCAGAGAGTTGTATTAGCATAAAAATAAATACATAGTGGTGGTCCAGAAACTACAGGGGAGCTGTCAGGTTCCTTTCAGCAAAATATACATTTAAAGTTTGAAAATGTTAATGTTTTCAAAATTTCAACAAATTTCAGATATTTATATAAATAAACACATAACTCATTGGGATAATTTCACCCTATCATTTTTTTGTAACTGTAAAAGGCCATAAAGTGTCTTTTTACTCATGTCTCCAGCCCCTCTGCATCAACCATCAGATCCTTGCTGTATCTTCAGATTTCCTCCTCCCACACTGACCAAGACTTTCACACTAGACCAGGACTTTCGGCTTTAATGAGTGCTCACAAGGGTTCTGCATAGGTTTGCAAAAGATTATAGCTTTCTGTTGTCAGGCGCGCGTTGTGACCTTGTGTGACCAATACCTTTCAGTGTTCCATCAAAGCCAGATTTCCGAGCCCACCATGAGAGGCCTGTGTATTTCAGCACAAGTGTTGGTGATGTTAAGATGCAATGAGGACCAGACTGGTATTGGAGAGCAGAGGAGGTGATTGGGGAGGTGAGTATAAGTACTTTTTAATTGTATACACGTTACATTTGTTATGCACTGTGGTATGCCGAGACACCGAAACATAATACGGGACATTAAATTTGAGAATAACTTTATTTGCAAATAGAATTTCCAGGGTAAAGTCACATGATAAGCAAATTTGAGTTTTGCCCAATCCGTTCATCTCTAAGAATAAGACATAACACAAGGCAATCGGGCATTGGTCTCAAATGCTATAACTAGCTGATTAGGAGAGGGGTTAAAACTTCTCTTCTATAAAATGGTTGAAAAGTTTTGCTATTTTGCTAGCTGTGATAAATGATGCCTTGCATGTTCAATATTCGATTGTACACATAAAAATCTGTACTGTGTATACAATGTATATTGGGTAATTCAATTAAAAGCATTCCAGTAAAACATTTGTGAGTTTGCCACTCCACGGGATATAATTTCCCACCATGACATTATGTGAGGTTGCAGTCAAACCTGGCATTTGCTTCCAGTATTATTGCTTTTATAGGAAGCTGCTGGTCGGACTACCTGGCTGAAACTTAGGAAAGCAAATAAAAGCATTTTATGGAGAGGATTGAATGTACTCTGGAATAGCTGCTCTGCGAATAATGATGGTACAAGACGACATGACATTTGCGCCTGAAAGAAACAGTCCCTTCACAGAGATATACAATGCTTCTGATAGCATCTGAGTGTTCAATATGATTAAACCCCTCACATAAGCCAGCACACTTGTTCTGGAGCAACAGCAATTTCTTAGACCATTTTTTGCCATATTTTTTGCCTACATGACTGCAATGATGACTGTTTTTAACATTATTTCTCCCCCTTTCTTTATTTCTGTACTCCAGCTGTGGAGATGAGAGCCTTGATAAACACAGATATCTCTGAAAGAGTAATTTTCCTGAAATTTCCCAGGGCTGCAGAAGACTGATGCACAGGATGCTCATTTTCGGACATTATTTGAGTAACTTGTGTTAGCGCAGGCATAAAAACAGTATTTTCTAAGATACAAAGTTACTTACTTTAGAAATGGAATATGCATTAATCGCTGACATAAAAACAGGTGAATAGTTTGCTAAAATTAGGACACAATCCAGTAGTATAACAGTCATCCAAATGGCAGTCTGACTTTAGAAATATATAACAGATTTGATAAAAAAGGCTTTGTTCACATCTAAACTTCTATTTCCATGTTCTATTATTTTTCAGGAACAAATAAACAGAAAAAAACTCACATTACCAGTACGAACACTGACAGATACCAATAACACCAAATATCACCCATTGACATAATGGTGTTAGTTGGCTTTCTGTTTCAGCCTGAAGTTTGCCAAAGACCATAAGGATTGGACCATAGAGGACTGTAGTAAGGTAATCTTCTCTGATGGGTCTAATTTTCAGCTTTGCCCAACACCTGGTCATCTAATGGTTAGACTGAGACCTGGAGAGGCGTACAAGCCACGGTGCCTTGTACCCACTGTGAAATTTGGTGGAGGATCAGTGATGATCTGGGGATGATTCAGCAAGGCTGGAATTGGGCAGGTTAATATTTGCGAAGGACGTATGAGGTAAGCCGCATACAAGGTTATCCTGGAAAAACTGTTGACTCCTACTGCTCAGGCAATGTTCCTCAACTCTGAGGATTGTTTATTCCAGCAGACAATGTGCCATGCCACACAGCTAGGTCAATCAAGGTGTGGATGAAGGACCACCACATCAAAACCCTGTCATGGGCAGCCCAATCTCCAGACCTGAACTCCATTGAAAACCTCTGGAATGTAATCAAGAGAATGATGGATAGTCCCAAGCCATAAAACAAAGAAGAACTGGTTACATTTTTGCGACAGAAGCAGTGTGAAAGACTGGTGGAAAGCATGCCAAGACGCATGAAAGCTGTGATTAAATCATGGTTATTCCATAAAATATTGATTTCTGAACTCTTCCTGAGTTAAAACATTAGTATTGTTATTTCTAAATTATTATGAACTTGTTTATTTTGCATTATTTGAGGTCTGCAAGCAATGCATTTTTTTGTTATTTTGACCATTTCTCATTTTCAGAAAAAAAAATGCAAAATTTATTGCTTAGAACTTCAGAGACATGTTGTCAGTAGTTTATAGAATAAAAGAACAATTTACATTTTACTCAGAAATATACCTATAAAGAGAAAAATCAGACAAACTGAACATTTTGCAGTGGTCTCTTAATTTTTGCCAGAGCTGTATATGTTTGCTGCACTATTTGTGAATTATTTTAGTTAAAAAATATGCAACAGAGTTTCTGAACAGAGCTCGCAGCACAAATTTGAACATAGCCCAAAATGTCATTCCCTGATATTGTGCCGCAAAGCCTTCTCTAAAATAAAGGATCCTATTTCCTGTGGTTCACTAAGTCTCTATGTAGCATAACTGGATAAAGTTGTCAATAGTTTACAAATCGTGGATTAAAAGGCAATATTTTCTCAGAAGACCAGGAAAATAGAAAATATATTTTACTAGATCGTATACCAAGAAAAACGTAGAATGTGCAACAGCTGATCAGGAGGATAAGTGGACAGCTCGGTTTTCAAATATTTGCATTGATTTATATTATAGTGAGAAAAGATAAAGTAAGAATGGGGCAATATAGAAGAAAAAAATGGGAAATTATTTGGGGGAATGTATATATGGGGAGATAATACAGAAAGCAGTATACATATTGGATCAATCAGCAAAAGAAACATATTTTTTTTGAAACTATCTGATTATACAATTAATATTAAATCAGTTTTAATCAATGGAATGATTTATACTTAGTTTTGGAGTAAACTTATTAATCCATAAATTCCACCTTAACAAATATCTCTTAGTTTATCTCTTATAGCAAAATTGTATTCAAACGTGTTGTGTATCAAAATTCTATCTATTATTTCTGTTCTATTAAGTGGACTGTTCTGATAAATGGACAGTTTTTAACATCAGATTGCGCAATAATGTTTTTATTATAAACGCATGCTGTCACTGAACAGACCTCAGATTTATTACACTGAGCAATTTATGACTTAAAAAATAACAGTAGTGTTAATTTACATTTCATAAATCAATAGTACACATGAAAATAAGAAACTTTGTAATATATTTTAACAGAGAAATCTGCTTCTTTCTCTCTCAGGAATCATCACTCTTTCTCGAAATTCTTAACCCCTTCAGGCCCAAGCTTTTTTCGGTTTTGCGTTTTCGTTTTTCACTCCCCTCCTTCCCAGAGCCATAACTTTTTTATTTTTCCATCAATATGGCCATGTGAGGGCTTATTTTTTGCGGGACAAGTTGTACTTTTGAATGACATCATTGGTTTTTGCACGTCATGTATCAGAAAAGGGGAAACAAATTTCAAGTGCGGTGAAATTCCAAAGAAAGTGCAATCCCACACTTTTTTTTGTTTGGCTTTTTTGCTAGGTTCACTAAATGCTAAAACTGACCTTCCTTTATCATTGTCCATGTCGTTATGAGTTTATAGACACCAAAGATGTCTAGGTTATTTTTTTATCTAAGTGGTTAAAAATATTTCAAAACTTTGCTAAAATAAAAAAAATTGCGCAATGTTCCGATACCCGTAGCGTCTCCATTTTTCGTGATCTGTGGTTAAGTGAGGGTTTATTTTTTGCGTGCTGAGCTGAAATTTTTAATGATATCATTTTGGTGCAGATACTTTCTTTTTATTGCCCGTTATTGCATTTTAATGCAATGTTGCGGCAACCAAAAACTCGTAATTCTCAGTAATGGAATAATCCGTCTTCATAAATACAAATTTTATTTGTGAACTAAGAATTTTGAGAAAGAATGATCAGTCCTGAGAGAGAAAGAAGCAGATTGCTCTGATAAGATATATTACAAAGTTTCTTATTTTCATGTGTACTATTGATTTATGAAATGTAAATTAAAACAATGAGGATCTTTCACAAAATGTTCATGTTGAGCTGGACACATAATGTAATAGTGGATGCAGAGTGGAATTAAACTTTTTTTCATTTCACTTTTCTGTTGCAGAGATATAACCAATTAAAGAATTTGGCAACTAATGAGATAACTAAGTCCAAGTGAGTGTTATTAGATATTATTCACAGGGGGTGTCTACTTGCTCTTACAGAACGAGTTCATATTTGATGACACCCACTTGGAGTTAAAGTTACATTGTGTGGCCTGTTCAATATGAACAATCTGGGGAAGGTCTTTTTTAAGTCTCCAAATATCTAATGAGAATCCCTTACTATGAAAGGAAGTAAAATGTTAGAGCAAATGAGTTCTATTCCCTCCTATTCACATTTCCGAAAGCATACCAGTATTGTCCATTATCGCCCTTATTGTTCAAGCTATCTTATTAATCTATCGGGTTGAAGATTGCTAAACAAAAGGATCTTTGTTTGTTGATGATATCATCAACCCGTCTTTCTCTCTCCCAATCATCCTGACAGATGATAAAGAACCTTCTATAACATGCATTTGGCAGTCTTTCTAAAATGTCTTAATCTTAAGGTACCTTCACACTGAGCGACGCTGCAGCGATACCGACAACGATGCTGATCGCTGCAGCGTCGCTGTTTGGTCGCTGGAGAGCTGTCACACAGACAGCTCTCCAGCGACCAACGATGCCGGTAACCAGGGTAAACATCGGGTTACTAAGCGCAGGGCCGCGCTTAGTAACCCGATGTTTACCCTGGTTACCAACGTAAAAGTAAAAAAAAACAAACACTACATACTTACCTTCCGCTGTCTGTCCCCCGGCGTTCTGCTTTTCTGCGCTGTGTAAGCACAGCGGCCGGAAAGCACAGCGGTGACGTCACCGCTGTGCTTTCCGGCCGGCGCTCACAGCCAGTGCAGGAAAGCACAGCGCCGGGGACAGACAGCGGAAAGTAAGTATGTAGTGTTTGTTTTTTTAACTTTTATGCTGGTAACCAGGGTAAACATCGGGTTACTAAGCGCGGCCCTGCGCTTAGTAACCCGATGTTTACCCTGGTCACCAGTGAAGACATCGCTGAATCGGCGTCACACACGCTGATTCAGCGATGTCTGCAGGGAGTCCAGCAACAAAACAAAGTTCTGGACTTTCTGCAGCGACCAACGATGGCACAGCAGGATCCAGATCACTGCTGCCTGTCAAACTGAACGATATCGCTAGCCAGAACGCTGCAACGTCACGGATCACTAGCGATATCGTTCAGTGTGAAGGTACCTTAACTCACTTCTTACCTACCATTCTGTGACTTAGATCAGTGATTGCTCTATAAAACCACAAAACAAATAGTGAATTGACTCATTGCTTCAAGGTTTCAAATGGAGAAATTGATGAACAATTATTTCTTCAAAAACATAGCCCAAAAGGAAAAATTGGCTTCCCTCAAATATCATTATGCAATTTGGCAGCCCAAATTAGAATATTTGGAGGCCAAATCTGATACCTTAAGGTACTTTCACACTAAACGATATCGCTAGCGATCCGTGACGTTGCAGCGTCCTCGCTAGCGATATCGTTTAGTTTGACACGCAGCAGCGATCAGAATCCTGCTGTGATGTCGTTGGTCGGGGCTAGAGGGCCAGACCTTTCTTTGGTCGCTGGCTCTCCCGCAGACATCGCTGAATCGGCGTGTGTGACACCGATTCAGCGATGTCTTCGCTGGTAACCAGGGTAAACATCGGGTTACTAAGCGCGGCCCTGCGCTTAGTAACCCGATGGTTACCCTGGTTACCGGCATCGTTGGTCGCTGGAGAGCTGTCTGTGTGACAGCTCTCCAGCGACCAAACAGCGACGCTGCAGCGTTCCGGATCGTTGTCTGGATCGCTGCAGCGTCGTTTAGTGTGAAGGTACCTTTATTCTACACCATTTACGCAAACCTCTCTATAGATGTCAGAACCAACCTCCCATTCAGAGCAACGTTAAAGACATGAACTGAGACAAAACAACACCTGTTTAAAACCAAATTGTTGATTGTGTTTACCATTTATTCAATAATCAAGTTTCCACAACAGATACTCTGATCTCACAACATTTTTCATATTTTGACTTGAGGAAGATACAATTGTATGTAAATGTGTATATATGCACTAATAGACAAAACAAAACATCATCCTTATGTAGCTAATAATTTAAGACTCCAACACAACATAACTTTCCATAAACCTGCAAACTACTGTTGTTATATGACACCTGTCATCACTTATTCTCCTGTGGACACCGGCCTAGCAGCTGAGAATACAGCAAATAAAATGTCTTCCAAAAGGTGATTTTTCTTAATATGAAATTTCACAATGTATATCTGCCCAAAATGCAATGCAGCACACTGACCTTCTATATTGTTTATGAAAATGTCCATTTTGTTGGGACTGACTACTCCTATCTTGTCCATTTGCCATAGAATGGGTACTTTTGACATTTCACAAACTGATGGATAACTACCCACAAGAAATAGTATACTCTACTTGATTATAGCAAAATTGTTCTTCTAAATCTCTGCAGTTGCAAGAAAGGTGATTTTATAACGGTAGAGTAGTACTTCAACTTTACGCAGTTTCTTTGATAAATTTTCTCATGTATTCCAAATAGATTGGATAAAAATATCAGTATCCAAAATAAGAAGGTTAGGCATATTTTTAAGTTCTAGGGGAAGTTTAATCTATCAGTACACATGATTCACAGATTAAAGTCTCGCTTCATTCTTTGTATCCAAAGCAACCATTAATAGGAACAGACTAAGATGAGCGCATAAATTTGAGTGGTTAAAAAATAAACAAAATCCTTACACTCACCTCACTGTTTCCCTCTCTGGGCCCCTCTGTTACACCCATTCTGTCCTCACCACATCTTCTGATACCCCGATGCTTACGTTGGATTCATCTGTCCTCTTGCACTGTGCCGGACGTCTGTAGGTCATGTCACTGAGATATGTTCTGTGTAGGCGAGCGGGAGATCACACAAAACATATTTATGACATGATGCCATTTGTCTCCCACATGCCTGCGTAGAACCCTCAGGGACGCAATTACCCCAGGAAATCTGGCACAGTGCGAGAAGATCAAAGATTTTCATTTGAATGGAGGGATGAGGAGATGGGTTGAAAAGACAGGGCAGGTGGCAATGAGAAGTTTAAGGGTGCGAGAGGTTAGCAGAGGGTGAGTATAAAGTTTTTTTTATTTTTCACATAATATGTTTACAAATTAGAATCTTTTGATAGGTCCCTTTTTGCGCATGTCTCAACTGCTGGATTGACCATGTCCCCTAAATTTCCCTTCCCTTTTCCCTACTTATTGGTTTTCTTCTTCTTCAAGAAAAGTAAATAGCTTAGGTACAAATTGCTATTAGAACTCCATACAAACATATTTCCTTAATGTGTAACTTTGATTTTTCAATGTAAAATATTTTACTTTGAATATATTTATCCTGATTCGAAGGATAACCCTACTCTTCGTTAATACTGTAAAATATCTGGGAAAATAATAGTGGACACAAAGAACAAGAAGGGGTGAACTCCATATCTAACCCTCAGCAAAAATTGTGCAAAGGCTCTATTTTAAGTATTTACCAAGATACAATACTTCTAAATTTAGCAGACAATAAAACTTCTGCCTTCATAACCTGCCATCTCCCCAAAATATCTCCCGAACAAATGTCCAGTATCTGATTTCATACATCTTCACTGTCTACACACCAAATACTTGAGAAAAAAGCCCCATCCAAGGTCTAGCCACAATTTTTGTTTATTTTGCTGTTTCACACTGCTCCCATGGCTTGTTGTCTACAACAGCCTGCTACCTGAAAGTTTTTGGTTTGTTTCTTTTTTATTCTTTTACTCAAGTAAATTATTTGCACAATATGGCATCTGAGAATATTGATGAAAGCATAGCCTACCTTTACAATATAAATTTATAAATTGATCAAGACATGAAACTGCATTAGTGATGAAGAACAATCACAGGATGTCTCAAATATGAAATAATATGTAAGTCCTAAGGGACTATCTCATAGGTTTTGAGAAATTTGAACTCATATTAAGTCAGCAATTTCCAGTTGACCCAGTATTGCCCTTTCTAAAGGGAAGTCTTTTTAGGCATCTACATAACAAAAGATGTAAGCATCAGATCAGTAATATGATCCAAAAGAGGGTGAAATCATAGTAATAGATGTCTTACAGGGCAGACCACACATATTTTCTTAAAAAGAGTTCTTCCTGACAGATACTTTATATAAGCTACGCTGGGAGTAATTAGATAGACAGGATTGTACAGTTACAAAAGACACAGTTTACAATGTTCTAGATTACTAGAATTGAATTGCCAATTTGACATTGTATAGAATCAATATACCCGTTGGCCGCCATTCAAACTTAAATGACTTCCTCGCCAAGCTATTTTGAAAGTAATTGTAATTTTTATTAGCTCTGCTTAAGAAGACTGAGATGTTACCCAACTCACTGGCACTAAGACAGTTGTCTTCTGTCATACACTAATAAAATGCCAACAATTGATCAATTAAATCAAAAAGTGTCGAGAAAGAGCAAGTGTTTTGAATATCCTTAGCAGAGGGATTTTTGTAGTCATTTTGCTTTGGTTTTCAAAATAATCTGGTTCCTTAATGAGATCAACAGGTGGCGCTATAGAGTTTAAGTCCTCTTTTTTTCACTGAAGAGGCAATTTGCATATTAAAATTCCCAGAGGAGCATTGCACGGTGAATAAGCCTCCTTACCTTGACAAGCCAGAGCTGGTATGTCACTCTCCACAAGGAGAAACAATACCCCTTAGACCCCAGTCCAGAGCCTCTCACCTAGCCAAATCAGTTCTCATGCTTCGCACTGACGAGGGCCAACAGCCCGAAACACCGTGTCTGCGAATTGAGCTTCTGATTTGGCTTTTACCCTAAGTCATATTGCAAGACTTGTTAAAGAGTTGATTGTGACTTGTAGGATCGCTACTTCCAACAGGTGGCGCTATAGAGTTTAAGTCCTCTTTTTCACTGAAGAGGCAATTTGCATATTAATGAGCTCAATAATTTTAGGTACAGTATACTCCAAAGGAAAACTGTACTTTATACTGGCTTGATTCCTTTGTTCAGCCCTGTACCAGTCTTAGGGCTAATTCAAAGTTTATTTGATATATTGTTGTAATGTAGCATATTGTTACACAATCATTGATTTGTGCCTATGTTAACAGAAAACACATACCCCCTCCATATCTATGAAAACAAAAATTGATTAAATGGAATGTGTCATCAAAAAATGGCATTGTTTACATAAGGATTTTATGATAATTAATTAATTTATTTATTCATTTATGTTTTTAAATCTTCTAAATCACTATTTATAGTACTCTGCCTATTAAGCCTAACCCTACTGTAGATTCATAAATCCTGTGCTGTATAGAAGACTTTTCCACAGTTAACATCATAACAGACAGTGTAACAATAAAAAGTTACAACTCTATGTGCACTAGATAATACCGGACCCATCATTCACACCACGTGATGGACACACTTGACCCATTCCTCCAATGACCTTTTTCCACATCAGATTATAACAAAGAATACATTTTAAGGAAGAAAATGAGTCATAGCCTCTTTATTACTATCTATAATGAATTGAAAAAGTATTCATATCCTGTGAACGTTTCCACATTTCTTCATGTTACATCCTTAAAGTAAAAGTATTTTATTTGGATTTTGTGTGATATATTAGTAGCAAGTATTTTTGAGTAGTAAAGAAATGACACATTGTTTTCGAATTATTTTACAAATATAAATCTAAAAATTGTCACCTGCGTTGGTATTCTGCCCCTTATTCAATATTTTGTAGGACCACCTTTCACTGCAATTACTGGTACAAGTCTTTTGGGATATGTCTCTACCAGCTTTGCACATTTAGAGGCTGAAATTTTTTCTTTGCAAGCTAATCTATTTCAGTGAGATTAGAAGGAGATTGTGATTGTTCTACATTCTCAAACAGATAACCACTTATAATGGGTTCAGAATCAAGATCTTGCTATAACACTGTATGGTTAAAACACTGTACTTAAGAAAAAGTGTAACTTTCTGTGAGTGGGATGACATGGCTGCAAAGGGTGAATGGTCTAGCGCCAAAAATTGGTCAACAAGTAATAAGTCAACCAAAAGTGTAAAATGAAACAAGTGGCTACATATATAGAAAATATTTTAACCAGCATTTGCCACTGAGATGAATTTGGTGCATTTTCAAACTGTCTAGTCTAAGTTTGTAATGTCTGTATACTTGACAAAATTAGTAAATCTGCTTCAAAATCTGAAATCAACCTGGAATGTCAAATGCATGTACAAAGTGTGTACTTGTTACTTATACAGTATATATTTATACTTAACGTGACATATTTACAGTTGTGCTCAAAAGTTTACGTACCCCGGCAGAATTTTTGCTTTCTTGGCGTTTTTTTCACAGAATATGAAAGATAATACCAAAACCTTTCATCTACTCATGTTTACTGGTTGGGTGAAGTCGTTTATTGTCAAACTTCTGTATTTTCTCTTTTTAAATCATAACTAGATGGGTATTTCCTGAAGGAACTACAGATAGTGCTTTGGAATGGTGCCCGGGCTGCCCTGCAAGACTTTCACACTTGGGTGCCCTTCAGGCGCCGATTTGGTAAGTGGGGCCCCTCAGGGTCTGATTTGGTAAGTGGGGCCCCTCAGGGTCCGATTTGGTAAGTGGGGCCCCTCAGGGTCCGATTTGGTAAGTGGGGCCCCTCAGGGTCCGATTTGGTGGTCGGGGCCCCTCAGGGTCCGATTTGGTGGTCGGGGCCCCTCAGGGTCCGATTTGGTGGTCGGGGCCCCTTAGGGTCCGATTTGGTGGTCGGGGCCCCTCAGGGTCCGATTTGGTGGTCGGGGCCCCTCAGGGTCCGATTTGGTAAGTGGGGCCCCTCAGGGTCCGATTTGGTGGTCGGGGCCCCTCAGGGTCCGATTTGGTGGTCGGGGCCCCTCAGGGTCCGATTTGGTGGTCGGGGCCCCTCAGGGTCCGATTTGGTGGTCGGGGCCCCTCAGGGTCCGATTTGGTGGTCGGGGCCCCTCAGGGTCCGATTTGGTGGTCGGGGCCCCTCAGGGTCCGATTTGGTGGTCGGGGCCCCTCAGGGTCCGATTTGGTGGTCGGGGCCCCTCAGGGTCCGATTTGGTGGTCGGGGCCCCTCAGGGTCCGATTTGGTGGTCGGGGCCCCTCAGGGTCCGATTTGGTGGTCGGGGCCCCTCAGGGTCCGATTTGGAGGTCGGGGCCCCTCAGGGTCCGATTTGGAGGTCGGGGCCCCTCAGGGTCCGATTTGGTGGTCGGGGCCCCTCAGGGTCCGATTTGGAGGTCGGGGCCCCTCAGGGTCCGATTTGGTGGTCGGGGCCCCTCAGGGTCCGATTTGGTGGTCGGGGCCCCTCAGGGTCCGATTTGGTGGTCGGGGCCCCTCAGGGTCCGATTTGGTGGTCGGGGCCCCTCAGGGTCCGATTTGGTGGTCGGGGCCCCTCAGGGTCCGATTTGGAGGTCGGGGCCCCTCGGCCTCCGATTTGGTGGTCGGGGCCCCTCTGCCTCCGATTTGGAGGTCGGGGCCCCTCGGCCTCCGATTTGGTGGTCGGGGCCCCTCGGCCTCCGATTTGGTGGTCGGGGCCCCTCGGGGTCCGATTTGGTGGTCGGGGCCCCTCGGCCTCCGATTTGGTGGTCGGGGCCCCTCGGCCTCCGATTTGGTGGTCGGGGCCCCTCGGCCTCCGATTTGGTGGTCGGGGCCCCTCGGCCTCCGATTTGGAGGTCGGGGCCCCTCGGCCTCCGATTTGGTGGTCGGGGCCCCTCGGCCTCCGATTTAGTGGTTGGGGCCCCTCTGCCTCCGATTTGGAGGTCGGGGCCCCTCGGCCTCCGATTTGGTGGTCGGGGCCCCTCGGCCTCCGATTTGGTGGTCGGGGCCCCTCGGCCTCCGATTTGGTGGGCGGGGCCCCTCGGCCTCCTATTTGGTGGGCTGGCACCTCAGGGTCCGATTTGGTGGGCGGGTCACTTTAAGAGCTGATATTATCTGGCAAACCTGTGTCCTAGTGGGGTCATGTAGAGTTCGTAGGCGTTGGCATAGTAACTGGGTCTGACTGCACATAGCAATGAGCTAATCAGCCAGGTGGCAGTTGGGCTGATTTCTGAGGCAATTTCAAAATAACTGCCATTATAAGCTTATGGCAAGATTTCCCTATTGAAATGCATTGAGACCAACTTTTCTAACGCAAATTGCGCCAAAACTACAAATCCGATCGACACGAAAAATACTTAGCACACCTCCCAGGAATGCTGGCTTCGAAATGACACCTCACTGGAGTTTGTGAGTGCAGCGGTTCGGGCCGCATTAATTGCGGACTGAATAATAATAATAACTAGATGGGTATTTCCTGAAGGAACTACAGATAGTGCTTTGTAATGGTGCCCGGGCTGCCCCTGCAAGACTTTCACACTTGGGTGCCCCTCAGGCGCTGGTTTGGTGGGCGGGGCCCCTCAGGGGATGATTTGGTGGGCGGGGCCACTCTGTGTCCGATTTGGTAGACGGGACCACTCTGGGTCCGATTTGGTGGGCGGGGCCACTCTGGGTCAGATTTGGTGGGCGGGGCCACTCTGTGTCCGATTTGGTAGACGGGACCACTCTGGGTCCGATTTGGTGGGCGGGGTCACTCTGGGTCCGATTTGGTGGGCGGGGTCACTCTGGGTCACATTTGGTGGGCGGGGTCACTCTGGGTCACATTTGGTGGGCGGGGTCACTCTGGGTCACATTTGGTGGGCGGGGTCACTCTGGGTCACATTTGGTGGGCGGGGTCACTCTGGGTCACATTTGGTGGGCGGGGTCACTCTGGGTCACATTTGGTGGGCGGGGTCACTGGGTCACATTTGGTGGGCGGGGTCACTCTGGGTCACATTTGGTGGGCGGGGTCACTCTGGGTCACATTTGGTGGGCGGGGTCACTCTGGGTCACATTTGGTGGGCGGGGTCACTCTGGGTCACATTTGGTGGGCGGGGTCACTCTGGGTCACATTTGGTGGGCGGGGCCACTGGGTCCGATTTGGTGGGCGGGGTCACTCTGGGTCCGATTTGATGGGCGGGGCACTCTGGGTCACATTTGGTGGGCGGGGTCACTCTGGGTCACATTTGGTGGGCGGGGTCACTCTGGGTCACATTTGGTGGGCGGGGTTACTCTGGGTCACATTTGGTGGGCGGGGTCACTCTGGGTCACATTTGGTGGGCGGGGTCACTCTGGGTCACATTTGGTGGGCGGGGTCACTCTGGGTCACATTTGGTGGGCGGGGCCACTGGGTCCGATTTGGTGGGCGGGGTCACTCTGGGTCCGATTTGATGGGTGGGGTCACTCTGGGTCACATTTGGTGGGCGGGGTCACTCTGGGTCACATTTGGTGGGCGGGGTCACTCTGGGTCACATTTGGTGGGCGGGGTCACTCTGGGTCTCATTTGGTGGGCGGGGTCACTCTGGGTCACATTTGGTGGGCGGGGTCACTCTGGGTCACATTTGGTGGGCGGGGTCACTCTGGGTCACATTTGGTGGGCGGGGTCACATTTGGTGGGCGGGGTCACTCTGGGTCACATTTGGTGGGCGGGGTCACTCTGGGTCACATTTGGTGGGCGGGGTCACTCTGGGTCACATTTGGTGGGCGGGGTCACTCTGGGTCACATTTGGTGGGCGGGGTCACTCTGGGTCCGATTTGATGGGCGGGGTCACTCTGGGTCACATTTGGTGGGCGGGGTCACTCTGGGTCACATTTGGTGGGCGGGGTCACTCTGGGTCACATTTGGTGGGCGGGGTCACTCTGGGTCACATTTGGTGGGCGGGGTCACTCTGGGTCACATTTGGTGGGCGGGGTCACTCTGGGTCACATTTGGTGGGCGGGGTCTGAGTCACATTTGGTGGGCGGGGTCACTCTGGGTCACATTTGGTGGGCGGGGTCACTCTGGGTCACATTTGGTGGGCGGGGTCACTCTGGGGCACATTTGGTGGGCGGGGTCACTCTGGGTCACATTTGGTGGGCGGGGTCACTCTGGGTCACATTTGGTGGGCGGGGTCACTCTGGGTCACATTTGGTGGGCGGGGCCACTGGGTCCGATTTGGTGGGCGGGGTCACTCTGGGTCCGATTTGATGGGCGGGGTCACTCTGGGTCACATTTGGTGGGCGGGGTCACTCTGGGTCACATTTGGTGGGCGGGGTCACTCTGGGTCACATTTGGTGGGCGGGGTCACTCTGGGTCACATTTGGTGGGCGGGGTCACTCTGGGTCACATTTGGTGGGCGGGGTCACTCTGGGTCACATTTGGTGGGCGGGGTCACTCTGGGTCACATTTGGTGGGCGGGGTCACTCTGGGTCACATTTGGTGGGCGGGGTCACTCTGGGTCACATTTGGTGGGCGGGGTCACTCTGGGTCACATTTGGTGGGCGGGGTCACTGAGTCACATTTGGTGGGCGGGGTCACTCTGGGTCCGATTTGGTGGGCGGGGTCACTCTGGGTCACATTTGGTGGGCGGGGTCACTCTGGGTCACATTTGGTGGGCGGGGTCACTCTGGGTCCGATTTGGTGGGCGGGGTCACTCTGGGTCACATTTGGTGGGCGGGGTCACTCTGGGTCACATTTGGTGGGCGGGGTCACTCTGGGTCACATTTGGTGGGCGGGGTCACTCTGGGTCACATTTGGTGGGTGGGGTCACTCTGGGTCACATTTGGTGGGTGGGGTCACTCTGGGTCACATTTGGTGGGCGGGGTCACTCTGGGTCACATTTGATGGGCGGGGTCTCTCTGGGTCACGTTTGGAGGGCGGGGTCACTCTGGGTCCGATTTGGTCGCCGGGGTCACTCTGGGTCGGATTTGGTGTGCGGGTCACTTTAAGAGCTGATATTATCTGGCAAAACTGTGTCCTGGTGGGGTCATGTAGAGTTCGTAGGCGTTGGCATAGTAACTGGGTCTGACTTCGCATATCAATGAGCTAATCAGCCAGGTGGCAGTTGGGCTGATTTCTGAGGCAATTTCCAAATAACTGCCATTATAAGCTTATGGCAAGATTTCCCTATTGAAATGCATTGAGACAACATTTTCAAACGCAAATTGCGCCAAAACTACAAATCCGATCGACACGAAAAATACTTAGCACACCTCCCAGGAACGCTGGCTTCGAAATGACACCTCACTGGAGTCTGTGCGTGCAGCGGTTCGGGCCGCATTAATTGCGGACTGAATAATAATAAGAAGAAGAATAAGTTGTCTACGGGGGAATAACAATATAGTGCTTTTTCAAAGCACTATAACTAGATGGGTATTTCCTGAAGGAACTACAGATAGTGCTTTGGAATGGTGCCTGGGCTGCCCCTGCAAGGCTTTCACACTTGAGTGCCCCTCAGCGCCCCTTTGGTGGGTGGGGCCCCTCAGGGTCCGATTTGGTGGGCAGGGTCACTCTGGGTCCGATTTGGTGGGCGGGGTCACTCTGGGTCCGATTTTTTTGGCGGGGTCACTCGGGGTCCGATTTGGTGGGTGGGGCCCCTCAGGGTCCGATTTGGTGGGCGGGGCCCCTTAGGGTCCGATTTGGTGGGCGGGGTCCCTCAGGGGCCGATTTGGTGGGCGGGGCCCCTCAGGGACCAATTTGGTGGGCGGGGCCCCTTAGGGTCCGATTTGGTGGGCGGGGCACCTCAGGATCCGATTTGGTGGGCGGGGTCACTCTGGGTCCGATTTGGTGGGCGGGGCCCCTGGGGGGTCCGATTTGGTGGGCGGAGCCACTCTGGGTCTGATTTGGTGGGCGGGGTCACTCTGGGTCCGATTTGGTGGGCGGGGCCACTCTGGGTCCGATTTGGTGGGCGGCGCACCTCAGGGTCCGATTTGGTCGGCGGGGCACCTCAGGGTCCGATTTGGTGGGCGGGGTCACTGTGTCCGATTTGGTGGGCGGGGTCACTCTGGGTACGATTTGGTGGGCAGGGTCACTCGGGGTCCGATTTGGTGGGTGGGGCCCCTCAGGGTCCGATTTGGTGGGCGGGGCCCCTTAGGGTCCGATTTGGTGGGCGGGGTCCCTCAGGGGCCGATTTGGTGGGCGGGGCCCCTCAGGGACCAATTTGGTGGGCGGGGCCCCTTAGGGTCCGATTTGGTGGGCGGGGCACCTCAGGATCCGATTTGGTGGGCGGGGTCACTCTGGGTCCGATTTGGTGGGCGGGGCCCCTGGGGGGTCCGATTTGGTGGGCGGAGCCACTCTGGGTCTGATTTGGTGGGCGGGGTCACTCTGGGTCCGATTTGGTGGGCGGGGCCACTCTGGGTCCGATTTGGTGGGCGGCGCACCTCAGGGTCCGATTTGGTCGGCGGGGCACCTCAGGGTCCGATTTGGTGGGCGGGGTCACTGTGTCCGATTTGGTGGGCGGGGTCACTCTGGGTACGATTTGGTGGGCGGGGTCACTCTGGGTCCGATATGGTGGGCAGGGCCCCTGGGGGTCCGATTTGGTGGGCGGAGCCACTCTGGGTTTGATTTGGTGGGCAGGGTCAATCTGGGTCCGATTTGGTGGGCGGGGTCACTCTGGGTCCGATTTGGTGGGCGGGGTCACTCTGGGTCTGATTTGGTGGGCGGGGTCACTCTGGGTCCGATTTGGTGGGCGGGGTCACTCTGGGTCCGATTTGGTGGGCGGGGTCACTCTGGGTCCGATTTGGTGGGCGGGGTCACTCGGGGTCCGATTTAGGGGGCGGGGCCACTCGGGGTCCGATTTGGGGGGCGGGGCCACTCGGGGTCCGATTTGGGGGCGGGGCCACTCGGTGCACTTACTTTTCACACATGGGATCGAGGGTGCACTTACTTTTCACACACGAGATGAGAGGGTGTCATAGTCACTTTATTCTGATGTTTGACTTTGATAAATTATCATGTCCTAAAATGGACACTGTACATTTGCATTGCTGCCATCTTTGGAAGGTCAAGTTGTGGGTAATGGAAAGTTCGCCATTATTTCCTATGGGAAATTTTTTTTTCTTAAATGCAATTTTTAAAAAAAACTACAAATCGGATCGACACAAAAAATACTTAGCACACCTCTCGTGGACGCTGGCTTCGAAATGACGCCTCACTGGAGTGTGTGCGTGCAGCGGTTCAGGCCGCATTAATTGCGGAAAAAAACTGAATAAGTTTACCACGTTCAGATTACAAAAATAATACTAGATGGGTATTTCCTGAAGGAACTACAGATAGTGCTTTGGAATGGTGCCCGGGCTGCCCCTGCAAGACTTTCACAATTGGGTGCCCCTCAGGTGCTGATTTGGTGGGTGGGGCCACTCTGGGTCCGATTTGGTGGGCGGGGCCACTCTGGGTCCGATTTGGTGGGCGGGGTCACTCTGGGTCGATTTGGTGGGCGGGGTCACTCTGGGTCCGATTTGGTGGGCGGGGTCACTCTGGATCCGATTTGGTGGGCGGGGCCCCTCAGGGTCCGATCTGGTGGGCGGGGTCACTCTGGGTCGATTTGGTGGGCGGGGTCACTCTGGGTCCGATTTGGTGGGCGGGGCCCCTCAGGGTCCAATTTGGTGGGCGGGGTCACTCTGGGTCCGATTTGGTGGGCGGGGTCACTCTGGGTCCGATTTGGTAGGCGGGGTCACTCTGGGTCCGATTTGGTGAGCGGGGTCACTCTGGGTCACATTTGGTGGGCGGGGTCACTCTGGGTCACATTTGGTGGGCGGGGTCACTCTGGGTCACATTTGGTGGGCGGGGTCACTCTGGGTCACTTGGTGGGCGGGGTCACTCTGGGTCACATTTGGTGGGCGGGGTCACTCTGGGTCACATTTGGTGGTCGGGGTCACTCTGGGTCACATTTGGTGGGCGGGGTCACTCTGGGTCACATTTGGTGGGCGGGGTCACTCTGGGTCACATTTGGTGGGCGGGGTCACTCTGGGTCACATTTGGTGGGCGGGGTCACTCTGGGTCCGATTTGGTGGGCGGGGTCACTTTGGGTCACATTTGGTGGGCGGGGTCACTCTGGGTCACATTTGGTGGGCGGGGTCACTCTGGGTCACATTTGGTGGGCGGGGTCACTCTGGGTCACATTTGGTGGGCGGGGTCACTCTGGGTCACATTTGGTGGGCGGGGTCACTCTGGGTCACATTTGGTGGGCGGGGTCACTCTGGGTCCGATTTGGTGGGCGGGGTCACTTTGGGTCACATTTGGTGGGCGGGGTCACTCTGGGTCACATTTGGTGGGCGGGGTCACTCTGGGTCACATTTGGTGGGCGGGGTCACTCTGGGTCACATTTGGTGGGCGGGGTCACTCTGGGTCACATTTGGTGTGTGGGGTCACTCTGGATCCGATTTGGTGGGCGGGGTCACTCTGGGTCCGATTTGGTAGGCGGGGTCACTCGGGGTCCGATTTGGTGGGCGGGGTCACTCGGGGTCCGATTTGGTGGGCGGGGTCACTCGGGGTCCGATTTGGTGGGCGGGGCCACTCGGGGTCCGATTTGGTGGGCGGGGCCACTCGGGTCCGATTTGGTGGGCTGCGCACCTCAGGTGCCAATTTGGTGCGCGGGTCACTTTAAGAGCTGATATTATCTGGCAAAACTGTGTCCTGGTGGGGTCATGTAGAGTTCGTACGCGTTGGCATAGTAACTGGGTCTGACTTCGCATATCAATGAGCTAATCAGCCAGGTGGCAGTTGGCAGTTATTTTTAAATTGCCTCAGAAATCAGCCATTATACCTTATGTCAAAATTTCTCTATTGAAATGCATAGCGGCAATGCTTTCCAATGAGGGGGAATCAATTTTTAAACGCACATTGCGCCAAAACTACAAATCCGATCGACACGAAAAATACTTAGCACACCTCTCATGGACGCTGGCTTCGAAATGACACCTCACTGGAGTCTGTGCGTGTAGCGGTTCGGGCCGCATTAATTGCGGAAAAAAGCCTAATAATAATAAGAATAAGAAGAAGAATAAGAAGTTTACTACGGTGGAATAACAATATAGTGCTTTTTACAAAGCACTATAACTAGATGGGTATTTCCTGAAGGAACTACAGATAGTGCTTTGGAATGGTGCCCGGGCTGCCCCTGCAAGACTTTCACATTTGGGGGCCCCTCAGGAGCTGGTTTGGTTTGCGGGGTCACTATAGGGCCGGTTTGGTTTGCGGGGTCACTCTGGGGCCGATTTGGTGGGCGGGGTCACTCTGGGTCCGATTGAGAGGTCGGGGCCCCTCGGCCTCCGATTTGGTGGGTGGGGCCCCTCAGGGTCCGATTTGGTGGGCGGGGCCCCTCAGGGTCCGATTTGGTGGGCGGGGCCCCTCAGGGTCCTATTTGGAGAGCGGGGCCCCTCAGGGTCCGATTTGGTGGGTGGGGCCCCTCAGGGTCCGATTTGGTGGGTGGGGCCCCTCAGGGACCGATTTGGTGGGCGGGGCCCCTCAGGGTCCGATTTGGTGGGCGGGGCCCCTCAGGGTCCGATATGGTGGGCGGGGCCACTCTGGGTCCGATTTGGGAGGCAGGGCCACTCGGTGCACTTACTTTTCACACACGGGATCGGGGGTGCACTTACTTTTCACACACGGGATGAGAGGGTGTCATAGTCACTTTAATCTGTTTGATTTTGATAAATGATCATGTCCTAAAATGGACACCGTACATTTGCATAGCTGCCATCTTTAGAAGGTCAAGTTGGGGGTAATGGAAAGTTTGCCATTATTTCCTATGGGAATTTTTTTTTTTTAAATTCAATTTTTTAAAAAAAAAACTACAAATCGGATCAGCACAAAATATACTTAGCACACCTCTCGTGGACGCTGGCTTCGAAATGACGCCTCACTGGAGTCTGTGCGTGCAGTGGTTCGGGCCGCATTAATTGCAGAAAAAAACTGAATAAGTTTACCACGTTCGGATTACAATAATAATACTAGATGGGTATTTCCTGAAGGAACTACAGATAGTGCTTTGGAATGGTGCCCGGGCTGCCCCTGCAAGACTTTCACACTTGGGTGTCCCTCAGGTGCTGATTTGGTGGGCGGGGCCACTCTGGGTCCGATTTGGTGGGCGGGGCCACTCTGGGTCCGATTTGGTGGGCGGGGTCACTCTGGGTCGATTTGGTGGGCGGGGTCACTCTGGGTTCGATTTGGTGGGCGGGGTCACTCTGGGTCCGATTTGGTGGGCGGGGTCCCTCAGGGTCCGATCTGGTGGGCGGGGTCCCTCAGGGTCCGATCTGGTGGGCGGGGTCACTCTGGGTCCGATTTGGTGAGCGGGGTCACTCTGGGTCCCATTTGGTGGGCGGGGTCACTCTGGGTCCCATTTGGTGGGCGGGGTCACTCTGGGTCCCATTTGGTGGGCGGGGTCACTCTGGGTCCCATTTGGTGGGCGGGGTCACTCTGGGTCCCATTTGGTGGGCGGGGTCACTCTGGGTCCCATTTGGTGGGCGGGGTCACTCTGGGTCCCATTTGGTGGGCGGGGTCACTCTGGGTCACATTTGGTGGGCGGGGTCACTCTGGGTCACATTTGGTGGGCGGGGTCACTCTGGGTCCCATTTGGTGGGCGGGGTCACTCTGGGTCACATTTGGTGGGCGGGGTCACTCTGGGTCACATTTGGTGGGCGGGGTCACTCTGGGTCACATTTGGTGGGCGGGGTCACTCTGGGTCACATTTGGTGGGCGGGGCCCCTCAGGGTCCGATTTGGTGGGCGGGGCCCCTCAGGGGCCGATTTGGTGGGCGGGGCCCCTCAGGGGCCGATTTGGTGGGCGGGGCCCCTCAGGAGCCGATTTGGTGGGCGGGGCCCCTTAGGGGACAATTTGGTGGGCGGGGCCCCTCAGGGGTCGATTTGGTGGGCGGTGCCCCTCAGGCGCTGATTTGGTGCGCGGGGCCCCTCAGGGGCCGATTTGGTTGGCGGGGCCCCTCAGGGGCCGATTTGGAGGGCGGGGCCCCTAAGGGGCCGATTTGGTGGGCGGGGCCACTTAGGGGCCGATTTGGTGGGTGGGGTCCCTCAGGGTCCGATTTGGTGGACGGGGCCCCTCAGGGTCCGATTTGGTGGGCGGGGCCCCTCAGGGGCCGATTTGGTGGGTGGGGCCCCTCAGGGGCCGATTTGGTGGGCGGGGCCCCTCAGGGTCCGTTTTGGTGGACGGGGCCCCTCAGGGTCCGATTTGGTGGGCGGGGCCCCTCAGGGTCCGATATGGTGGGCGGGGCCCCTCAGGGTCCGATTTGGTGGGCGGGGCACCTCAGGGGCCGATTTGGTGGGCGGGGCCCCTCAGGGGCCGATTTGGTGGGCGGGACCCCTCAGGGGCCGATTTGGTTGGCGGGGCCCCTCAGGGTCCGATTTGGTGGGCGGGGCCCCTCAGGGTCCGATTTGGTGGGCGGGGCCCCTCAGGGTCCGATTTGGTGGGCGGGGCCCCTCAGGGTCCGATTTGGGGGCGGGGGAGCACTTACCTTTCACCCACGTGACCTGGGGTGCGCTTACTTTTCACACTCGGGACCGGGGGTGCACTTACTTTTCACACCCGGGACCGGGGGTGCACTTACTTTTCACACCCGGGACCGGGGGTGCACTTACTTTTCACACACGGGATCGGGGGTGCACTTACTTTTCACATATGGCAGCAGGGGTGCACTTACTTTTCACTCACGGGACAGGGGGTGCACTTACTTTTCACCCAATGGACCGAGGGTGCACTTACTTTTCACACCCGGGACCGGGGGTGCACTTACTTTTCACTCACGGGATAGGGGGTGCACTTACTTTTCACCCAAGGGACCGGGGGTGCACTTACTTTTCACACATGGGACCGGGGGTGCACTTACTTTTCACCCACAGGACCGAGGGTGCACTTACTTTTCACACACGGAATCGGGGGTGCACTTACTTTTCACATATGGCAGCGGGGGTGCACTTACTTTTCACTCACGTGATAGGGGGTGCACTTACTTTTCACCCAAGGGACCGAGAGTGCACTTACTTTTCACACACGGGATCGGGGGTGCACTTACTTTTCACATATGGCAGCGGGGGTGCACTTACTTTTCACACACGGGATCGGGGGTGCACTTACTTTTCACATATGGCAGCGGGGGTGCACTTACTTTTCACCCTCGGGACCGAGGGTGCATTTACTTTTCACACACGGGATCGGGGGTGCACTTACTTTTCACATATGGCAGCGGGGGTGCACTTACTTTTCACTCACGGGATAGGGGGTGCACTTACTTTTCACCCAAGGGACCGGGGGTGCACTTACTTTTCACACACGGGACCGGGGGTGCACTTACTTTTCACCCACTGGACCGAGGGTGCACTTACTTTTCACCCACGGGACCGAGGGTGCATTTACTTTTCACACACGGAATCGGGGGTGCACTTACTTTTCACATATGGCAGCGGGGGTGCACTTACTTTTCACTCACAGGATAGGGGGTGCACTTACTTTTCACCCACAGGACCGGGGGTGCACTTACTTTTCACCCACGGGACCGGGGGTGCACTTACTTTTCACCCACAGGACCGAGGGTGCACTTACTTTTCACCCACGGGACCGGGGGTGCACTTACTTTTCAGCCACGGGATCGGGGGTGCACTTACTTTTCACACCCAGAACCGGGGGTGCACTTACTTTTCACCCACGGGACCTGGGGTGCACTTATTTTTCACATATGGGACCGGGGGTGCACTTACTTTTCACCCATGGGACCTGGGGTGCGCTTACTTTTCACACACGGGACTGAGAGTGCACTTACTTTTCACACACGGGATAGGGGGTGCACTTACTTTTCACCCAAGGGACCGGGGGTGCACTTAGTTTTCACTCACGGGATAGGGGGTGCACTTACTTTTCACACACGGGAACGGGGGTGCACTTACTTTTCACACACGGGATCGGGGGTGCACTTACTTTTCACATATAGCAGCGGGAGTGCACTTACTTTTCACCCACGGGACCGGGGTGCACTTACTTTTCACCCACGGGACCTGGGGTGCGCTTACTTTTCACCCACGGGACTGGGGGTGCACTTACTTTTCACACCCGGGACCGGGGGTGCACTTACTTTTCCCACCCGGGACCGGGGGTGCACTTACTTTTCACCCACGGGACCGAGGGTGCACTTAATTTTGCACACCTGGGGTGCACTTACTTTTCACACCCAGAACCGGGGGTGCACTTACTTTTCACCCACGGGACCGAGGGTGCACTTACTTTTCACCCACGGGACCGAGGGTGCATTTACTTTTCACACACGGGATCGGGGGTGCACTTACTTTTTACATATGGCAGCGGGGGTGCACTTACTTTTCACCCACGGGACCGGGGGTGCACTTACTTTTCACCCACAGGACCGACGATGCACTTACTTTTCACCCACGGGACCGGGGGTGCACATACTTTTGCACACACGGGGCGGGGGTGCACTTACTTTTGCACATACAGGGCGGGGGTGCACTTACCCTCTGGGTCTGATTTGGTGGACGGGGTCACACTGGGTCAGATTTGGTGGGCTGGACACCTCAGGTAATAATTTGGTGGGCGGGGTCACTTTAAGAGCTGATATTATCTGGCAAAACTGTGTGCTGGTGGGGTCATGTAGAGTTCGTAGGCGTTGGCATAGTAACTGGGTCTGACTGCACATAGCAATGAGCTCATCAGCCAGGTGGCAGTTGGCAGTTATTTTGAAATTGCCTCAGAAATCAGCCATTATCCCTTATTGTTGGAACAATTTCCCATTGAAATGCATTGAGACGAAATTTTCAAACGCCAATTGCGCCAAAACTACAAATCCGATCGACACGAAAAATACTTAGCACACCTGCCAGGAACGCTGGCTTCGAAATGACACCTCACTGGAGTCTGTGCGTGCAGCGGTTCGGGCCGCATTAATTGCGGACTGAATAATAATAAGAAGAATAAGTTGACTACGGTGGAATAACAATATAGTGCTTTGTCCCAAAGCACTATAACTAGATGGGTATTTCCTGAAGGAACTACAGATAGTGCTTTGGAATGGTGCCCGGGCTGCCCCTGCAAGACTCACACTTGGGTGTCCCTCAGGCGCTGGTTTTGTGGGTGGAGCCCCTCAGGGTCCGGTTTTGTGGGCGGGGTCACTCTGGGTCCGATTTGGTGGGCGGGGTCACTCTGGGTCAGATTTGGCGGGCGGGGCCACTCGGGGTCCGATTTGGTGGTCGGGGCCCCTCAGGGTCCGATTTGGTGGTCGGGGCCCCTCAGGGTCCGATTTGGTGGTCGGGGCCCCTCAGGGTCCGATTTGGTGGACGGGGCCCCTCAGGGTCCGATTTGGTGGTCGGGGCCCCTCAGGGTCCGATTTGGTGGTCGGGGCCCCTCAGGGTCCGATTTGGTGGTCGGGGCCCCTCAGGGTCCGATTTGGTGGTCGGGGCCCCTCAGGGTCCGATTTGGTGGTCGGGGCCCCTCAGGGTCCGATTTGGTGGTCGGGGCCCCTCAGGGTCCGATTTGGTGGTCGGGGCCCCTCAGGGTCCGATTTGGTGGTCGGGGCCCCTCAGGGTCCGATTTGGTGGTCGGGGGCCCCTCAGGGTCCGATTTGGTGGTCGGGGCCCCTCAGGGTCCGATTTGGTGGTCGGGGCCCCTCAGGGTCCGATTTGGTGGTCGGGGCCCCTCAGGGTCCGATTTGGTGGTCGGGGCCCCTCAGGGTCCGATTTGGTGGTCGGGGCCCCTCAGGGTCCGATTTGGAGGTCGGGGCCCCTCAGGGTCCGATTTGGAGGTCGGGGCCCCTCAGGGTCCGATTTGGTGGTCGGGGCCCCTCAGGGTCCGATTTGGTGGTCGGGGCCCCTCAGGGTCCGATTTGGTGGTCGGGGCCCCTCAGGGTCCGATTTGGTGGTCGGGGCCCCTCAGGGTCCGATTTGGTGGTCGGGGCCCCTCAGGGTCCGATTTGGTGGTCGGGGCCCCTCAGGGTCCGATTTGGTGGTCGGGGCCCCTCAGGGTCCGATTTGGTGGTCGGGGCCCCTCAGGGTCCGTTTTGGAGGTCGGGGCCCCTCAGGGTCCGATTTGGTGGTCGGGGCCCCTCAGGGTCCGATTTGGTGGTCGGGGCCCCTCAGGGTCCGATTTGGTGGTCGGGGCCCCTCAGGGTCCGATTTGGTGGTCGGGGCCCCTCAGGGTCCGATTTGGTGGTCGGGGCCCCTCAGGGTCCGATTTGGTGGTCGGGGCCCCTCAGGGTCCGATTTGGTGGTCGGGGCCCCTCAGGGTCCGATTTGGTGGTCGGGGCCCCTCGGCCTCCGATTTGGTGGTCGGGGCCCCTCGGCCTCCGATTTGGTGGGCTGGACACCTCAGGTAACAATTTAACAATTTGGTGGGTTGGTCACTTTAAGAGCTGATATTATCTGGCAAAACTGTGTCCTGGTGGGGTCATGTAGAGTTCGTAGGCGTTGCCATAGTAACTGGGTGTGACTGCACACAGCACTGAGCTAATCAGCCAGGTGGCAGTTGGCAGTTAGTTTGAAATTGCCTCAGAAAACAGCCATTTTACCTTATGGGAAAATTTACCCATTGAGAAATTGCATTCCAATCAGGGGAAAAACGCAAATTGCGCCAAAGCTACAAATCCGATCGACACGAAAAATACTTAGCACACCTCTTGGGGACGCTGGCTTCGAAATGACACCTCACTGGAGTCTGTGCGTGCAGCGGTTCGGGCCGCATTAATCGCGGACTGAATAATAATAATAATAATAATAACTAGATGGGTATTTCCTGAAGGAACTACAGATAGTGCTTTGGAATGGTGCCCGGGCTGCCCCTGCAAGACTTTCACACTTGGGTGCCCCTCTGGTGCCGATTTGGTGGTCGGGGCCGCTCGGGGGCAGATTTGGTGGGCGGGGCACCTCTGGGTCAGATTTGGTTGGCGGGGCACCTCTGGGTCAGATTTGGTTGGCGGGGCACCTCTGGGTCAGATTTGGTTGGCGGGGCACCTCTGGGTCAGATTTGGTGGGCGGGGCACCTCTGGGTCAGATTTGGTGGGCGGGGCACCTCTGGGTCCGATTTGGTGGGCGGGGCACCTCTGGGTCCGATTTGGTGGGCGGGGCACCTCTGGGTCCGATTTGGTGGGCGGGGCACCTCTGGGTCCGATTTGGTGGGCGGGGCCCCTGGGAGTCCGATTTGGTGGGCGGGGCCCCTGATGGTTCGATTTGGTGGGCGGGGCCCCTTGGGGTCCGATTTGGTGGGCGGGGCCCCTCTGGGTCAGATTTGGGGGGCGGGGCACCTCTGGGTCAGATTTTGTGGGCGGGGCACCTCTGGGTCAGATTTGGTGGGCGGGGCACCTCTGGGTCAGATTTGGTGGGCGGGGCCACTCTGGGTCCGATTTGGTGGGCGGGGCCACTCTGGGTCCGATTTGGTGGGCGGGGCCACTCTGGGTCCGATTTGGTGGGCGGGGTCACTCGGGGTCCGATTTGGAGGCGGAATCACTCGGGGTCCGATTTGGGGGGCAGGGTCACTCGGGGTCCGATTTGGGGGGCGGGGTCCGATTTGGGGGACGGAGTCACTCGGTGTCCGATTTGGGGGGCGGGGTCGCTCAGGGTCTGATTTCGGGGAACGGAGTCACTCGGGGTCCGATTTGGGGGGCGGGGTCACACGAGGTCCGATTTGGGGGGCGGGGTCACTCGGGGTACGATTTGGGGGCCGGGGGCGCAATTACTTTTCACACAGGGGACCGGGGGTGCACTTACTTTTCACCCACGGGACGGGAGGGTGTCATAGTCACTTTATTCTGTTTGACTTTGATAAATGATCATGTCCTAAAATGGACACTGTACATTTGCATAGCTGCCATCTTTGGAAGGTCAAGTTGGGGGTAATGGAAAGTTCGCCATTATTTCCTATGGGAATTTTTTTTTTTTAAATGCGATTTTTTTTTAAAAAACTACAAATCGGATCACCATGAAAAATACTTAGCACACCTCTCGTGGACGCTGGCTTCGAAACGACACCTCAATGGAGTCTGTGCGTGCAGCGGTTCGGGCCGCATTAATTTCGGAAAAAAGCCTAAAAATAATAAGTTAACCACATTCGGATTACAATATTAATACTAGATGGGTATTTCCTGAAGGAACTACAGATAGTGCTTTGGGATGGTGCCCGGGCTGCCCCTGCAAGACTTTCACACTTGGGTGCCCTTCAGGTGCTGATTTGGTGGGCGGGGCCCCTCAGAGTCCGATTTGGTGGGCGGGGCCCCTCAGGGTCCGATTTGGTGGGTGGGGCCCCTCAGGGGCCGATTTGGTGGTCGGGGCCCCTCAGGGTCCGATTTGGTGGTCGGGGCCCCTCAGGGTCCGATTTGGTGGTCGGGGCCCCTCAGGGTCCGATTTGGAGGTCGGGGCCCCTCAGGGTCCGATTTGGAGGTCGGGGCCCCTCAGGGTTCGATTTGGAGGTCGGGGCCCCTCAGGGTCCGATTTGGTGGTCGGGGCCCCTCAGGGTCCGATTTGGTGGTCGGGGCCCCTCAGGGTCCGATTTGGTGGTCGGGGCCCCTCAGGGTCCGATTTGGTGGTCGGGGCCCCTCAGGGCCCGATTTGGTGGTCGGGGCCCCTCAGGGTCCGATTTGGAGGTCGGGGCCCCTCAGGGTCCGATTTGGAGGTCGGGGCACCTCAGGGTCCGATTTGGTGGTCGGGGCCCCTCAGGGTCCGATTTGGTGGTCGGGGCCCCTCAGGGTCCGATTTGGAGGTCGGGGCCCCTCGGCCTCCGATTTGGAGGTCGGGGCCCCTCGGCCTCCGATGTGGTGGTTGGGTCCCCTCGGCCTCCGATGTGGTGGTTGGGGCCCCTCGGCCTCCTATTTGGTGGGCTGGACACCTCAGGTAACAATTTGGTGGGCTGGCACCTCAGGGTCCGATTTGGTGCGCGGGTCACTTTAAGAGCTGATATTATCTGACAAACCTGTGTCCTAGTGGGGTCATGTAGAGTTCATAGGCGTTGGCATAGTAACTGGGTCTGACTTCGCATATCAATGAGCTAATCAGCCAGGTGGCAGTTGGGCTGATTTCTGAGGCAATTTCAAAATAACTGCCATTATAAGCTTATGGCAAGATTTCCCTATTGAAATGCATTGAGACAACATTTTCAAACGCAAATTGCGCCAAAACTACAAATCCGATCAACACGAAAAATACTTAGCACACCTGCCAGGAACGCTGGCTTCGAAATGACACCTCACTGGAGTCTGTGCGTGCAGCGGTTCGGGCCGCATTAATTGCGGACTGAATAATAATAAGAAGAAGAATAAGTTGACTACGGTGGAATAACAATATAGTGCTTTTTACAAAAGCACTATAACTAGATGGGTATTTCCTGAAGGAACTACAGATAGTGCTTTGGAATGGTGCCCGGGCTGCCCCTGCAAGGCTTTCAAACTTGGGTGCGCCACTCTTGGTCAGATTTGGTGGGCGGGGCCACTCTGGGTCCGATTTGGTGGGCGGGGCCACTCTGGGGCCAATTTGGTGGGCGGGGCCACTCTGGGGCCCATTTGGTGGGCGGGGCCACTCTGGGGCCCATTTGGTGGGTGGGGCCACTCTAGGTCCCATTTGGTGGGCGGGGCCACTCTGGGGCCCATTTGGTGGGCGGGGCCGATTTGGTGGGCGGGGCCCCTCGGGGGCCAATTTGATGGGCGGGGTCACTCGGGGTCCGATTTGGGGGGCGGGGTCACTCGGGTCCGGTTTGGGGGGCGGGGTCACTCGGGGTCTGATTTGGGGGGTGGGGTCACTCGGGGTCCGATTTGGGGGCGTGGTCACTCGGGGTCAAATTTGGGGGACGTGGTCACTCGGGGTCCGATTTGGGGGCGGGGTCACTCGGGGTCCGATTTGGGGGCCGGGGGCGCACTTATTTTTCACACACGGGACCGGGGGTACACTTACTTTTCTCCCACGGGATCGGGGGTGCACCTACTTTTCACACACGAGACGAGAGGGTGTCATAGTCACTTTATTCTGATGTTTGACTTTGATAAATGATCATGTCCTAAAATGTACATTTGCATAGCTGCCATCTTTGGAAGGTCAAACTGGGGGTAATGAAAAGTTCGCCATTATTTCCTATGGGAAATTTTTTTTTTAAAATGCGATTTTTTTAAAAAAACTACAAATCGGATCGACACGAAAAATACTTAGCACACCTCTCGTGGGCGCTGGCTTCGAAATGACGCCTCACTGGAGTCTGTGCGTGCAGCGGTTCGGGCCGCATTAATTGCAGAAAAAAGCCTAATAATAATAAGATCGGATTACAACAATAATACTAGATGGGTATTTCCTGAAGGAACTACAGATAGTGCTTTGTAATGGTGCCCGGGCTGCCCCTGCAAGACTTTCATACTTGGGTGCCCCTCAGGCGCTGGTTTGGTGGGCGGGGCCCCTCAGGGGATGATTTGGTGGGCGGGGCCACTCTGTGTCCGATTTGGTAGACGGGACCACTCTGGGTCCGATTTGGTGGGCGGGGCCACTCTGGGTCAGATTTGGTGGGCGGGGCCACTCTGGGTCAGATTTGGTGGGCAGAGCACCTCTGGGTCAGATTTGGTGGGCAGGGCACCTCGGTCAGATTTGGTGGGTGGGGCACCTCTGGGTCAGATTTGGTGGGCGGGGCAACTCTGGGTCAGATTTGGTGGGCGGGGCACCTCTGGGTCACATTTGGTGGGCGGGGCACCTCTGGGTCACATTTGGTGGGCGGGGTCACTCTGGGTCACATTTGGTGGGCGGGGTCACTCTGGGTCACATTTGGTGGGCGGGGTCACTCTGGGTCACATTTGGTGGGCGGGGTCACTCTGGGTCACATTTGGTGGGCCAGGTCACATTTGGTGGGCGGGGTCACTCTGGGTCACATTTGGTGGGCGGGGTCACTCTGGGTCACATTTGGTGGGCGGGGTCACTCTGGGTCACATTTGGTGGGCGGGGTCACTCTGGGTCACATTTGGTGGGCGGGGTCACTCTGGGTCACATTTGGTGGGCGGGGTCACTCTGGGTCACATTTGGTGGGCGGGGTCACTCTGGGTCACATTTGGTGGGCGGGGTCACTCTGGGTCACATTTGGTGGGCGGGGTCACTCTGGGTCACATTTGGTGGGCGGGGTCACTCTGGGTCACATTTGGTGGGCGGGGTCACTCTGGGTCACATTTGGTGGGCGGGGTCACTCTGGGTCACATTTGGTGGGCAAGGCACCTCTGGGTCCGATTTGGTGGGCGGGGCCACTCGCGGTCCGATTTGGTGGGCGGGGCCACTCGGGGTCTAATTTGGTGGGCGGGGTCGCTCTGGGTCACATTTGGTGGGCGGGGTCGCTCTGGGTCACATTTGGTGGGCGGGGTCACTCTGGGTCACATTTGGTGGGCGGGGTCACTCTGGGTCACATTTGGTGGGCCAGGTCACATTTGGTGGGCGGGGTCACTCTGGGTCACATTTGGTGGGCGGGGTCACTCTGGGTCACATTTGGTGGGCGGGGTCACTCTGGGTCACATTTGGTGGGCGGGGTCACTCTGGGTCACATTTGGTGGGCGGGGTCACTCTGGGTCACATTTGGTGGGCGGGGTCACTCTGGGTCACATTTGGTGGGCGGGGTCACTCTGGGTCACATTTGGTGGGCGGGGTCACTCTGGGTCACATTTGGTGGGCGGGGTCACTCTGGGTCACATTTGGTGGGCGGGGTCACTCTGGGTCACATTTGGTGGGCGGGGTCACTCTGGGTCACATTTGGTGGGCGGGGTCACTCTGGGTCACATTTGGTGGGAGGGGTCACTCGGTCCGATTTGGTGGGCGGGGTCACTCTGGGTCACATTTGGTGGGCGGGGTCACTCTGGGTCACATTTGGTGGGCGGGGTCACTCTGGGTCACATTTGGTGGGCGGGGTCACTCTGGGTCACATTTGGTGGGCGGGGTCACTCTGTCACATTTGGTGGGCGGGGTCACATTTGGTGGGCGGGGTCACTGGGTCACATTTGGTGGGCGGGGTCACTGGGTCACATTTGGTGGGCGGGGTCACTGGGTCACATTTGGTGGGCGGGGTCACTCTGGGTCACATTTGGTGGGCGGGGTCACTCTGGGTCACATTTGGTGGGCGGGGTCACTCTTGGTCCGATTTGGTGGGCGGGGTCACTCTGGGTCCGATTTGGTGGGCGGGGTCACTCTGGGTCCGATTTGGTGGGCGGGGTCACTCTGGGTCCGATTTGGTGGGCGGGGTCACTCTGGGTCCGATTTGGTGGGCGGGGTCACTCAGGGTCCGATTTGGTGGGCGGGGTCACTCTGGGTCACATTTGGTGGGCGGGATCACTCTGGGTCACATTTGGGGGGCGGGGTAACTCGGGGTCCGATTTGGGGGGCGGGGTCACTCGGGGTCCGATTTGGGGGGCAGGGTCACTCGGGGTCCGATTTGGGGGCCGGGGGCGCACTTAATTTTCATACACGGGACCGGGGGTGCACTTACTTTTCACACATGGGATGAGAGGGTGTCATAGTCACTTTATTCTGATGTTTGACTTTGATAAATGATCATGTCCTAAAATGGACACTGTACATTTGCATAGCTGCCATCTTTGGAAGGTCAAGTTGGGGGTAATGGAAAGTTCGCCATTATTTCCTATGGGAATTTTTTTTTTTTTTTAAATGCGATTTTAAAAAAAAACTACAAATCGGATCGACATGAAAAATACTTAGCACACCTCTCGTGGACGCTGGCTTCGAAATGACGTCTCACTGGAGCCTGTGCGTGCAGCGGTTCGGGCCGTATTAATTGCGGAAAAAAACTGAATAATAAGTTTACCACTTTCGGATTACAATAATAATACTAGATGTGTATTTCCTGAAGGAACTACAGATAGTGCTTTGGAATGGTGCCCGCGCTACCCCTGCAAGACTTTCACACTTGGGTGCCCTTCAGGCGCTGGTTTGGTGGGCGGGGCCCCTCAGGGGATGATTTGGTGGGCGGGGCCACTCTGTGTCCGATTTGGTAGACGGGACCACTCTGGGTCCGATTTGGTGGGCGGGGCCACTCTGGGTCAGATTTGATGGGCGGGGCCACTCTGGGTCAGATTTGGTGGGCAGAGCACCTCTGGGTCAGATTTGGTGGGCAGGGCACCTCGGTCAGATTTGGTGGGCGGGGCACCTCTGGGTCAGATTTGGTGGGCGCGGCACCTCTGGGTCACATTTGGTGGGCGGGGCACCTCTGGGTCACATTTGGTGGGCGGGGTCACTCTGGGTCACATTTGGTGGGCGGGGTCACTCTGGGTCACATTTGGTGGGCGGGGTCACTCTGGGTCCAATTTGGTGGGCGGGGTCACTCTGGGTCACATTTGGTGGGCGGGGTCACTCTGGGTCACATTTGGTGAGCGGGGTCACTCTGGGTCACATTTGGTGGGCGGGGTCACTCTGGGTCACATTTGGTGGGCGGGGTCACTCTGGGTCACATTTGGTGGGCGGGGTCACTCTGGGTCACATTTGGTGGGCGGGGTCACTCTGAGTCACATTTGGTGGGCGGAGTCACTCTGGGTCCGATTTGGTGGGCGGGGTCACTCTGGGTCACATTTGGTGGGCGGGGTCACTCTGGGTCACATTTGGTGGGCGGGGTCACTCTGGGTCACATTTGGTGGGCGGCGTCACTCTGGGTCACATTTGGTGGGCGGGGTCACTCTGGGTCACATTTGGTGGGCGGGGTCACTCTGAGTCACATTTGGTGGGCGGGGTCACTCTGGGTCACATTTGGTGGGCGGGGTCACTCTGGGTCCTATTTGGTGGGCGGGGTCACTCTGGGTTCGATTTGGTGGGCGGGGCACCTCTGGGTCTGATTTGGTGGGCGGGGCCACTCGCGGTCCGATTTAGTGGGCGGGGCCACTCGGGGTCACATTTGGTGGGCGGGGTCACATTTGGTGGGCGGGGTCACATTTGGTGGGCGGGGTCACTCTGGGTCACATTTGGTGGGCGGGGTCACTCTGGGTCACATTTGGTGGGCGGGGTCATTTTGGGTCACATTTGGTGGGCGGGGTCACTCTGGGTCACCTTTGGTGGGCGGGGTCACTCTGGGTCACATTTGGTGGGCGGGGTCACTCTGGGTCACATTTGGTGAGCGGGGTCACTCTGGGTCACATTTGGTGGGCGGGGTCACTCTGGGTCACATTTGGTGGGCGGGGTCACTCTGGGTCACATTTGGTGGGCGGGGTCACTCTGGGTCACATTTGGTGGGCGGGGTCACTCTGGGTCACATTTTGTGGGCGGGGTTACTCTGGGTCACATTTGGTGGGCGGGGTCACTCTAGGTCACATTTGGTGGGCGGGGTCACTCTGGGTCACATTTGGTGGGCGGGGTCACTCTGGGTCACATTTGGTGGGCGGGGTCACTCTGGGTCACATTTGGTGGGCGGGGTCACTCTGGGTCACATTTGGTGGGCGGGTTCACTCTGGGTCACATTTGGTGGGCGGGGTCACTCTGGGTCACATTTGGTGGGCGGGGTCACATTTGGTGGGCGGGGTCACTCTGGGTCACATTTGGTGGGCGGGGTCACTCTGGGTCACATTTGGTGGGCGGGGTCACTCTGGGTCACATTTGGTGGGCGGGGTCACTCTGGGTCACATTTGGTGGGCGGGGTCACTCTGGGTCACATTTGGTGGGCGGGGTCACTCTGGGTCACATTTGGTGGGCGGGGTCACTCTGGGTCACATTTGGTGGGCGGGGTCACTCTGGGTCACATTTGGTGGGCGGGGTCACTCTGGGTCACATTTGGTGGGCGGGGTCACTCTGGGTCACATTTGGTGGGCGAGATCACTCTGGGTCACATTTGGTGGGCGGGGTCACTCTGGGTCACATTTGGTGGGCGGGGTCACTCTGGGTCACATTTGGTGGGCGGGGTCACATTTGGTGGGCGGGGTCACATTTGGTGGGCGAGATCACTCTGGGTCACATTTGGTGGGTGGGGTCACTCTGGGTCACATTTGGTGGGCGAGATCACTCTGGGTCACATTTGGTGGGCGGGGTCACTCTGGGTCACATTTGGTGGGTGGGGTCACTCTGGGTCACATTTGGTGGGCGGGGTCACTCTGGGTCACATTTGGTGGGCGGGGTCACATTTGGTGGGCGGGGTCACATTTGGTGGGCGGGGTCACTCTGGGTCACATTTGGTGGGCGGGGTCACTCTGGGTCACATTTGGTGGGCGGGGTCACTCTGGGTCACATTTGGTGGGCGGGGTCACTCTGGGTCACATTTGGTGGGCGGGGTCACTCTGGGTCACATTTGGTGGGCGGGGTCACTCTGGGTCACATTTGGTGGGCGGGGTCACTCTGGGTCACATTTGGTGGGCGGGGTCACTCTGGGTCACATTTGGTGGGCGGGGTCACTCTGGGTCACATTTGGTGGGCGGGGTCACTCTGGGTCACATTTGGTGGGCGGGGTCACTCTGGGTCACATTTGGCGGGCGGGGTCACTCTGGGTCAGATTTGGCGGGCGGGGCCACTCGGGGTCCGATTTGGTGGGCGGGGCCACTCGGGTCCGATTTGGTGGGCTGCGCACCTCAGGTGCCAATTTGGTGCGCGGGTCACTTTAAGAGCTGATATTATCTGGCAAAACTGTGTCCTGGTGGGGTCATGTAGAGTTCGTAGGCGTTGGCATAGTAACTGGGTCTGACTGCACATCGCAATGAGCTAATCAGCCAGGTGGCAGTTGGCAGTTATTTTGAAATTGCCTCAGAAATCAGCCATTATCCCTTATTGTTGGAACAATTTCCCATTGAAATGCATTGAGACGAAATTTTCAAACGCCAATTGCGCCAAAACTACAAATCCGATCGACACGAAAAATACTTAGCACACCTGCCAGGAACGCTGGCTTCGAAATGACACCTCACTGGAGTCTGTGCGTGCAGCGGTTCGGGCCGCATTAATTGCGGACTGAATAATAATAAGAAGAAGAATAAGTTGACTACGGTGGAATAACAATATAGTGCTTTGTCCCAAAGCACTATAATAAGTTGTCTACGGGGGAATAACAATATAGTGCTTTTTACAAAAGCACTATAATAAGAAGTTTACTACGGTGGAATAACAATATAGTGCTTTTTACAAAGCACTATAACTAGATGGGTATTTCCTGAAGGAACTACAGATAGTGCTTTGGAATGGTGCCCGGGCTGCCCCTGCAAGACTTTCACATTTGGGGGCCCCTCAGGAGCTGGTTTGGTTTGCGGGGTCACTATAGGGCCGGTTTGGTTTGCGGGGTCACTCTGGGGCCGATTTGGTGGGCGGGGTCACTCTGGGTCCGATTGAGAGGTCGGGGCCCCTCGGCCTCCGATTTGGTGGGTGGGGCCCCTCAGGGTCCGATTTGGTGGGCGGGGCCCCTCAGGGTCCGATTTGGTGGGCGGGGCCCCTCAGGGTCCTATTTGGAGGGCGGGGCCCCTCAGGGTCCGATTTGGTGGGTGGGGCCCCTCAGGGTCCGATTTGGTGGGTGGGGCCCCTCAGGGACCGATTTGGTGGGCGGGGCCCCTCAGGGTCCGATTTGGTGGGCGGGGCCCCTCAGGGTCCGATATGGTGGGCGGGGCCACTCTGGGTCCGATTTGGGAGGCAGGGCCACTCGGTGCACTTACTTTTCACACACGGGATCGGGGGTGCACTTACTTTTCACACACGGGATGAGAGGGTGTCATAGTCACTTTAATCTGTTTGATTTTGATAAATGATCATGTCCTAAAATGGACACCGTACATTTGCATAGCTGCCATCTTTAGAAGGTCAAGTTGGGGGTAATGGAAAGTTTGCCATTATTTCCTATGGGAATTTTTTTTTTTTAAATTCAATTTTTTTAAAAAAAAACTACAAATCGGATCAGCACAAAATATACTTAGCACACCTCTCGTGGACGCTGGCTTCGAAATGACGCCTCACTGGAGTCTGTGCGTGCAGTGGTTCGGGCCGCATTAATTGCAGAAAAAAACTGAATAAGTTTACCACGTTCGGATTACAATAATAATACTAGATGGGTATTTCCTGAAGGAACTACAGATAGTGCTTTGGAATGGTGCCCGGGCTGCCCCTGCAAGACTCACACTTGGGTGTCCCTCAGGCGCTGGTTTTGTGGGTGGAGCCCCTCAGGGTCCGGTTTTGTGGGCGGGGTCACTCTGGGTCCGATTTGGTGGGCGGGGTCACTCTGGGTCAGATTTGGCGGGCGGGGCCACTCGGGGTCCGATTTGGTGGTCGGGGCCCCTCAGGGTCCGATTTGGTGGTCGGGGCCCCTCAGGGTCCGATTTGGTGGTCGGGGCCCCTCAGGGTCCGATTTGGTGGACGGGGCCCCTCAGGGTCCGATTTGGTGGTCGGGGCCCCTCAGGGTCCGATTTGGTGGTCGGGGCCCCTCAGGGTCCGATTTGGTGGTCGGGGCCCCTCAGGGTCCGATTTGGTGGTCGGGGCCCCTCAGGGTCCGATTTGGTGGTCGGGGCCCCTCAGGGTCCGATTTGGTGGTCGGGGCCCCTCAGGGTCCGATTTGGTGGTCGGGGCCCCTCAGGGTCCGATTTGGTGGTCGGGGCCCCTCAGGGTCCGATTTGGTGGTCGGGGCCCCTCAGGGTCCGATTTGGTGGTCGGGGCCCCTCAGGGTCCGATTTGGTGGTCGGGGCCCCTCAGGGTCCGATTTGGTGGTCGGGGCCCCTCAGGGTCCGATTTGGTGGTCGGGGCCCCTCAGGGTCCGATTTGGTGGTCGGGGCCCCTCAGGGTCCGATTTGGAGGTCGGGGCCCCTCAGGGTCCGATTTGGAGGTCGGGGCCCCTCAGGGTCCGATTTGGTGGTCGGGGCCCCTCAGGGTCCGATTTGGTGGTCGGGGCCCCTCAGGGTCCGATTTGGTGGTCGGGGCCCCTCAGGGTCCGATTTGGTGGTCGGGGCCCCTCAGGGTCCGATTTGGTGGTCGGGGCCCCTCAGGGTCCGATTTGGTGGTCGGGGCCCCTCAGGGTCCGATTTGGTGGTCGGGGCCCCTCAGGGTCCGATTTGGTGGTCGGGGCCCCTCAGGGTCCGTTTTGGAGGTCGGGGCCCCTCAGGGTCCGATTTGGTGGTCGGGGCCCCTCAGGGTCCGATTTGGTGGTCGGGGCCCCTCAGGGTCCGATTTGGTGGTCGGGGCCCCTCAGGGTCCGATTTGGTGGTCGGGGCCCCTCAGGGTCCGATTTGGTGGTCGGGGCCCCTCAGGGTCCGATTTGGTGGTCGGGGCCCCTCAGGGTCCGATTTGGTGGTCGGGGCCCCTCAGGGTCCGATTTGGTGGTCGGGGCCCCTCAGGGTCCGATTTGGTGGTCGGGGCCCCTCGGCCTCCGATTTGGTGGTCGGGGCCCCTCGGCCTCCGATTTGGTGGGCTGGACACCTCAGGTAACAATTTAACAATTTGGTGGGTTGGTCACTTTAAGAGCTGATATTATCTGGCAAAACTGTGTCCTGGTGGGGTCATGTAGAGTTCGTAGGCGTTGCCATAGTAACTGGGTGTGACTGCACACAGCACTGAGCTAATCAGCCAGGTGGCAGTTGGCAGTTAGTTTGAAATTGCCTCAGAAAACAGCCATTTTACCTTATGGGAAAATTTACCCATTGAGAAATTGCATTCCAATCAGGGGAAAAACGCAAATTGCGCCAAAGCTACAAATCCGATCGACACGAAAAATACTTAGCACACCTCTTGGGGACGCTGGCTTCGAAATGACACCTCACTGGAGTCTGTGCGTGCAGCGGTTCGGGCCGCATTAATCGCGGACTGAATAATAATAATAACTAGATGGGTATTTCCTGAAGGAACTACAGATAGTGCTTTGGAATGGTGCCCGTGCTGTCCCTGCAAGACTTTCACACTTGGGTGCCCTTCAGGCGCGGATTTGGTAAGTGGGGCCCCTCAGGGTCCGATTTGGTTGTCGGGGCCCCTCAGGGTCCGATTTGGAGGTCGGCGCCCCTCAGGGTCCGATTTGGAGGTCGGGGCCCCTCAGGGTCCGATTTGGAGGTCGGGGCCCCTCAGGGTCCGATTTGGTGGTCGGGGCCCCTCAGGGTCCGATTTGGTGGTCGGGGCCCCTCAGGGTCCGATTTGGTGGTCGGGGCCCCTCAGGGTCCGATTTGGTGGTCGGGGCCCCTCAGGGTCCGATTTGGTGGTCGGGGCCCCTCAGGGTCCGATTTGGTGGTCGGGGCCCCTCAGGGTCCTATTTGGTGGTCGGGGCCCCTCAGGGTCCGATTTGGTGGTCGGGGCCCCTCAGGGTCCGATTTGGTGGTCGGGGCCCCTCAGGGTCCGATTTGGTGGTCGGGGCCCCTCAGGGTCCGATTTGGTGGTCGGGGCCCCTCAGGGTCCGATTTGGTGGTCGGGGCCCCTCAGGGTCCGATTTGGTGGTCGGGGCCCCTCAGGGTCCGATTTGGTGGTCGGGGCCCCTCAGGGTCCGATTTGGTGGTCGGGGCCCCTCAGGGTCCGATTTGGTGGTCGGGGCCCCTCAGGGTCCGATATGGTGGTCGGGGCCCCTCAGGGTCCGATTTGGTGGTCGGGGCCCCTCAGGGTCCGATTTGGAGGTCGGGGCCCCTCAGGGCCCGATTTGGTGGTCGGGGCCCCTCAGGGTCCGATTTGGAGGTCGGGGCACCTCAGGGTCCGATTTGGTGGTCGGGGCCCCTCAGGGTCCGATTTGGAGGTCGGGGCCCCTCAGGGTCCGATTTGGAGGTCGGGGCCCCTCAGGGTCCGATTTGGAGGTCGGGGCCGCTCAGGGTCCGATTTGGTGGTCGGGGCCCCTCAGGGTCCGATTTGGTGGTCGGGGCCCCTCAGGGTCCGATTTGGTGGTCGGGGCCCCTCAGGGTCCGATTTGGTGGTCGGGGCCCCTCAGGGTCCGATTTGGTGGTCGGGGCCCCTCAGGGTCCGATTTGGAGGTCGGGGCCCCTCAGGGTCCGATTTGGTGGTCGGGGCCCCTCAGGGTCCGATTTGGAGGTCGGGGCCCCTCAGGGTCCACTTTGGTGGTCGGGGCCCCTCAGGGTCCGATTTGGTGGTCGGGGCCCCTCAGGGTCCGATTTGGAGGCCGGGGCCCCTCGGCCTCCGATTTGGAGGCCGGGGTCCCTCGGCCTCCGATTTGGAGGCCGGGGCCCCTCGGCCTCCGATTTGGAGGCCGGGGCCCCTCGGCCTCCGATTTGGAGGCCGGGGCCCCTCGGCCTCCGATTTGGAGGCCGGGGCCCCTCGGCCTCCGATTTGGAGGCCGGGGCCCCTCGGCCTCCGATTTGGAGGCCGGGGCCCCTCGGCCTCCGATTTGGAGGCCGGGGCCCCTCGGCCTCCGATTTGGAGGCCGGGGCCCCTCAGCCTCCGATTTGGAGGCCGGGGCCCCTCGGCCTCCGATTTGGAGGCCGGGGGGCCTCGGCCTCCGAATTGGAGGCCGGGGCCCCTCGGCCTCCGATTTGGAGGCCTGGGCGCCTCGGCCTCCGATTTGGAGGCCGGGGCCCCTCGGCCTCCGATTTGGAGGCCGGGGCCCCTCGGCCTCCGATTTGGAGGCCGGGGCCCCTCGGCCTCCGATTTGGAGGCCTGGGCCCCTCGGCCTCCGATTTGGAGGCCGGGGGGCCTCGGCCTCCGAATTGGAGGCCGGGGCCCCTCGGCCTCCGATTTGGAGGCCGGGGCCCCTCGGCCTCCGATTTGGAGGCCGGGGCCCCTCGGCCTCCGAATTGGAGGCCGGGGCCCCTCGGCCTCCGATTTGGAGGCCGGGGCGCCTCGGCCTCTGATTTGGAGGCCGGGGCCCCTCGGCCTCCGATTTGGAGGCCGGGGCCCCTCGGCCTCCGGGGCCCCTCGGCCTCCGATTTGGAGGCCGGGGCCCCTCGGCCTCCGATTTGGAGGCCGGGGCCCCTCGGCCTCCGATTTGGAGGCCGGGGCCCCTCAGCCTCCGATTTGGAGGCCGGGGCCCCTCAGCCTCCGATTTGGAGGCCGGGGCCCCTCGGCCTCCGATTTGGAGGCCGGGGGGCCTCGGCCTCCGAATTGGAGGCCGGGGCCCCTCGGCCTCCGATTTGGAGGCCTGGGCGCCTCGGCCTCCGATTTGGAGGCCGGGGCCCCTCGGCCTCCGATTTGGAGGCCGGGGCCCCTCGGCCTCCGATTTGGAGGCCGGGGGGCCTCGGCCTCCGAATTGGAGGCCGGGGCCCCTCGGCCTCCGATTTGGAGGCCGGGGCCCCTCGGCCTCCGATTTGGAGGCCGGGGGGCCTCGGCCTCCGAATTGGAGGCCGGGGCCCCTCGGCCTCCGATTTGGAGGCCGGGGCGCCTCGGCCTCCGATTTGGAGGCCGGGGCCCCTCGGCCTCCGATTTGGAGGCCGGGGCCCCTCGGCCTCCGATTTGGAGGCCTGGGCCCCTCGGCCTCCGATTTGGAGGCCGGGGCCCCTCGGCCTCCGATTTGGAGGTCGGGGCCCCTCGGCCTCCGATTTGGAGGCCGGGGCCCCTCGGCCTCCGATTTGGAGGTCGGGGCCCCTCGGCCTCCGGAGGCCGAGGCCCCTCGGCCTCCGATTTGGAGGCCGGGGCCCCTCGGCCTCCGATTTGGAGGCCGGGGCGCCTCGGCCTCCGATTTGGAGGCCGGGGCCCCTCGGCCTCCGATTTGGAGGCCGGGGCCCCTCGGCCTCCGACATGGAGGCCGGGGCCCCTCGGCCTCCGATATGGAGATCGGGGCCCCTAGGCCTCCGATATGGAGGTCGGGGCCCCTCGGCCTCCGATATGGAGGCCGGGGCCCCTCGGCCTCCGATATGGAGACCGGGGCCCCTCGGCCTCCGATATGGAGGCCGGGGCCCCTCGGCCTCCGATATGGAGGTCGGGGCCCCTCGGCCTCCGATATGGAGGCCGGGGCCCCTCGGCCTCCGATATGGAGACCGGGGCCCCTCGGCCTCCGATATGGAGGCCGGGGCCCCTCGGCCTCCGATATGGAGACCGGGGCCCCTCGGCCTCCGATATGGAGGTCGGGGCCCCTCGGCCTCCGATATGGAGGCCGGGGCCCCTCGGCCTCCGATATGGAGGTCGGGGCCCCTCGGCCTCCGATTTGGAGGTCGGGGCCCCTCGGCCTCCGATATGGAGGTCGGGGCCCCTCGGCCTCCGATTTGGAGGTCGGGGCCCCTCGGCCTCCGATATGGAGGTCGGGGCCCCTCGGCCTCCGATTTGGAGGTCGGGGCCCCTCGGCCTCCGATGTGGTGGTCGGGGCCCCTCGGCCTCCGATGTGGTGGTCGGGGCCCCTCGGCCTCCGATGTGGTGGTCGGGGCCCCTCGGCCTCCTATTTGGTGGGCTGGACACCTCAGGTAACAATTTGGTGGGTTGGTCACTTTAAGAGCTGATATTACCTGGCAAAACTGTGTCCTGGTGGGGTCATGTAGAGTTCGTAGGCGTTGTCATAGTAACTGGGTGTGACTGCACATATCAATGAGCTGATCAGCCAGGTGGCAGTTGGCAGTTATTTTTTAAATTGCCTCAGTAATCAGCCATTATACCTTATGGCTAAATTTCCCTATTGAAATGCATTGGCAATGCATTCCAATGAGAGAAAAACAATTTTCAAACGTTAATTGCGCCAAAACTACAAATCCGATCGACACGAAAAATACTTAGCACACCTCTTGGGGACGCTGGCTTCGAAATGACACCTCACTGGAGTCTGTGCGTGTAGCGGTTCGGGCCGCATTAATTGCGGAAAAAAGCCTAATAATAATAAGAAGAATAAGAATAAGAAGTTGTCTACGGTGGAATAACAATACAGTGCTTTTTACAAAGCACTATAATAATAATAACTAGATGGGTATTTCCTGAAGGAACTACAGATAGTGCTTTGGAATGGTGCCCGGGCTGCCCCTGGAAGACTTTCACACTTGGGTGCCCCTCAGGCGCTGGTTTGGTAGTTGTAGCCCCTCAGGGTTGAGGATTTAGTGGGCGGGGCCCCTGGGGGTTCGATTTGGTGGGCAGGGCCCCTGGGGGTCCGATTTGGTCGGCGGGGCCCCTGGGGGTCCGATTTGGTGGGCGGGGCACCTCTGGGTCAGATTTGGTTGGCAGGGCACCTCTGGGTAAGATTTGGTGGGCGGGGCACCTCTGGGTCAGATTTGGTGGGCGGGGAACCTGTGGGTCAGATTTACTGGGCGGGGCACCTCTGGGTCAGATTTGGTAGGCTGGGCACCTCTGGGTCAGATTTGATGGGCGGGGCGCCTCTGGGTCAGATTTGATGGGCGGGGCGCCTCTGGGTCAGATTTGATGGGCGGGGCGCCTCTGGGTCAGATTTGGTGGGCAGGGCACCTCTGGGTCAGATTTGGTGGGCGGGGCCTCTCTGGGTCAGATTTGGTTGGCGGGGCACCTCTGGGTCAGATTTGGTGAGCGGGGCACCTCTGGGTCAGATTTGATGGGCGGGGCACCTCTGGGTCAGATTTGATGGGCGGGGCACCTCTGGGTCAGATTTAGTGGGCGGGGCACCTCTGGGTCTGATTTGGTGGGCGGGGCACCTCTGGGTCCGATTTGGTGGGCGGGGCACCTCTGGGTCAGATTTGGTGGGCGGGGCCCCTCTGGGTCAGATTTGGGGGGCGGGGCACCTCTGGGTCAGATTTGGTGGGCGGGGCACCTCTGGGTCAGATTTGGTGGGCGGGGCACCTCTGGGTCAGATTTGGTGGGCGGGGCACCTCTGGGTCAGATTTGGTGGGCGGGGCACCTCTGGGTCAGATTTGGTGGGCGGGGCACCTCTGGGTCAGATTTGGTTGGCGGGGCACCTCTGGGTCAGATTTGGTGGGCGGGGCACCTCTGGGTCAGATTTGATGGGCGGGGCACCTCTGGGTCAGATTTGGTGGGTGGGGCCCCTGGGAGTGAGATTTGGTGGGCGGGGCCCCTGGGGGGCAGATTTGGTGGGCGGGGCCCCTCTGGGTCAGATTTGGTGGGCGGGGCCCCTCTGGGTCAGATTTGGTGGGCGGGGCCCCTCTGGGTCAGATTTGATGGGCGGGGCACCTCTGGGTCAGATTTGGTGGGCGGGGCACCTCTGGGTCAGATTTGGTGGGTGGGGCCCCTGGGAGTGAGATTTGGTGGGCGGGGCCCTGGGGGTCAGATTTGGTGGGCGGGGTCACTCTGGGTCCGATTTGGTGGGCGGGGTCACTCTGGGTCCGATTTGGTGGGCGGGGTCACTCTGGGTCCGATTTGGTGGGCGGGGCACCTCTGGGTCCGATTTGGTGGGCGGGGCCACTCGCGGTCCGATTTGGTGGGCGGGGCCACTCGGGGTCACATTTGGTGGGCGAGGTCACATTTGGTGGGCGGGGTCACTCTGGGTCACATTTGGTGGGCGGGGTCACTCTGGGTCACATTTGGTGGGCGGGGTCACTTTGGGTCACATTTGGTGGGCGGGGTCACTCTGGGTCACCTTTGGTGGGCGGGGACACTCTGGGTCCGATTTGGTGGGCGGGGTCACTCTGGGTCCGATTTGGTGGGCGGGGTCACTCTGGGTCACATTTGGTGGGCGGAGTCACTCTGGGTCACATTTGGTGGGCGGGGTCACTCTGGGTCACATTTGGTTGGCGGGGTCACTCTGGGTCACATTTGGTGGGCGGGATCACTCTGGGTCACATTTGGTGGGCGGGGTCACTCTGGGTCACATTTGGTGGGCGGGATCACTCTGGGTCACATTTGGTGGGCGGGGTCACATTTGGTGGGCGGGGTCACTCTGGGTCACATTTGGTGGGCGGGGTCACTCTGGGTCACATTTGGTGGGCGGGGTCACTCTGGGTCACATTTGGTGGGCGGGGTCACTCTGGGTCACATTTGGTGGGCGGGGTCACTCTGGGTCACATTTGGTGGGCGGGGTCACTCTGGGTCACATTTGGTGGGCGGGGTCACTCTGGGTCACATTTGGTGGGCGGGGTCACTCTGGGTCACATTTGGTGGGCGGGGTCACTCTGGGTCACATTTGGTGGGCGGGGTCACTCTGGGTCACATTTGGTGGGCGGGGTCACATTTGGTGGGCGGGGTCACATTTGGTGGGCGGGGTCACATTTGGTGGGCGGGGTCACTCTGGGTCACATTTGGTGGGCGGGGTCACTCTGGGTCACATTTTGTGGGCGGGGTCACTCTGGGTCACATTTGGTGGGCGGGGTCACTCTGGGTCACATTTGGTGGGCGGGGTCACTCTGGGTCACATTTGGTGGGCGGGGTCACTCTGGGTCACATTTGGTGGGCGGGGTCACTCTGGGTCACATTTGGTGGGCGGGGTCACTCTGGGTCCCATTTGGTGGGCGGGGTCACTCTGGGTCCCATTTGGTGGGCGGGGTCACTCTGGGTCCCATTTGGTGGGCGGGGTCACTCTGGGTCCGATTTGGTGGGCGGGGTCACTCTGGGTCGGATTTGGCGGGCGGGGTCACTCTGGGTCCGATTTGGCGGGCGGGGTCACTCTGGGTCCGATTTGGCGGGCGGGGTCACTCTGGGTCCGATTTGGCGGGCGGGGTCACTCTGGGTCCGATTTGGCGGGCGGGGTCACTCTGGGTCCGATTTGGTGGGCGGGGTCACTCTGGGTCCGATTTGGTGGGCGGGGTCACTCTGGGTCACATTTGGTGGGCGGGGTCACTCTGGGTCACATTTGGTGGTCGGGGCCCCTCAGGGTCCGATTTGGTGGTCGTGGCCCCTCAGGGTCCGATTTGGTGGTCGGGGCCCCTCAGGGTCCGATTTGGTGGTCGGGGCCCCTCAGGGTCCGATTTGGTGGTCGGGGCCCCTCAGGGTCCGATTTGGTGGTCGGGGCCCCTCAGGGTCCGATTTGGTGGTCGGGGCCCCTCAGGGTCCGATTTGGTGGTCGGGGCCCCTCGGCCTCCGATTTGGTGGTCGGGGCCCCTCTGCCTCCTATTTGGTGGGCTGGACACCTCAGGTAACAATTTAACAATTTGGTGGGTTGGTCACTTTAAGAGCTGATATTATCTGGCAAAACTGTGTCCTGGTGGGGTCATGTAGAGTTCGTAGGCGTTGCCATAGTAACTGGGTGTGACTGCACACAGCACTGAGCTAATCAGCCAGGTGGCAGTTGGCAGTTAGTTTGAAATTGCCTCAGAAAACAGCCATTTTACCTTATGGGAAAATTTACCCATTGAGAAATTGCATTCCAATCAGGGGAAAAACGCAAATTGCGCCAAAGCTACAAATCCGATCGACACGAAAAATACTTAGCACACCTCTTGGGGACGCTGGCTTCGAAATGACACCTCACTGGAGTCTGTGCGTGCAGCGGTTTGGGCCGCATTAATCGCGGACTGAATAATAATAATAATAATAATAATAAGTTGTCTACGGGGGAATAACAATATAGTGCTTTTTACAAAAGCACTATAACTAGATGGGTATTTCCTGAAGGAACTACAGATAGTGCTTTGGAATGGTGCCCGGGCTGCCCCTGCAAGACTCACACTTGGGTGTCCCTCAGGCGCTGGTTTTGTGGGCGGAGCCCCTCAGGGTCCGGTTTTGTGGGCGGGGTCACTCTGGGTCCGATTTGGTGGGCGGGGTCACTCTGGGTCAGATTTGGCGGGCGGGGCCACTCGGGGTCCGATTTGGTGGTCGGGGCCCCTCAGGGTCCGATTTGGTGGTCGGGGCCCCTCAGGGTCCGATTTGGTGGTCGGGGCCCCTCAGGGTCCGATTTGGTGGACGGGGCCCCTCAGGGTCCGATTTGGTGGTCGGGGCCCCTCAGGGTCCGATTTGGTGGTCGGGGCCCCTCAGGGTCCGATTTGGTGGTCGGGGCCCCTCAGGGTCCGATTTGGTGGTCGGGGCCCCTCAGGGTCCGATTTGGTGGTCGGGGCCCCTCAGGGTCCGATTTGGTGGTCGGGGCCCCTCAGGGTCCGATTTGGTGGTCGGGGCCCCTCAGGGTCCGATTTGGTGGTCGGGGCCCCTCAGGGTCCGATTTGGTGGTCGGGGCCCCTCAGGGTCCGATTTGGTGGTCGGGGCCCCTCAGGGTCCGATTTGGTGGTCGGGGCCCCTCAGGGTCCGATTTGGTGGTCGGGGCCCCTCAGGGTCCGATTTGGTGGTCGGGGCCCCTCAGGGTCCGATTTGGTGGTCGGGGCCCCTCAGGGTCCGATTTGGAGGTCGGGGCCCCTCAGGGTCCGATTTGGAGGTCGGGGCCCCTCAGGGTCCGATTTGGTGGTCGGGGCCCCTCAGGGTCCGATTTGGTGGTCGGGGCCCCTCAGGGTCCGATTTGGTGGTCGGGGCCCCTCAGGGTCCGATTTGGTGGTCGGGGCCCCTCAGGGTCCGATTTGGTGGTCGGGGCCCCTCAGGGTCCGATTTGGTGGTCGGGGCCCCTCAGGGTCCGATTTGGTGGTCGGGGCCCCTCAGGGTCCGATTTGGTGGTCGGGGCCCCTCAGGGTCCGTTTTGGAGGTCGGGGCCCCTCAGGGTCCGATTTGGTGGTCGGGGCCCCTCAGGGTCCGATTTGGTGGTCGGGGCCCCTCAGGGTCCGATTTGGTGGTCGGGGCCCCTCAGGGTCCGATTTGGTGGTCGGGGCCCCTCAGGGTCCGATTTGGTGGTCGGGGCCCCTCAGGGTCCGATTTGGTGGTCGGGGCCCCTCAGGGTCCGATTTGGTGGTCGGGGCCCCTCAGGGTCCGATTTGGTGGTCGGGGCCCCTCAGGGTCCGATTTGGTGGTCGGGGCCCCTCGGCCTCCGATTTGGTGGTCGGGGCCCCTCGGCCTCCGATTTGGTGGGCTGGACACCTCAGGTAACAATTTAACAATTTGGTGGGTTGGTCACTTTAAGAGCTGATATTATCTGGCAAAACTGTGTCCTGGTGGGGTCATGTAGAGTTCGTAGGCGTTGCCATAGTAACTGGGTGTGACTGCACACAGCACTGAGCTAATCAGCCAGGTGGCAGTTGGCAGTTAGTTTGAAATTGCCTCAGAAAACAGCCATTTTACCTTATGGGAAAATTTACCCATTGAGAAATTGCATTCCAATCAGGGGAAAAACGCAAATTGCGCCAAAGCTACAAATCCGATCGACACGAAAAATACTTAGCACACCTCTTGGGGACGCTGGCTTCGAAATGACACCTCACTGGAGTCTGTGCGTGCAGCGGTTCGGGCCGCATTAATCGCGGACTGAATAATAATAATAATAATAATAATAAGTTGTCTACGGGGGAATAACAATATAGTGCTTTTTACAAAAGCACTATAATAAGAAGAAGAAGAAGAAGAAGAAGAAGTTGACTACGGTGGAATAACAATACAGTGCTTTGTTCCAAAGCACTATAATGACAACACAAAACATCCAAATGACCCTGATCAAAAGTTTACATACCCCATTTCTTAATACGGTGTAGTGATGAGCAAGTATACTCATTGCTTGGGTTTTCCTGAGCATGCTTGGGTGTTCTCCAAGTATTTGTTAGTGCTCGAAGATATAGTTATGGTTAACGCAGCTGCATGATTTATGGCTGCTAGACAGCTTGAATACATGTGAGGATTCCCTAGCAACCAGGCAACCCCCACATGTACTCAGGCTGGCTAGCAGCCATAATCATGCAGCTGCTTGGACAAAAAATCTAAATCTTTGAGCGCTAAAATACTCGGAGACTACACGAGCGTGCATGGGAAAACCCAAGCAATGAGTATACTCGCTCATCACTAATGCCGTGCCCCCTAACATCAATGATAGCTTGAACTCTTTTGTGGTAGTTGTGGAGGAGGCTCTTTATTTTCTCAGATGGTAAATCTGCCCACTCTTCTTGGCAAGAAGCCTCCAGTTCCTGTAAATTTCTGTGCTGTCTAGCATGAACTGCATGCTTGAGATCGCTTCAGACAGGCTCAATGATATTGAGGTCAGGAGACTGAGATGGCCACTCCAGAACCTTCACTTTGTTCTACTGTTGCCATTGACAGGTCGACTTGGCCTTGTGTTTTGGATCATTGTCATGTTGGAATGTCCAAATATGTCCCATGCGCAGCTTCCGGGCTGATGAATGCAAATTTGCCTCCAGTATTTGCTAAGAATGTGCTTCGTCTTTCCATCAAATTTGACTAAGATTTCTGTGCCTTTGTAGCTGACACATACCCAGACCATCAACAATCCACCTCTGTGCTTTACAGTAGGAATGGTGTCCCTTTAATCGTAGAACTTATTGACTTCTCTCCAAATGTATCATTTATGGTTGTAGCCAAAAAGTTCAGTTTTGGTCTCATCACTTAAAATTACCTTGTTACAGAACTTTAGAGGCTTGTCTCTGTGCTGTTTGAGAATTGTAGGTGAGATACCTTGTGGCATTTGCGCAGTAATGGCTTTCTTCTGGCGACTTGACCATGCAACCCATTTTTCATCAAGTGCCTCCTTATTGTGCATCTTGAAACAGCCACACCGCAAGTTTTCAGAGAGTCCAGTATTTCAGCTGATGTTATTTGTGGGTTTTTTGTTGCATTCCAAACAATTTCCCTGGCAGTTGTGGATGACATTTTTGTTAGTCTATCTGACTGTGGTTTTGTTTTTACATAGCCCCTGATTTTCCATTTGTTAATCACAGTTTGAACGCTGCTGACTGGCATTATCAATTCCTTGGATATCTTTTTGTATCCCTTTCCTGTTTTATACAATTCAACTACCTTTTTCATAGATCCTTTAACAATTCTTTTGCGTTCCCCATGACTCACAATCCAGAAATGTCAATGGCTGGATGAAAGATGCAAGAGTCTGTCTGGATCCCAGAAACTCACTTAGCTTTTATGCTCACACTTATTACAAGCAAACAGGTCACAGGTGAGGATGCTACCTTTAGTAGCCATACAAACCCATTTGTGTCAACTTCTCTGCATGTTATCAGGCCAAAATCACCAGGGGATGTGAACTTTTGGTCATTTGGATGTTTTGGGTTGTCATTATGATTTAAAAAGAGAAAACAGTAGTTTGACAATAAATGGCATCACTCAACCAGTAACCATGAGTGGAGAAAAAGGTTTGATGTTATCATTCATATTCTCTGAAAAAAGGTCAAGACAGCAAAAGTTCTGCCAGGGTATGTAAACTTTTGAGCACAATTGTACATGTATAACTACAGAGCCTCAATTGTGATGAGAAGTGAGGAAATATATTTTTTTCAAATTTCGCCTGGCTCTACCACTATTCCGCCAAAATTAAGGTATACTGTAATTTTTACGGAGTCGGACCATAGTGACAGCATAGCAATAGACAGAAATTGGTTTGTTGCTATGGACATAATACTACCACTTTGTTCTGGTCACAAGTTTAAGAAAGGATTCTTTGGATTTAGAAAGAAAACAAACAACATAGATGCGGGATGCATAAACTTCTATGCAGGGACAAAATAAACTTGTACAAGTAAATAATTGGCCCATACAAAAAATATGGTCAGAAACTGATTCATTGAAAAGTAATCTGTCAGAAGGTATTTCTTGTGTAATCTGAGAGCTGCATGCTATAGGGACTGAAACTCCAATTCCACTGATGTCACTTACCGGGCTGTGTGTTGCAATTTTATTAATCACTACAGGACTATGTGTCTCATGCCTCATAGTCAACTTGTTCTGTATAACCCCACCACTGATTAGCAACTATTGGTCAATATAACATGTACAGAGAAAGCTGCCAATCAGTGCTGGAGGGTAGGGTTATACAGAGCTCAAAATTCTCAGCACCGCTAGATCTGAAAAAAACAGTGATTGTATCAAAATGACAGTATGCAGACCAGCAGGTGACACATCACTAGAAACAGGGTCTCGGACGCTACATTACAGAGCTCTCAGATTACATAGCAAAAACCCAGTAAGGCTAGGTTCACATTGTGTTAGTGCAATCCATTTAGTGCATGCGCTAACGCAATGTACAAAAAGGGATTGCGTTTAGCAATCCCACTAGCGCAGATGCCCGATCTGCACTAGCGAGAATGGACCCAAAAACGCTGCAAGCAGTGTTTGAGGTCCATCAGAAAATAACGGGACATCGCTAACGCATGCCAAAAATGGCATACGTTAGCGATGCGTTAGATACATTGCGGTCAATGAGTGTGCTAACGGATCCGTTACATTGTGTTAGTGGCGCTATGTAACGGATTCCGTTAGCGGACTGCCACTAACGCAATGTGAACCCAGCCTAACAAAATCAATTTAACCCCTTAGTGACCGAGCCAAATTTTTGAAATCTGACCAGTGTCACTTTATGTGGTAATAACTCTGCAACACTTCAACAAATCCCAGTGATTTTGAGATTGTTTTTTCGTGACACATTATACTTTATGATAATGGTAAATTTTGTTCAACATTTTCTGTGTTTATTTATAAAAAATATCAAAAATTTTAGAAAAATTTTAAAAAATTAGCAATTTTCTAAATTTGAATGATTATCCCTTTAATCCAGATAGTCATACAACAGCAAACCATTAATAAATAACATTTCCCACATGTCTGCTTTACATCAGCACCATTTGTAAAATGTTATTTTATTTTGTTAGCATTTTTGGAGGTTTAAAAATGTAGCAACAATTTTTCATTTTTTCAAAGAAATTTACAAAATTTATTTTTTTAGGGACTTATCCATGTTTGAAGTGACTTTAGGGGTCCCATATATTGGGAAACCCACAAACGTGATACCATTTTAAAAACAGCACCCCTAAACATATTGAAAACTGCTGTCAGGTAGTTTATTAACCCTTCAGGTGCTTTACAGGAATTAATGCAAAGTGGTATGACAGAAATGAAAATGTGTATTTTCACCACCTAAATGTTGCTAACTTCTAAACAGATTACTACAGCCGGCAGACTCTAAGGCCGCTATTTGCTCATGAATTGCCATCGCAAACATCAGGACCACAAAATCATGATCTGAGGGCACCAATTGTGACAAAGAAGAAGCCCCCACACACTATTAACCATTTATAATGATGTAGTCACTATTGACAGCAGCATCTAAGGGGTTAAACAGATTTAGATGGTGCAAATACTGATCGTGGCTGGTACAGCAAGTTGTCAGCTATAGTGGTCAGCCGACAGATGCTGGATTGTCATCTGTATGGGGAGGCTATTCTCTTATATCTCAGGTCAGTTAAAAGACGTATTGGCGGTCATTAAGGGGTTAAAGCTCAAAAGACAAGTGGGCACTTCCTCCATCTGGAAAAAAAAGTTCAATCTTTAGAGGAGGCAGGCCTCTATTACTATGAGAGATATTAATCTCAAGAACTTGTCCCAGTGGGAACCATCAGTTTCAAATAAGGCTTAGATTTTTTTTTTAGAATAAAGCAGAATAAATAATAATAATAATATGTACTGTACATATGCAAAATTATTTTTCTGAATGTTGATCCATTGACATGCTCTTTACGGACAATTAAATTATTCACTATGGATGTACTTATACCTCGTTGCCTTTATCCTTTCCTATTCAGTGGCTGAACTTGATCGACACATGTTTTTTTTCCAACCATATTATGTAACTATGTAACATCTGACCACCGTGGCACATTACTTTGCCAGGAACAATTAAAAATATGCTGCATAATGACATCTACGACTTGTCAGAGTTCTCTGAAACTTGTGGCAAGTTTAGAATACCCAGTATACTTGTGTTTTACATCTTTTGCTGCTAGGAAGGCTTAGATTCAGCAATATTATAAAAAAAGATTTTTGCAAAAATAGGATTGGATTTTATTGTGCACTTATCCGCAGTGCATCTACAAGACTGGTATATATTGGAATATACAGGACATTTTAAAAGCAGAATAAATGAAAGGAGTGAAGAACTAAAGAAAATGCAATGTCCATAATGGTATTTATACTGTGAGTACTATAAAAGTGAGAATAGAAGAACAGGTGATGTGATTCTATTCCCTGGGAAATGGGTTCAACCTTTGTGCCGTAAGTTGCACTGTAAATCTTTCTGCTACAATCTTTATTTCTGCTGTCCGTATATACCGCATTGCACGAGCTGTTGGAAAATCTTTTCATTATTGCAAGAACACCTCTTAATCACAGTCTTCGAACATCATTATTTTACACTCTGTACTTTAAATTGCTCAGTTACAATGTGGACGTGCTTGCTCTAAAAGAGAAAAGATCAAAAAGAAGGCAGATTCCGTACCTGGCTGATCAGAGACTGAGCTCAGTAGAATACAAAGAATCAACTGGCCATCTGGAAGTGTGCATTTCTTCTACAAACACAATAAAATGAAGATATATATGTTTGAGAGTCTGAAATAAATGAGATATTTCTCGGACAAAAACAAAGCAATTTGGTCCGCGTTTCATTTGCTAGATTGTCTAGGTTTATACATGTGTTAGAGAAGAATACCTTTTGCTGTCTTAGATGTTCCGTTTCTTGATGGAATACCATCGCCCAAACCTCCATCTACGACAATCAATACGTCTAAAATCAATTTAAGAGTAGAAATCACTTCTATGATTAGACCATTGTCATGTTAGCACGGTGTACTGTAAGCACACATGCTCTGCTGTAATAAACTATAGTTTAAATCATAATTACAGCAGAACAAATCTTAAAAAACCTCCTGTATGTCTCTAAGAAGCAAGCTGTAGCAATACATGGGTGGTCAATGCAAAGAAATGGTACATAACTTATTCCTACTGAAGACCTTATAGAGGACCAGTAGGCATTCATTATGTGTGGAGTAGGGATGCATTATACCACAATGGGGGTGGCAGAAGGAGGACGGACTCCCAAGGGGGACCCGAAAATTTTACTAGTATGGGGCCCCGAAATTCCTAGTGGCACCCATGAGCGGACCCATGAAAGATCAGTTTCTGGTACCTGACCTGATTCAGATACCAGAACTGTACACAAACTTGAACCAGAACCCTAACCCCTCTGAAAACAATGGGGTCCCGAACTTTTGTCTGGAAAATATTTTATTTCTCTTTCTCTCTCTTATAAACTTCCCCTGGAACTCCAAACATTGCAACAAACTTCCAGGAGAAGTCTAAGCTTGGCGTTTTGCACCGGACACTAACTGTTTGGTACAAACGCCAACCTTTTGGGTTCTCTTACCTCTAGTGGGAAGGACAGGAGATTTTGGCAGTTAAATAGGAAAGGATCCTTTACAGATAGAGCTATCAAACTGTGGAATGTCCTACCACAAGAGGGAGTATTGGCAGATAATGTAACAGCATATTTAAAAATACAGAATGCTTTTCTCATTGCAAATGGCATTGTCAGTTATACAAAATCTAGTAATAAAGAATGCATAACTGATGGAGAAAGGTTGTACTAAATGGACCTGTGTCTTTTTTCAACCTATATAACTGTAACTAACAACTGTGTATGAAGTGACTTTACAAAAATCTGCAGTCTCCAAAATACAGATGCTTTGCATAGTCAAGTAAAAGTCAAATCCACTGAGATAACTTCCTTCATCTCTAGTTGGAATTCATAACTGATATGTATGATACCTTCATATTCACCAGTCACTTGGGAGAGTGTAAGGGTATGTTCCCACGGTCAGTAAACACTGCGGGTTGGATGCTGCGTATATCCACAGCGTCCAACGCACAGCAGTCAGATGTTACAGGATAGTGGATGGGATTTCAAGAAATCCCATCTCCACTATGCATGTTGGGACGCCTTCGGCTTCCCTGCGGAGACGGACATGCGGCGCGTCTTTCCAGACCACAGCATGTAAATTTATCTTGCGGAGATGCTCTGTCTCTGCAAGATAAATGCCCTGTCCAATGTATTGGGAGTGGTGATTCCACATGGTTCAGTAACCAAATGCGGAATCACCTGTGTTCAAGAGCCGGCAGCGCTTTGGATGCAGCGGACATGTGCTGCGTCCAAAGCGCTGCCACTTCCTGACCGTGGAAACATACCCTTAAAGTGAACCTATCAGCAGGATTTTGCTGAGTAAACTACAGACAGTGTCAAGTTGGCGGCACTATACTAATTGAAATGATACACTGGTTGATGAAATCCATCTTGTGGTTGTTGTTTAATATGTATTTCTAGTTTTCAGGTAATGAGATTCTCATGCTTTGGGGCGGCCTGTGGGCAGGGCCTTATGTGGTGCTCTGCTTACATATTCATATGTATTGGTTATGACAGGTCACTGATCCTTTATGCCTATACTATTGTGGGCTAAAAAAAATTCTTCATCACAATGGTGCCAGCGGCATTCCAATAGATGCTACTGCGCCAGTGCCACCAATGCCTTTTTGCCCAAGAAAAAATATTGGCTCCAAAAAAATGGTTCTGTTGACATTTTTATTCTCCAGCAAAATTGTGCTGTCGGGGTCACTTCGGAACACAATAGATACTACTGCGCATGAGTCGTCGCTGTCGCCATTTTGCTCAAGAAAAAAAATTGACTGCGGCAGCACTTGCTCAGTAGCAGCTACCAAAGTGCACTAGATGCTACTGCGCAGGCACTGCCAACACTTTGACGAAGATACATTTTTTTACCCTACAATAGTATAGGCATAAAGCAGATAGGCATGTATAAGCATAAAGTAAAAGATACATATATATATATATATATATATATATACACGATTCATGCTACAGCGCAGGGGCTGCCGCCGGTGCCATTTTCATAAAGTAACTTTTTTTTTACTCCACAATATTCTATACAGTATGTAAAATGGGGGGCAGGTCAGTGAAGGATCAGTGACCTGTCATAAGCCCATACAGATGAATATGTAAGTAGAGCAGCACATAAAGCCCCGTCCGCAGGCCGCCCCGGAGCACGAGAATATCGTTAACTGAAAACTACAAATAAAGATTAAACAACAACCACAAGACTGTTTTTCATCAACCAAGGTATCATTATAATCAGTATAACGGCGCCAACTTGACTGTGTCTGTATGTAACTGTGCACAATCCTGCAGACAGTTTCCCTTTAAGAATTACACATTGTATTTTTGTCTTCTTTAAAATGTTAATACTTTTTCCTTAAAACAAAAAGCCTTTTGCCTGAGGATGGTTAGGTTGTAATAAAGTGTTATTCGCAAAGCTTTTAATTGATTCATTGATTATATAATGTTAGAATGAATGGCACAGCACCCATTCATCCTGAACGTGTGTTCTGCACTGTATTGAGTATTTTTGTGGATTGTCACAGAATGAATTCCTGTCAATCAGTAGTGATTTATTGACTTAGTGTAGTTTAGCGCAGCATTGTGCTCAGTCACAGAGATTATTAAACATCTCCTGTTAGAATTTTAGCAGTCTGTTTCTCTTTTGTCATCCCGTTTTCATGTTATTTACATTTTAGTTTGCGAGAAATGTTCCTTGCATCTTTTATGCATTATGCCTGTGGCGACTTTTTCGTATGAGTTTTCTATTCTAAATATGTAAAGATGTTAAATCTCCAGCACACCTGCCAGTCAATAATACACCACCATTGTTTGTAGCCACAACTTGAAAGACTATATTCACTTTCTCTTAGTCCAGGAAAAAAGAAAGCGTTCACAGACACTTACTGTATATCCTGTGGATCTTACAGGGAACAAGCTAGGACTGTTTTCTGTTAAGGTGCAATGTCTTAGGGTTGTCCAATCAAAATATACTGAAAACTCATCTGTAGGCCAGGGCATCAATATCAGATTGGTGGGGGTCCAATATCTGGCACCCCTACAATCAGGCTTTACAAGCTCCACCAACATCTGGAAGTTAACACATGGGATGGAGTTACACTATTGTGTCGCAGCTGCTCCATGGTACTGCAGAACAGCTCCATTCAATGTGCAGCAGACACTGCCAGGTTCTAGTCTGCAATACATAGCAGCATGTTTTGTGGCTTACTACTCCAAGTTGTATGTTTTGAAGTGGATTTGTAATACCTACTGTATCTGTGATATCTAATGTACTTTACCTCTATATATCTCTGTGTGAACTGAGGCATGAAGACATAGTGTGCCTACAATATATATAATATGTATAGATTCAGACCAAGGGAACTGGCATGCCATCACATTGCGTCTGTTTACATGGACTTAATATGTATACGATTCTTCCTATTTTCAGATGTTTTTATACCTATTCTCAGGTTTGGCCCCCCAAAAAAGAAAATATGCAAAATAAAATTGAATATGGTGATCAATAACTAGCACTAAAAGATTAGTACTCAATGTAAAACACCCTGAACACATCCATAATGTCATGTGCTAGCAGTGACAATCCCAAAGGAAAATGCTATTTCTGCTTACACTAATTAACCTAGTAAAAATTATTCACATAATGAATATAAAATCATTTTCCTTGCACGGAAACTTTTTACCAGTGTTTGCATAGAAGTTCTTACAGATGTTACAGATGTGTGCATAGAACCAACAATATTACCGGTACTTGGCCACCAGTTAATCAGGGGATGCTGATGTATTTTTGCTTTTTATTAAGGAGCTCCACTTGTTCCACTTTTTGGGCACATATAAAATCACACAAAGAGGTGATACATATTAATATAACTCCTATTCCCAGCAGCATGCCTAAGTGATATAGGAGCTTTCAACACTTATGGCTATCAATTCTCATGAAAACCTGATGATATGTCCATTATTTAATAGGGGAGTGGATTAGTATTATACTCACTGGCCACATTATGGCTTCCACATGCTGCTACATCGAATACTCGGATTGGAACACGTACAGACACACGGGTCTCGGATACTGGTACTATAAAGGCACAGATGATTGGCCTCGGGGAGACCAAAACATCCAACCCCCAAACAGCTGTCTGTGGATGGATACCATGCTTGGCATAGGTGGCTTTCCTTCATAGGATGCTGCCCTTCCCGTGGTTGTTCCTTCCCGGGGAAAGGCCTGGCTATTCACTGCTTGCGTCGATAAACACGTGATGGTGTCTCCGCAGCTTCTTTACATGCATCTGCATATTTCCCATAAGGGATGGGGGCAGTGTTCTGGAATCACTGCGTTGAGAAACACGTGATGGTGTCTCCGCGGTGTTGGATGTTTTGGTCTCCCCGAGGCCAATCATCTGTGCCTTTATAGCCTTTTTACTAGGCACTGCTCCTAATAGCCAGATTCCTACTCCACACTGATGAGGGGCAAAAACCCTGAAACAGCTGTCTGTGGATGGATACCATGCTTGGCATAGGTGGCTTTCCTTCATAGGATGCTGCCCTTCCCGTGGTTGTTCCTTCCCGGGGAAAGGCCTGGCTATTCACTGCTTGCGTCGAGAAACACGTGATGGTGTCTCCGCAGCTTCTTTACATGCATCGTATACTGGTACTGGCATTGCCACAAACGGATGGGGGGAACAAGGTTCAGGACTGGCCAAGCAAGGACCAAGGATCAGGTTCAGAATTGGCCATGCAAGGACCAGGGGTTGTGGTTCAGAATTGGTCAAGCAAGGACCAAGGATCAGGTTCAGAAATGGCCATGCAAGGACCAAGGATTGTGGTTCAGAATTGGTCAAGCAAGGACCAAGGATTAGGTTCAGAATTGGCCATGCAAGGACCAGGGGTTGTGGCTCTGGTTCAGGATTGGTCATGCAAGCACCAGGGAAAGGCAACCATGCAGGTGCGCCAATACAAAAAGGGCAGGAAGATTGGCATCAAAGACACATTTTAGTGAGATATCAACACACTTTCCAGCTGCACTTTTAAGAATTGATATATTTGCATTTCTACTAATTTCACAGCATGACACATACAGAAACGTTACAAGGAATGATTAGAGCACTGATGTCCTCTTTTATGATTCATTCATGACTCACAGGCTGAATTAAGCAGAAATTTAGCAATACAGTAAACCAAGTAAAATGTAAAAAATTTAGCTGAAAATTTTGTTTTTCTTCTGTGCAATTAGGAAGCTTACCAAATAGTTTTTACTTGCATTAATGTCCCAATACTCAGCTTTTTAAGTTGTTTTGTTTCTCTCTATGTTGTGTCATGTCGGCCCATTGACGCGTGACTGAGACTACCTCCCCTCCTGTCATGTTGGCTCATCACTGACCACATAACTGAGTGGGACTTGAATATATTAAGATTGATTATTTGGATAGGAGGGGTGTCAAGTATTTGCCCCTTGTCTTGTACATGTCCTTGCTGCAGAGGAAGAAGGATGATGAGGGAATATCTACTCTTTCAACTCAAGCCACATAACTATTCCTGATTCATTAAGACTGGAATTTTATAGATTGATATTAATGACATGAGTTCTGGAGTAATATGCACCAAATTCATTAAGAGACAGGAGCCTGTTTAATGAATTTGGTGCATCTTTTAACTGCCAAGTGCCATCTCCAGAAATGTATGCCAGTCAGAGGTTGGCTTAGATTTCTGTCATAATTTGTGGAAATTTTGTGGAGTAAATTTTGATGAGTTTGCAGGCATCTTTGGCCATACCTTGACCTGCACAAGCTCTGCCCTATTTTCAAATAGTTGGCGGAACAGGCCAGGACTTTCATAAAAATGCCAAAAGTCGCAACTTTTTGCTCAACTTCCAGTTGCACAAACATTTCTATACATTTAAAGCAGTTTTACACTAGAATTTGGAAAAAAAACTGCTCGATAACGCCAGGCCTATCTGCCTTCTCTGAAGCAGAAAGTAAACAAGGAAGGAAGCTAACTAGGATAATAATAATAATAATAATAATAATAATAATAATAATAATAATAATTTTATTTATATAGCGCCAATATATTCCGCAGCGCTTTACAAATTATAGAGGGGACTTGTACAGACAATAGACATTACAGCATAACAGAAATCACAGTTCAAAATAGATACCAAGAGGAATTAGGGCCCTGCTCGCAAGCTTACAAACTATGAGAAAAAGGGGAGACACGAGAAGTGGGTGGTAACAATTGCTTTAGTTATTCGGACCAGCCATAGTGTAAGGATCAGGCATTCATGTAAAGCTGCATGAACCAGTTAATTGCCTAAGTATGTAGCAGTACAGACACAGAGGGCTATTAACTGCATAAAGTGTATGAGAACATGATGCGAGGAACCTGACTATGGGGTTTTTTTTTGAATGGGCCACACAGGGATAGTTAGGTTAATGTGTTGAGGCGGTAAGCCAATCTGAACAAATGAGTTTTTAGGGCACGCTTAAAACTGTGGGGATTGGGGATTAATCGTATTAACCTAGGTAGTGCATTCCAAAGAATCTGCACAGCAGGTGTAAAGTCTTGGAGACGGGAGTGGGAGGTTCTGATTATTGAGGATGCTAACCTCAGGTTATTAGCAGAACAGAGGGCACGGGTAGGGTGGTAGACAGATACCAGTGAGGAGATGTAGGGTGGTGCTGAGCCATGGAGTGCTTTGTGGATGAGGGTAGTAGTTTTGTACTGGATTCTTGAGTGGATGGGTAACCAATGTAATGACTGGCGCAAGGTAGAGGCATCGGTGTAACGGTTGGGGAGGAATATGATCCTGGCTGCAGCATTCAGGACACATTGGAGTGGGGATAGTTTGGTAAGAGGGAGGCCAATTAGTAAAGTGTTACAATAGTCCAGACGAGAATGAATAAGTGAAACAGTAAGAGTTTCTGCAGTCAAAAATAAGAAAAGGGCGAATTCTAGAAAAGTTTTTGAGATGCAAATAAGAAGAGCGAGCCAGTGATCGGATGTGGGGGTTGAATGAAAGCTCGGAATCAAGTATGACCCTGAGGCAGCGGGCATGTTGCTTTGGAGTAATGGTGGAACCGCACACGGAAATGGCAATGTCAGGCAAAGGTAGGTTAATAGAGGGAGAGAGCACGAGGAGTTAAGTTTTTGACAGGTTCAGTTTCAGATAGAGGGAGGACATGATGTTAGAGAGAGCGGTAAGACAATCACTAGTGTTTACTAAAAAGGTCGGCGTGATAACAGGAAAAGAAGTGGATAATTGGGTGTCGTCAGCATAGAGATGGTACTGGAAACCAAATCTACTGATTGTTTGTCCAATATGGGCAGTATACAAAGAGGAGGGGGCCTAGGACTGATCCTTGAGGAACCCCAACAGTAAGGGGAAGGTGAGAGGAGGAGGAACCAGCAAAAGATACAGTGAAGGATCGGTCAGAGAGATAGGAGGAGAACCAGGAGAGAACAGTGTCCTTGATGCCGATGGAGCGGAGCATAGTGAGGAGGAGCTGATGAGCCACAGTGTTGAATGCTGCGGAGAGATCCAAGAGAATTAGCATGGAGTAGCGACCATTAGATTTAGCTGTTAGTAGGTCATTAGAGACCTTAGTGAGGGCAGTTTCAGTAGAGTGTAAAGAGCGGAAACCAGATTGAAGAGGGTCGAGAAGAGAGTTATTTGAGAGACAGCAGGTAAGACGGGAGTGGATCAGGCGTTCGAAGAGTTTAGAGATGAAGGGAAGATTAGAGACAGGTCTCTAATTAGCGGCACAGTTTTGATCGAGGGATGGTTTTTTAAGTAATGGATGTATGATGGCATGCTTAAATGATGGAAAAATACCGGAAGTGAGAGAAAGGTTGAATATTTTTGTTAGGTGAGAGGTGACAGCCGGGGAAAGGGTTTGGAGGAGATGTGACGGAATGGGGTCACTGGTGCAAGTGGTTGGGCGAGAAGATGCAAGGAGCCTGATTACTTCGTATTCTGTAACTGGTTCAAAGTCAGAGAGTGAACTAAATACAGTGGGGAGGGAGGACAGTGCATGGTATGAAGAGATTGGGAGATGTTTTCCTGTCGAATGTGGTCAATTTTTTCTTTGAAGTAATTGGCCAGATCATCAGCGCGGAGATCCATGGTTGGGCCTGCACTCTTGGGTTGAGTAGGGACTGGAAAGTGTCAAAGAGATGTTTAGGGTTATTGGACAGCGAGGTGACGAGGGTGTTGAAATAGGTTTGTTTGGAGAGTTGTATGTTTTTAGCATGAACTTATAATGGATGAAATCTTCGGGTAGATTAGATCTTCTCCACAGACGTTCGGCACACCTGGAGCACCACTGCAGGAAGCGTGTTTGCAGCATGTGCCACGGTTGTCGCCATCTGTGCTGAGTTGCTTTATGTATAGGAGGTGCAGCTTCATTCAGGGCACTTTGCAGGGTTTCATTGTAATGCTTCAGAGCAGAATCAGGACATGAGATGGAGGAGATTGGGGCCAATGAGGAATGCAAGTTCTTCATAAGTTTCTGGGTGTTAATGGCCTGTATGTTTCTATAAGTGTGGAAAGTGGGGGTGACCTGAGCAGGATGGCAGTTCTTGAAAGAGAATGAAAGAAGGTTGTGGTCAGAGAGCGGGAGAGGGGAGTTTGTGAGATCATCCACTGAGCAAAGCCAGGAGAAGACCAAGTCGAGGGAGTTTCCATCTTCATGCGTTGGAGAGTTAGAATGCTGCAAGAAGCCGGAAGAGGAGGTTAGAGATAAAAGGTGAGAAGCAGGTGGGGAGAGGGGAGAAGCAATGGGGATGTTGAAATCACCCATGATTAACTCCATCTCGGCCAGCTGCCCCTTTGCCCCCCAAACGCTGATGGCCACAATCACCGTGATTCCTAAACCGGGAAAAGATCCCCTATTGTGTGCAAGCTATAGGCCCATATCCCTCATTAATGTGGATGTGAAGGTGTTCGCGAAAGTGTTAGCTGGTAGACTGAACCCTATTCTCCCTGGGTCCATCCATAGTGATCAGGTGGGCTTTGTGCCGCACAGGGAGGCCAAGGATAACACAGTGAAGACGTTGCTTCTGACCTCGTACATGCGCACAGGAAAGGTACCAGCATGTTTATTATCTATTGACGCTGAGAAGGCGTTTGATCGCCTAGGCTGGACCTTTCTACGTGCCTCCCTGAAGCAACTGGGAGTGGGAACTAACATGTTGGAGAGGATTTTTGCTCTGTATCATAGGCCTACGGCCCGTCTTAGAGTGAACGGTACCCTTTCCCCGCCCATTGACATAAGAAACGGGACCCGTCAGGGTTGTCCCCTTTCCCCCTTACTTTATATCCTTGCATCTGGCAGTGGCATTACGGAAGACTCCTGATATTGAGGGTCTGCGGATTGGCCAACATGAGTTTAAGATATCCCTGTATGCGGATGATTTATTGCTGTACATTACCAACCCGACCATGGCTTTTCCTGTACTCCTCCGAGAGTTCCATAGGTTCGGGGAGGTTTCAAACTTTAAAGTCAACTACTCCAAGACGGAGGCGCTCAATATCTCCCTGCCTGATGATCTAGTCTCTCAGCTTCAGGCGTCCTTCTCTTTTAAGTGGAAGACCGATGCCTTAAAATATTTAGGAGTCTTAATACCTGCTGACATTAGCGCAACATATGCTCTGAACTACGTCCCGCTCCTGCAGAAAACTATCTCGGACCTTAAACGGTATGGCAGACCTCAGCTATCTTGGTTCGGACGGGTGGGAGTGGTCAAAATGGATATTTTACCCCGATTCCTCTATCTTTTTCAGACTGCTCCAGTGCAGGTTCCAGATTGCTTTTTCAGGCGCCTGCAGTCAGCTATCAATAGCTTTATTTGGGGAACTAAGAAGCCGCGGACTCGGTTCTCAGTGTTAGTGAGACCCAAGACTAAAGGGGGGGTAGGCCTTCCTGATTTTAAACGTTATTATCAGGCAGTCTTGCTCTCTAGGATTGTCGACTGGAGGTTCGGTGATGCTCATAAACAGTGGGTGCTCCTGGAGAAACTTTTATCGCCCTCTTCTTTGTACTGGCTGCCTTGGCTGGGGGGGACCGGACGCCCACCTGTGTCGAGTTTTGCTCCACTCACACAGATTGTTTTGAGGTTCTGGGATAGATCCTATGTGAAATTACGCCTGACCTCCCGATTGAGCAGACTGAGTCCCCTTTTTGACAATCCGGCCTTTCCCCCAGCAATGAATAGATCTACGTATCTGTGTTGGTCACGACTTGACGGGGTGGGACTGGGTCGGGTGAAGGATAAGCTTGCGGGGCTCTCCGGCATGCGGGGGTTACGAGGTTCTGATCTTACGACACCGCTGTCCTGGCTGGAGTTTCTGCAATTGCGGAGCTTTCTTTCCAGTGTGCCGATGGGGACGCTGACACCATTTGAGTCCCTGATGCTCCCTACCGAGGGTCCCTCCCACGTGGTTTCGGTGCTCTATGGCCTGGTATTGAATTCACTTCCCCCTACTACGCTTGGATTTATGGAGGCTTGGGAGAGGGACCTGGGGATCACCTTTTCTGAGGCGGATAGTCTAAAAATCTTCACTCTTGCACATAAGATGACGATGTCCAGTCAGGCGCAGGAGAGGAATTATAAATTACTGACACGCTGGTATAGGTGTCCCGTCCTTCTCCACAGGATTAACCCGGAGATCTCGGACGCCTGCTGGAGATGTGGCTCTGCCACGGGCTCTATGCTTCATGTTTGGTGGTCCTGTGGTCCCCTGCAACCCTTCTGGAACTCAGTCTTCGATGCCTTTCATTTGATGACTGGGGTCCGCCACGAGCCCTCCCCCCAAATGGCACTACTGTCCCTGATACCCAGTTCGATAGCTTCCGTTAAAAAGGGGATCCTGAGATTTTGCCTCATAGCTGCTAGGGCAGTTATTCCCCGACATTGGAGGTCCACTGAGGTCCCCTCCACGGAGGAATGGATAGCTGAAATGGATAGATTACATCATCTAGAGTTGCTGGTGGCGGGTGATGGTGATGCTGCATATGTCCAGGGACGCACCTGGTTCCTCTGGCAATCCTTCAAGGAAAGCACAGGGTTCCTGACTTGGCTGCGTACATACTCATAATTCTCAATACGTGGGCGTATACATTGCTGGGTCTCCCTTAATCCCCCCTTCTTCCCCTTTCCCCCCCCCCCTTTTTTTTTCTCTCTCTTCTTCTCTTTATTTCTTTTTCTCCTATCTCTACAATTGCTTTTCTCACAGGTTTTGTATCCTGTATCCATGTCCCGAGGTGATTCTCAAGATGAGAAGCATGTACCCTTTATGTGCCAGAGTCCTTGTTCAACTACACTTGTGCTGTGTGCTCAGAGGCGTAATGTATAGTTCTGGACATTGTAATGATTCATTTTATTGTTTTTCCTGTTTAAAATTTCAATAAATATATTTACTGAAAAAAAGAAATCACCCATGATGAGGGTGGGGGTGTCACAGGAGAGAAAGTGTGGAAGCCAGGTGGCAAAGTGATCTAGGAAATGATGAGAGGGGCCGGGAGGACGATACACCACTGCCACTCGCATGGAGAAGGGGATGTAGAGTCTGACCACATGGACCTCAAAGGAAGGGAAGACAAGTGAGGGTACTTGGGGGATAACTTGGAAGGTACATTTGGGTGAAATGAGCAGACCAAAGCCTCCACCTGCTCTGTTGTCCGATCTTGGGGTATGAGAAAAGTGTAGTCCACCATATGAAAGAGCAGCAGCAGTGGTGTCTGACTGCTGGATCAAGGTTTCAGTAAGAGCCAGGAGATTAAGAGAATTAGAAAGGAAGAAGTCATGGATGAAGGAGAGTTTATTACACACAGAGCGAGAATTCCAAAGGGCACAATTGAAAAAGACAGAAGGCATGCATGGAATATTAATAAGGTTAGAGGGGTTTCTGAGCGTAGGAGTTGGGAGGTTTGACTGGCTATAACATGGGGGCTGGGGTTGGGAGAGATGTCTCCAGCGACTAGGAGAAGGAGGATAGAAAGAGTGAGCAGATGGTTAAGTGATTTGTGAGAGCGTGTCTTGTGTTGGATGGTGGGACTGAATGGATCTGTGCTGTTGAGCAATTTGAACAGAGAATGAGGAAGCCACGCCAGCAGGGGGCATAGGAGAGGCAAGGACAGAGGGGCCGATATGGATGGAGTGTAAAGAGTACATGCAAGGGCAGTGAATGTGAGTGAATGCGGCAGCCAGGATATACAATATACAAATACATATGGTGAATATTTGTTCTGTGCCAAATGAGCAGGGAATAGATTTAGATTGTCTTACCTGTCTCCTGCCCTGTCTAACTGCCATGTTATAACTGCGAGTACTTAGAAAAAGTACTTTGAATAAATGTACATGAATAATAGTGCACGAATACACCCCTGCACGAATGCATCCCCAAAGTATGTCTACATTTATAGAAGGCTAGCTCTTGGATCTCTTTTTTTTGTAATTCCCTCTTGTTAGCAATCAATCTAACTCAGTTGAGACAGCAGGACACAATAAATGTAGTGAACAGATAAACAAAAGTCCAGGTCTACATGGATCATAAACCGCTTTGAAACAGTTATGTGATCTCTTTGAATGAGGACAAGCAGAAGTGATTTAAATATCTATAAACAAAAACAATTGCATACTAAGATGGCTAACAAATATAGATATATGCAGGATTCAATGTCGAAGATAGAATGACTCAGATACCATTCAGACTGCTTGCTGTCAGGGACTGGAGCAATAGACATGCAGGGTAACTAGGATGGGTAAGTCTGTAAATAATTGTTTTTTATTTTGTTTTTGGCCATACTCTGACGCACATGCTCTCCCCTATTTTCAAATAAATGGTGGAGCTGGCAGGGGCTGGAATAAAAATGCCAAAAATTAAAACATTTTTGCTCAGGTGCCAATTGCACAAAAATATTGCTACCTTTCAAATAGTGTAACAACAGAATTCTGTAAAATATGCCTATGTGCCTTGTCCTAATCAGGATGCACTTCAGGAACTAAACCAACTGGGATGGATAAGTCTGGAAATATAGACCCTTTTTTGTTTTTCTTTATTTTTTTTTATGGGGGCACAGCTCATGGGGTTTTCAATTGCTTGTATAATAGCTTGTATTGACAAATGCACGTTTTGATGCAATTATTTTATTCTATTTTTGGATGCTAAGGTGAGGAGTGCATCGTAAAGGAAATTAGCTGTGCAGAATGGATTTTATTTCTTATTTTTCAAAAGCAGTGTTTAAGAGACATTACCAAAAGCACTGACTCCTCACAGTTTTATAATAAGAAATAAGTAATATATTAGTCGCATCAAGTCCTTCAATGCAATTTTTGTGGGAGTTCCAAGGGTCAAGTAGATAATGGAAAGGGAATACAACTAGACAGTTGTTTTTATTTCAGACTCTGCCCTGTGAATTATGTAGTTTGTAATTGTGCTGGCTAAGAAATCAACAACAGGAAATCACGCCCTATCATTTTCAGAGCTTCCATTCAAATAAATAGAAAGGGCGTTACATTATGAGTCTTTTCGATTCCAGGCTGCATACAAACCCCCATTCACAGGTTAGATATAGGTCCTATTGCTGAGACAAACAACTTTCAGACATTTATGACATATCTTGTGAATGTGCCACTGTTATGAGGGCGCAGCCGCCATCTTGGATATGGGGCATAATGCCTCCTATCAGAGATTGGCCTGACTCCATTTTGTCTCATATCAGAATTTACCTGGTCACACGTCTGCAGGGACATAAGCACTCCTGGCCCCCTCCTTTTTTCTACTTGAATGAAGACCCTTTAGTATGGTAATGGACTGAGACCAGTGTAGCAGGCAGATGGCACTTCAAAGCTTTACTGAGGAAGCCACGCCAACAGGGGGCATGGAGGTTCCTGGGAGCTCAATTAAAGCATACATGTCAGATGGCTACAGGAGGACAAGTCTATTGTCCTCCCAGCCTGACCGTCCACAACATGAAATTATGAATTATGGGCACATCATCCAAGGTACAGTGAGAGTTCTGGAACCTGAGATATAGAGATCAGCCTCCCACAGTGATTTAATGGGTCCAGGTTTGATCCCGGTATGGCTGGCAGACCAAACCGCATGCGCTGGTACCGTCCATGTACTGATCCGATCATCCTGAGAGAAGTTATTCCATTTATTAGGTATTGGGAATAGATTCTGCAAGGAAGCTGAAGGGTGGGGATTGTTAGCCCACCCAGGTACAGGGGAGAGGGACGCAGAAGGATTAAGAGCTGAGCCAGCCAGAGGGAAGCAAGCACATGCTTTTTGGGGGCTGCCCGGCAACTAGAAGTCTTGTACCTGTGGAACCCAGAGCTCCCAGGCCTCCACAAGCGACTTTCAACCTGGTAAATTGACCTCCAGCCTTATACCTCTAAGCCTTGTACTATTATTGTTATATTTTACTCTGACTGTAACTCTTGGTATATTTTTACTGTATATTTCTGGTAATTATCTAGTGCACCCTTAAGGCAATTAAACCATAAATTAATTTTGGGCTGATCCTTTTATTCTGATTTTGAATCTTAGAATACCCAGTACAGGGCAGTCTTCCCGGCGGCCGTTTGCAATAGGTGCAGTTTCCTTATTGACCTGAGAGACGAAGGGGGCGCCGGAGAGCTGTGTCTGTGTAGTTACATCATGGATTGGTGATGTGGGAGGAACCAGTTTCCTTCACAGCCACGAATATTTGAGATAGTAATTACCCTATAATGCTTTATACAAGGAGACTATACTTAGTCTTGTGTAATAACTAGCCATAGTATATCTGCATGCCACTGTATGGGAAAATGGATGGAGCTGTATTGTGCTTTCAATGGCAGATTTTGCTGTTTGTTCATTTTTTTTTATATTTACTAAAAACATTCCACCCAATGATATTTAAAGGTCTACACAGAATCATGGAAATGTCTACAAATACAGTGCTTGGGTGTCTCACACTTTTGTAAAGCATTTTGTATGCTTTAAGTATGACAGTTTCTTCTAACATCTTTTTTGTAGGCTTCTTAATACAATGTAAAACCTTCAGTATAAATGCTTGTGCAAAATAACATAAGAATGTCATGTTGAACAAATCTATAGAAAATATAGCCCAGTGTTGTCAATTGGCACGATGATGCATGGAACAATTGTTTTTCTGTTGGGTTCATATAAATTTTATCAGGAAAGAAATCTATAGCTAAGATAGTATGATGCCCAGAAGTATAGAATTACAGCAGAGGCCATTCAGAAAGCTATATAAAGAGCTCAGCATAAATGAGAACATCCTTATAGATATATCAGAATACTTTATACTTTTAGTTTCCTTTTAGAATCAAAATAATTTTATATGTGATACCATACTACAAAATATTCCCACAATCATGGGCCATTAATTAAAACCAAGATTTCTTATTGAGCACACCTAAAAAAATGCAATTTTCCTAACAAATTTATTTAAGACCATGTTGCAAAATGAGTACAATCCATTGAAAGTCTTAATAGCAAAGCTACATTTCAGACTACAATATTCCCACTAACAAGAATTCAACCACAGGTAAATCTAATTACTCATCAAACTGGTCTCCAGCAGACAGTTGACTATAAAATGGTGTTACTTAAAGGAAATTCCTTCCCATTTCATGCTGTAAGCAATAGCACCAAAATGAAGAGAAATGTCACAAGACCTAAGAAAGAAAAAAAATTCTTTACACTACCAAAGGTGAAGGCTACAAGAAGATTAGCAAACATTAGAATACTGCAGCAAAAGTGATGGTAGAATTTATCAAAGATGGAACTGAAACCTTCTCACAGAGGTGACCTGGCCGACCAAGGAAGTTAATACCTAAACAGGAGCTTCTTCTGTTGAGGAGGGTTGAAGAAAATGAAAATGCAAGTTCACTGCCATTAGCTTAAGTATAAAGCCAAACCGTGGTGAGTGTTTCACATGACACAATACGACATATACTGCAGAAAAATGGCATGCATAGATGTCGTCCATAAAGAAAACCTCTTCTAAAGCCTATGCACGATAAAGCTTACATGCAATTTACCAGACTCCGTGCTGAAAAATATGAAGATTCTGTACTCTGGAGGAATGACACCAAGATGAATGTTTTAGGAACCGAAGGCTTCAAAATGGTATTTTGTTGTAAATGTGAGGACTATAAAGAAAAATGCATGGTGCCTACAGTCAGAGTTTATACCGCCCTAGGCACTTTTCGTGCTGCCTCCCATATTGGTGAGTATGACTAATGCAGACACTGTCGGCAGTGACTTGGGCTACTTTCACATCAGCGATTTTCACCATTTGTGGCAGATCCGGCAGTTCTTCCTCATTTGCTACATAACGGATCACTTACGGCGATACTGCGTTCAGCCTCATTCATTCCCTATGGGACTTGCGGACAAGTTTTGACACTTGCGGTTTTGCCGCGATCCGGCAAATGCGGTGCTTGCAGCAACGGAAAAAAAAATTATGCTAGCAGTGTTTTTTTGTCTCACCGCAAGTGCAAAACCTCAAGTGCCGCGCAAGTCCCATAGGGAATAAATGAGGCCGAACGCAGAGTTGCTGGCCCGTAAGTGATCTGTTACACGGTAAATGTGGAAAAACTGCAGGATCTGCCGCGAATGGATATAATTGCTGAGGTGAAAGGAGCCTTCGCAAACCTTTCCATTAGTTGTCATGTGAGAATCTGGTGAATCTCATACACAGTACATGGTCAGTTGATTCTGCCATGGTTGCAAGGTTTGGCTGACAGGTTTTTAGAGGGAACCTGTCAGTCGATTCATATTACCAAAACCACGGGCAGCATCACTCAGACTGCAAACAGGTAAGCTTATATCTGGAGAATAATAGTTTGAAGAGCTGGATGGGTAATTTAGTGAGAGAACTGACTAATCTGTTGCTATCGTCTGTGGGCTTCTCACTCCATGTCACTAGATCAGGGGTGAGCAATTAATTTTCCCAAGGGGCAATATGACAGACGATGACTGTTGTGGAGGGCCGAACTAATAGCTGGAAAATAATTCTACTCAATATTAATTTATTAATGTTAATTGTATAATTTAATATTGAGCAGAATTAAGTATGCTGACACCCCCTATATATCTTTAACCCCCCACAGACCCTTATATACAGTATGAGCCCCACACAGCCTCCCTATATACTGCATGAGCCCCACACAGCCCTCCCATATACTGCATGAGCCCCACACAGCCTCCCTATATATAGCATGAGCCCCATACAGCCTCCCTATATACTGCATGAGCCCCACACAGCCTCCCTATATACTGCATGAGCACCACACAGCCTCCCCATATACTGCATGAGCACCACACAGCCTCCCCATATACTGCATGAGCCCCACACAGCCTCCCCATATACAGCATGAGCCCCACACAGCCTTGCTATATACAGCATGAGCCCCACACAGCCTCCCCATATACTGCATGAGCCCCACACAGCCTCCCCATATACTGCATGAGCCCCACACAGCCTCCCCATATACTGCATGAGCCCCACACAGCCTTGCTATATACAGCATGAGCCCCACACAGCCTCCCTATATACAGCATGAGCCCCACACAGCCTCCCCATATACTGCATGAGCCCCACACAGCCTCCCCATATACTGCATGAGCCCCACACAGCCTCCCCATATACTGCATGAGCCCCACACAGCCTTGCTATATACAGCATGAGCCCCACACAGCCTCCCTATATACAGCATGAGCCCCACACAGCCTCCCTATATATAGCATGAGCCCCATACAGCCTCCCTATATACTGCATGAGCCCCACACAGCCTTGCTATATACAGCATGAGCCCCACACAGCCTCCCCATATACTGCATGAGCCCCACACAGCCTCCCCATATACTGCATGAGCCCCACACAGCCCTCCCATATACTGCATGAGCCCCACACAGCCTCCCTATATATAGCATGAGCCCCATACAGCCTCCCTATATACTGCATGAGCCCCACACAGCCTCCCTATATACTGCATGAGCACCACACAGCCTCCCCATATACTGCATGAGCACCACACAGCCTCCCCATATACTGCATGAGCCCCACACAGCCTCCCCATATACAGCATGAGCCCCACACAGCCTTGCTATATACAGCATGAGCCCCACACAGCCTCCCCATATACTGCATGAGCCCCACACAGCCTCCCCATATACTGCATGAGCCCCAAACAGCCTCCCCATATACTGCATGAGCCCCACACAGCCTCCCCATATACAGAATGAGCCCCACACAGCCTTGCTATATACAGCATGAGCCCCACACAGCCTCCCCATACACTGCATGAGCCCCACACAGCCTCCCCATATACTGCATGAGCCCCACACAGCCTCCCTATATACAGCATGAACCCCACACAGCCTCCCCATATACAGCATGAGCCCCAAACAGCCTTCCCATATACTGCATGAGCCCCACACAGCCTTCCCATATACAGCATGAGCCCCACACAGCCTCCCTATATACTGCATGAGCCCCACACAGCCTCCCCATATACTGCATGAGCCCCACACAGCCTCCCTGTATACAGCATGAGCCCCACACAGCCTTCCCATATATAGCATGAGCCCCACACAGCCTCCCCATATACTGCATGAGCCCTACACAGCCTCCCTATATACTGCATGAGCCCCACACACGTGGCGCTGCAGCACAGGGTGATGGGAGGGAGGCATGGGGCTGCAGCACAGGGTGACAGGAGGGAGACATGGGGCTGCAACACAGGGTGATGGGAGGGAGGCATGGGGCTGCAGCACGGGGTGACGGGAGGCATGCGTGTGGCTGCAGCATGGGTGATGGGAGTGAGGCGTGGGACTGCTGCACGGGGTGATGGGAGGGAGGTGTGGGGCTGCAGCATGGGGTGACAGGAGGGAGGTGTGGGGCTGCAGCACGGGGTGATGAGAGGGAGGCGTGGGGCTGCAGAAAGGGGTGACCGGAGGGAGGCGTGGGGCTGCAGCATGGTTGATGGGAGGGAAGTGTGGGGCTACAGCACAGAGTGATGGGAGGGAGGCGTGGGGCTGTAGCACGGGTGATGGGAGGGAGGTGTGGGGCTGCAGCACGGGGTGACAGGAGGGAGGTGTGGGGCTGCAGCACGGGGTGATGAGAGGGAGGCGTGGGGCTGCAGAAAGGGGTGACCGGAGGGAGGCGTGGGGCTGCAGCATGGTTGATGGGAGGGAAGTGTAGGGCTACAGCACAGAGTGATGGGAGGGAGGCGTGGGGCTGTAGCACCGGTGATGGGAGGGAGGTGTGGGGCTGCAGCACGGGGTGATGGGAGTGACGCATGGGGCTGCAGCATAGGGTGATGGGAAGGAGGCGTGGGGCTGCAGCCCAGGGTGACAGGAGGGAGGTGTGGGGCTGCAACATGGGGTGATGGGAGGGAGGCATGGGGCTGCATCACGGGGTGACGGGAGGGAGGCATGGGCTACATCACAGGGTGACAGGAGGGAGGCGTGGAGCTGCAGCACAGGGTGATGGGAGGGAGGCGTGGGTCTGCTGCACAGAGTGATGGGAGGGAGGTGTGGGGCTGCAGCACAGCTAGGAGCAGAGAGAGCCGCTCAATGATTCTCTGCTCTGTGTGGAAACCCTCCAGCAAGTGTTTGGTTTCCCTGTAGCGCCACCATAGGTTAAATTCAGAGAACATGATGCCCATTGAAATTAAGTGTTGAACTCTACAGAAATATCAAAGACTTTGTCGTAGCTACCTGACTCTGAGCGCTGCGCAGAGATTCCTCCAGGCTTTCTGCTGGATGTCCTCTCCTCACTCACTCCTCAGCAGTGACTTGCCTGAGACCCCCTCCCCCAGCAGCCAGAAGACTGAGGTGGGTGGGCGGGGCGATCCCGGACTTAAAAAAAATATATATTTTTTATTTGCTCAGGTGCCGCCCCCCACGCATCGTCCCGCCCTAGGCACGTGCCCTCAAGTGCCTAGTGGCAAATACGGCCCTGCCTACAGTAAAATATATTGGTGGCTTTGGCCATTTCATTGATGGTATCATGAATTCACAGATGTACAGCTTTATATTGAAAGAGAAGTTTGCTACCATCATTTTGTGCACTTGGTATACAGTATGTGCAATTTTTCAGTACGACAATGATCCAAAACACACAGCTAAGACCACTGTGGTATTTATGAATAAGAACAGGGTGGTAAGTGATTCAGTGGCCAAGCATGTGTTCCAATCTGAACAAAAGCAAACACCTAAGAGGAATTCTGAAGAGTAAAGGAGAGCATCATTCTTCATGTAGCATCCCAGCTCTAAATAATGTTATTCTCAAAGAATGGTAAAAGACAGATATTGCAATATGTCGCAACTTGTTCATTCCATGCTTAGTAGACTTGATGATGTCCTTAAAAATCATGAGCGCCACATAAAATACTACATGTGGTACTTTCTGATGCGGGGTGTACTCATTTTTGCATCAACTAATTTGAGTAAAACTGAAGATTTTGAACGGAAAGTTCAAAATCTTCACTAACAATGTCACTAACAATGGATCGCAAAGTAATTATAACAATACTAATAGTTTAACATATTGAAAAAACACATGCAATGATATGAAAGAAACAAAATGAGCCAAAAACAAGATTCTATCCCATGGACACGATGAAATGGATAGCACAAGGCGTGATTGATTGCACATTGCTCTTCTATTACCTGGTTCAGAGTTCATTTATCTCGAGCCATCTAAGGCTGGGATTAGGTAACAAGCATTATAAATCAATCTAACAGTTGATTACAACAGTGATTTTCGTTTATTTGCCATTCCATCACAAAAATTATATAGATATTTTTTAAAGTAAAATATAAAACTTAACTTTCATTAAAATTCAATATGTTTGAAAAATTTTCATCAATGTTACTTCACATAATGATCCACCTGGGTGTTTTCAAGTCAGGTCCTTAGTTATCTTTCTAGAATGTAGAAAGAGAGCTAAGGAGCTTCGGATTGGAGCACTGCTGTGTCAGCCTGTTCCTCTCTGTATGCCCCATGTGGCCATGATCATGGTCATGTGACTGAAACATTGGCCATTGTTCAACACAGATTTTTTACTAATGATACCACAGTAAATCTCAATGTTCCTTTCTAATCTAAAGTGCCTTGGTTTTCTTTCTGCATGCTTCCGCTATATTTACTGTTGTGAATTCTGTGGCAGAGTTCACTCCTGTGGTCACAAGTGGTACTTCGGCTGATTCTCTCTGGGATCTTCCGTTTGTGGAGGAAAGTGGTACTGCAGCTTCTGAGTTTCCTCCCTCAGGTGATCTGGTGAGCTCGTTAGCTTCTTCTCTACTTAACTCCACCTGATGCTTTGATCTATGCTTCCTGTCAATGTTTCAGTGTGGGACTTGTTTTTTCCCTGGATCATTCCTGTGGCCTGCTGCTCTGCAATGCTAAGTTTTGCTTTTGTTATTTTGTTGCTATTTTTCTGTCCAGCTTGCTTTATTGGTTTTTCTCGCCTGCTGGAAGCTCTGAGACGCAGAGGGACCACCTCCGTACCGTTAGTCGGTGCGGCGGGTCTTTTTGTCCCCTCTGCATGGTTTTTAATAGGTTTTTGTGCTGACCGCAAAGTTATCTTCCCTATCCTCGTTCTGTTCAGCTAGTCGGCCCTCACTTTGCTAAATCTGTTTCATCTCTATGTTTGTGTTTTCATCTTACTCACAGTCATTATATGTGGGGGGCTGCCTTTTCCTTTGGGGAATTTCTCTGAGGCAAGGTAGGCTTATTTTTCTATCTTCAGGATTAGCTAGTTTCTCAGGCTGTGACGAGGCGCCTAGGTTCTGGTCAGGAGCGCTCCACGGCTACCTTTAGTGTGGTTTGATAGGCTTAGGGATTGCGGTCTGCAGAGTTCCCACGTCTCAGAGCTCGTTCTATTATTTTGGGTTATTGTCAGTTCACTGTATGTGCTCTGACCTCCATGTCCATTGTGATTCTGAATTGCCTTTCATAACAGTACAGGAAGCCAAAAGTGCTAATGATTCTCAATAGAGGGAAAAAAGAAGTTCTGAGACCATTTTTTTTTCTTTGCACTGTGTTTTGTCTTTTTTTTCCCCTAGACATTTGGGTGGTTCAGGACACAGGTGTAGCAATAGACATTAAAGGTCTGTCTTCATGTGTGGATCAGCTCACGGCAAGAGTTCAAAATATTCAAGTTTTGTGGTCCAGAATTCTTTGCTTGAACCGAGAATTCCTATTCCAGATTTGTTTTTTGGAGATAGAACTAAATTTCTGAGTTTCAAAAATAATTGTAAACTATTTCTGGCTTTGAAACCTCGCTCTTCTGGTGACCCAATTCAACAGGTTAGGATCGTCATTTCTTTTTTGCGCGGCGACCCTCAGGACTGGGCGTTTTCTCTTGCGTCAGGAGATCCTGCATTGAGTAATATCGATGCGTTTTTCCTGGCGCTTGGGTTGCTGTACGATGAGCCTAATTCAGTGGATCAGGCAGAAAAGAATTTGCTGGCTCTTTGTCAGGGTCAGGATGAGATAGAGGTATATTGCCAGAAATTTAGAAAATGGTCAGTGCTCACTCAATGGAATGAATCTGCGCTGGCAGCTATGTTCAGAAAGGGTCTCTCTGAAGCCCTTAAGGATGTCATGGTGGGATTTCCTATGCCTGCTGGTTTGAATGAGTCTATGTCTTTGGCTATTCAGATCGGTCGACGCTTGCGTGAGCGTAAATCTGTGCACCATTTGGCGGTATTACCTGAGCTTAAACCTGAGCCTATGCAGTGTGATAGGACCTTGACCAGAGTTGAACGGCAAGAACATAGACGTCTGAATGGTCTGTGTTTCTACTGTGGTGATTCCACTCATGCTATCTCTGATTGTCCTAAGCGCACTAAGCGGTTCGCTAGGTCTGCCACCATTGGTACTGTACAGTCAAAATTTCTTCTGTCCGTTACCTTGATCTGCTCTTTGTCATCATATTCTGTCATGGCATTTGTGGATTCAGGCGCTGCCCTGAATTTGATGGACTTGGAATATGCTAAGCGTTGTGGGTTTTTCTTGGAGCCCTTGCAGTGTCCTATTCCATTGAGAGGAATTGATGCTACGCCTTTGGCCAAGAATAAGCCTCAATACTGGACCCAGCTGACCATGTGCATGGCTCCTGCACATCAGGAGGTTATTCGCTTTCTGGTGTTGCATAATCTGCATGATGTGGTCGTGTTGGGGTTGCCATGGCTACAAGCCCATAATCCAGTATTAGATTGGAAATCCATGTCGGTGTCCAGCTGGGGTTGTCAGGGGGTACATGGTGATGTTCCATTTCTGTCAATTTCGTCATCCACTCCTTCTGAGGTCCCAGAGTTCTTGTCTGATTACCGGGATGTATTTGATGAGCCCAAGTCCAATACCCTACCTCCGCATAGGGATTGTGATTGTGCTATCAATTTGATTCCTGGTAGTAAATTCCCAAAAGGTCGATTGTTTAATTTGTCCGTGCCTGAGCACACCGCTATGCGCAGTTATGTGAAGGAATCCCTGGAGAAGGGGCATATTCGCCCGTCATCGTCGCCATTAGGAGCAGGGTTCTTTTTTGTAGCCAAGAAGGATGGTTCGCTGAGACCTTGTATAGATAACCGCCTTCTTAATAAGATCACGGTTAAATTTCAGTACCCCTTGCCATTGTTATCTGATCTGTTTGCTCGGATTAAGGGGGCTAGTTGGTTCACAAAGATAGATCTTCGTGGTGCGTATAATCTGGTGCGAATTAAGCAAGGTGATGAATGGAAAACTGCATTTAATACGCCCGAGGGTCATTTTGAGTATCTCGTGATGCCGTTCGGACTTGCCAATGCTCCATCAGTGTTTCAGTCCTTTATGCATGACATCTCCCGAGAGTACCTGGATAAATTCCTGATTGTGTACTTGGATGACATTTTGATCTTCTCGGATGATTGGGAGTCTCATGTGAAGCAGGTCAGAACGGTTTTTCAGGTCCTGCGTGCTAATTCTTTGTTTGTGAAGGGATCAAATTGTCTCTTTGGTGTGCAGAAGGTTTCATTTTTTGGGTTCATCTTTTCCCCTTCTACTATCGAGATGGATCCTGCTAAGGTCCAAGCCATCCATGATTGGACTCAGCCGACATCTCTGAAAAGTCTGCAAAAGTTCCTGGGCTTTGCTAATTTTTATCGTCGCTTCATCTGCAATTTTTCGAGTATTGCTAAACCATTGACCGATTTGACCAAGAAGGGTGCTGATGTGGTCAATTGGTCTTCTGCTGCTGTGGAAGCTTTTCAAGAGTTGAAGCATCGTTTTTCTTCTGCCCCTGTGTTGTGTCAACCAGATGTTTCTCTTCCGTTCCAGGTCGAGGTTGATGCTTCTGAGATTGGAGCAGGGGCTGTTTTGTCGCAGAGAGGTTCTGGTTGCTCAGTGATGAAACCATGTGCTTTCTTTTCCAGGAAGTTTTCGCCTGCTGAGCGTAATTATGATGTGGGCAACCGAGAGTTGCTGGCCATGAAGTGGGCATTCGAGGAGTGGCGTCATTGGCTTGAAGGAGCTAAGCATCGCGTGGTGGTATTGACTGATCATAAGAACTTGACTTATCTCGAGTCTGCCAAGCGCTTGAATCCTAGACAAGCTCGTTGGTCGTTGTTTTTTGCTCGTTTTGACTTTGTGATTTTGTACCTTCCGGGCTCTAAAAATGTGAAGGCGGATGCTCTGTCTAGGAGTTTTGTACCCGACTCTCCGGGTTTATCTGAGCCGGCGGGTATCCTCAAGGAAGGAGTAATTGTGTCTGCCATCTCCCCTGATTTGTGGCGGGTGCTGCAAAAATTTCAGGCTAATAAACCTGATCGTTGCCCAGCGGAGAAACTGTTTGTCCCTGATAGGTGGACGAATAGTTATCTCTGAACTTCATTGTTCGGTGTTGGCTGGTCATCCTGGAATCTTTGGTACCAGAGAGTTAGTGGCTAGATCCTTTTGGTGGCCCTCTCTGTCGCGGGATGTGCGTGCTTTTGTGCAGTCCTGTGGGATTTGTGCTCGGGCTAAGCCCTGCTGTTCTCGTGCCAGTGGGTTGCTTTTGCCCTTGCCGGTCCCGAAGAGGCCTTGGACACATATCTCTATGGATTTTATTTCTGACCTTCCCGTTTCTCAAAAGATGTCAGTCATTTGGTTGGTCTGTGATCGCTTTTCTAAGATGGTCCATCTGGTACCCTTGTCTAAATTGCCTTCCTCCTCTGATTTGGTGCCTTTGTTCTTCCAGCATGTGGTTCGTTTGCATGGCATTCCAGAGAATATTGTTTCTGACAGAGGTTCCCAGTTTGTTTCGAGGTTTTGGCGAGCCTTTTGTGGTAGGATGGGCATTGACTTGTCTTTTTCCTCGGCTTTCCATCCTCAGACTAATGGCCAGACCGAGCGAACCAATCAGACCTTGGAAACATATCTGAGGTGTTTTGTTTCTGCTGATCAGGATGACTGGGTGTCCTTTTTGCCTTTGGCTGAGTTCACCCTTAATAATCGGGCCAGCTCGGCTACCTTGGTTTCACCGTTTTTCTGCAATTCTGGTTTCCATCCTCGTTTCTCTTCTGGACAGGTTGAGTCTTCGGACTGTCCTGGTGTGGATACTGTGGTGGACAGGTTGCAGCAGATTTGGACTCAGGTGGTGGACAATTTGACCTTGTCCCAGGAGAAGGCTCAACTTTTCGCTAATCGCAGACGCCGTGTGGGTCCCCGACTTCGTGTTGGGGATCTGGTTTGGTTATCTTCTCGTCATATTCCTATGAAGGTTTCCTCTCTTAAGTTTAAACCTCGTTTTATTGGTCCGTATAGGATTTCTGAGGTTCTTAATCCTGTGTCTTTTCGTCTGACCCTTCCAGATTCTTTTTCCATACATAACGTATTCTGTTGTGAATTCTGTGGCTGAATTCACTCCTGTGGTCACAAGTGGTACTGCAGCTTCTGAGCTTCCTCCCTCAGGTGTTCTGGTGAGGTCGTTAACTGCTTCATTACTTAACTCCGCCTGATGCTGCTATCCTTGCTCCTTGTCAATGTTTCAGTGTTGGATCTGAGCTTCTCCTGATTGTTCCTGTGACCTGCTGCTCTGTATAGCTAAGTGCTTTTTGCTTTTTTGTTGCTTTTTTTCTGTCCAGCTTGTCTTTTGTTTTGCTGGAAGCTCTGAGACGCAAAGGGTGTACCGCCGTGCCGTTAGTTCGGCACGGTGGTTTTTTTTGCCCCCTTTGCGTGGTTTTGCTTTAGGGTTTTTTGTAGACTGCAAAGTTCGCTTTACTGTCCTCGCTCTGTCCTAGAATATCGGGCCCCACTTTGCTGAATCTATTTCATCCCTACGTTTTGTCTTTTCATCTTACTCACAGTCATTATATGTGGGGGGCTGCCTTTTCCTTTGGGGAATTTCTCTGGGGCAAGTCAGGCCAATTTTTCTATCTTCAGGCTAGCTAGTTTCTTAGGCTGTGCCGAGTTGCCTAGGTAGTTGTTAGGCGCAATCCACAGCCGCTTTTAGTTGTGTTTAGGATAGGATCAGGGGTGCAGTCTACAGAGTTTCCACGTCTCAGAGCTCGTTCTTGTATTTTTGGGTATTTGTCAGATCACTGTGTGCGCTCTGATCGCTAAGCACACTGTGTTTCTGGATATCCTTCATAACACCTGTCATTAGCAAACATAACAGTACAAGGAGCCAACTATTGATTCTCAATAGAGGGAAAGAAAAAGTTCTGACATCATTTTTTTTTTTTTTTTTTTTTCTGCTCTGTGTTCACTTTTTTTTTTCCCCCTAGACATTTGGGTGATTCTGGACACAGGTGTGGACATGGATATTCAGGGTCTGTGCTCTTCAATGGATAATCTCGTTATAAATGTACAAATAATTCAAGATACTATTGATCAGAAATCTATGTTAGAACCAAGAATTCCTATTCCTGATTTGTTTTTTGGAGATAGAACTAAGTTTCTAAGTTTCAAAAATAATTGTAAGCTATTTCTGGCCTTGAAACCTCATTCTTCTGGTAATCCTATTCAACAGGTTTTGATTATTATTTCTTTTTTGCGCGGCGACCCTCAAGACTGGGCATTTTCTCTTGCGCCAGGAGACCCTGCATTGAGTAGTGTCGATGCGTTTTTCCTGGCGCTCGGATTGCTGTACGATGAGCCTAATTCAGTGGATCAGGCTGAGAAAAATTTGCTGGCTTTGTGCCAGGGTCAGGATGATATAGAAGTATATTGTCAGAAATTTAGGAAATGGTCAGTACTCACTCAGTGGAATGAATCTGCGCTGGCAGCTTTGTTCAGAAAGGGTCTCTCTGAGGCTCTTAAGGATGTCATGGTGGGATTTCCTATGCCTGCTGGTTTGAATGAGTCTTTGTCTTTGGCCATTCAGATCGGTCGACGCTTGCGCGAGCGTAAATCTGTGCACCATTTGGCGGTACTGCCTGAGGTTAAACCTGAGCCTATGCAGTGCGATAGGACTATGACTAGAGTTGAACGGCAGGAATACAGACGTCTGAATGGTCTGTGTTTCTACTGTGGTGATTCCACTCATGCTATTTCTGATTGTCCTAAGCGCACTAAGCGGTCCGCTAGGTCTGCCGTCATTGGTACTGTACAGTCCAAATTCCTTCTGTCCATTACCTTGATATGCTCTTTGTCGTCGTTTTCTGTCATGGCGTTTGTGGATTCGGGCGCTGCCCTGAATCTGATGGATTTGGATTATGCTAAACGTTGTGGGTTTTTCTTGGAGCCTTTGCGGTGTCCTATTCCATTGAGAGGAATTGATGCTACACCTTTGGCCAAGAATAAACCTCAATACTGGGCCCAGCTGACCATGTGCATGGCTCCTGCACATCAGGAAGTTATTCGCTTTCTGGTGTTGCATAATCTGCATGATGTGGTCGTGTTGGGGTTGCCATGGCTACAAACCCATAATCCAGTATTGGATTGGAATTCCATGTCGGTATCCAGCTGGGGTTGTCAGGGGGTACATGGTGATGTTCCATTTTTGTCGATTTCATCATCCACCCCTTCTGAGGTCCCAGAGTTCTTGTCTGATTATCAGGATGTATTTGAAGAGCCCAAGTCCGATGCTCTACCTCCGCATAGGGATTGTGATTGTGCTATCAATTTGATTCCTGGTAGTAAATTCCCTAAAGGTCGATTATTTAATTTATCCGTGCCCGAACACGCCGCTATGCGCAGTTATGTGAAGGAATCCCTGGAGAAGGGACATATTCGCCCATCGTCATCACCACTGGGAGCAGGGTTCTTCTTTGTAGCCAAGAAGGATGGTTCGCTGAGACCGTGTATTGATTACCGCCTTCTTAATAAGATCACTGTTAAATTTCAGTATCCCTTGCCATTGTTATCTGACTTGTTTGCTCGGATTAAGGGGGCTAGTTGGTTCACTAAGATAGATCTTCGTGGTGCGTATAATCTGGTGAGAATCAGGCAAGGAGATGAATGGAAAACTGCATTCAATACGCCCGAGGGTCATTTTGAGTATCTAGTGATGCCGTTCGGACTTGCCAATGCTCCATCTGTGTTTCAGTCTTTTATGCATGACATCTTCCGTGAGTATCTGGATAAATTCCTGATTGTTTACTTGGATGACATTTTGATCTTCTCAGATGATTGGGAGTCTCATGTAAAGCAGGTCAGAATGGTTTTTCAGGTCCTGCGTGCTAACTCTTTGTTTGTGAAGGGATCAAAGTGTCTCTTCGGTGTGCAGAAAGTTTCATTTTTGGGGTTCATCTTTACCCCTTCTACTATCGAGATGGATCCAGTTAAGGTCCAAGCCATCCAGGATTGGATTCAGCCGACATCTCTGAAAAGTCTGCAAAAGTTCCTGGGCTTTGCTAATTTTTATCGTCGCTTCATCTGTAATTTTTCTAGCATTGCCAAACCATTGACCGATTTGACCAAGAAGGGTGCTGATTTGGTTAATTGGTCTTCTGCTGCTGTGGAAGCTTTTCAAGAGTTGAAGCGTCGTTTTTGTTCTGCCCCTGTGTTGTGTCAGCCAGATGTTTCTCTTCCGTTCCAGGTCGAGGTTGATGCTTCTGAGATTGGAGCAGGGGCGGTTTTGTCACAGAGAGGTTCTGATTGCTCAGTGATGAAACCATGTGCTTTCTTTTCCAGGAAGTTTTTGCCCGCTGAGCGTAATCATGATGTGGGCAATCGAGAGTTGCTGGCCATGAAGTGGGCATTCGAGGAGTGGCGTCATTGGCTTGAAGGAGCTAAGCATCGCGTGGTGGTATTGACTGATCATAAGAACTTGACTTATCTCGAGTCTGCCAAGCGCTTGAATCCTAGACAGGCCCGTTGGTCGTTATTTTTTGCCCGCTTCGACTTTGTGATTTCGTACCTTCCGGGCTCTAAAAATGTGAAGGCGGATGCTCTGTCTAGGAGTTTTGTGCCCGACTCTCCGGGTTTATCTGAGCCAGCGGGTATCCTCAAGGAAGGAGTAATTGTGTCTGCCATCTCCCCTGATTTGCGGCGGGTGCTGCAAAAATTTCAGGCGAATAAACCTGATCGTTGTCCAGCAGAGAAACTGTTCGTCCCTGATAGGTGGACTAATAAACTTATCTCTGAACTTCATTGTTCGGTGTTGGCTGGTCATCCTGGAATCTTTGGTACCAGAGAGTTAGTGGCTAGATCCTTCTGGTGGCCATCTCTGTCACGGGATGTACGTACTTTTGTGCAGTCCTGTGGGATTTGTGCTAGGGCTAAGCCCTGCTGTTCTCGTGCCAGTGGGTTGCTTTTGCCCTTGCCGGTCCCAAAGAGGCCTTGGACACATATTTCGATGGATTTCATTTCTGACCTTCCCGTTTCTCAAAAGATGTCAGTCATTTGGGTGGTCTGTGATCGCTTTTCTAAAATGGTCCATCTGGTGCCCTTGGCTAAATTGCCTTCCTCCTCTGATTTGGTACCTTTGTTCTTTCAGCATGTGGTTCGGTTGCATGGCATTCCTGAGAATATTGTTTCTGACAGAGGTTCCCAGTTTGTTTCAAGGTTTTGGCGAGCCTTTTGTGGTAGGATGGGCATTGACCTATCCTTTTCCTCGGCTTTCCATCCTCAGACTAATGGCCAGACCGAACGAACCAATCAGATCTTGGAAACATATCTGAGATGTTTTGTTTCTGCAGACCAGGATGATTGGGTGTCCTTTTTGCCGTTGGCTGAGTTCGCCCTTAATAATCGGGCCAGCTCGGCTACCTTGGTTTCTCCATTTTTTTGCAATTCTGGGTTCCATCCTCGTTTCTCTTCAGGACAGGTTGAGTCTTCGGACTGTCCTGGTGTGGATTCTGTGGTGGATAGGTTGCAGCAGATCTGGACTCAGTTAGTGGACAATTTGATCTTGTCCCAGGAGAAAGCTCAACTTTTCGCTAATCGCAGACGCCGTGTGGGTCCCCGACTTCGTGTTGGGGATCTGGTTTGGTTATCTTCTCGTCATATTCCTATGAAGGTTTCCTCTCCTAAATTTAAACCTCGTTTTATTGGTCCGTATAGGATTTCTGAGGTTCTCAATCCTGTGTCTTTTCGTTTGACCCTCCCAGACTCCTTTTCCATACATAATGTATTCCATAGGTCGTTGTTGCGGAGATACGTGGCACCTATGGTTCCATCTGTTGAGCCTCCTGCCCCGGTTTTGGTGGAGGGGGAATTGGAGTATATTGTGGAGAAGATTTTGGATTCTCGTGTTTCTAGACGGAAACTCCAGTATCTGGTTAAATGGAAGGGTTATGCTCAGGAAGATAATTCCTGGGTTTTTGCCTCTGATGTTCATGCTTCCGATCTTGTTCGTGCCTTTCATGCGGCTCATCCTGGTCGGCCTGGGGGCTCTGGTGAGGGTTCGGTGACCCCTCCTCAAGGGGGGGGTACTGTTGTGAATTCTGTGGCTGAATTCACTCCTGTGGTCACAAGTGGTACTGCAGCTTCTGAGCTTCCTCCCTCAGGTGTTCTGGTGAGCTCGTTAACTGCTTCATTACTTAACTCCGCCTGATGCTGCTATCCTTGCTCCTTGTCAATGTTTCAGTGTTGGATCTGAGCTTCTCCTGATTGTTCCTGTGACCTGCTGCTCTGTATAGCTAAGTGCTTTTTGCTTTTTTGTTGCTTTTTTTCTGTCCAGCTTGTCTTTTGTTTTGCTGGAAGCTCTGAGACGCAAAGGGTGTACCGCCGTGCCGTTAGTTCGGCACAGTGGGTTTTTTTTGCCCCCTTTGCGTGGTTTTGCTTTAGGGTTTTTTGTAGACTGCAAAGTTCGCTTTACTGTCCTCGCTCTGTCCTAGAATATCGGGCCCCACTTTGCTGAATCTATTTCATCCCTACGTTTTGTCTTTTCATCTTACTCACAGTCATTATATGTGGGGGGCTGCCTTTTCCTTTGGGGAATTTCTCTGGGGCAAGTCAGGCCTATTTTTCTATCTTCAGGCTAGCTAGTTTCTTAGGCTGTGCCGAGTTGCCTAGGTAGTTGTTAGGCGCAATCCACAGCCGCTTTTAGTTGTGTTTAGGATAGGATCAGGGGTGCAGTCTACAGAGTTTCCACGTCTCAGAGCTCGTTCTTGTATTTTTGGGTATTTGTCAGATCACTGTGTGCGCTCTGATCGCTAAGCACACTGTGTTTCTGGATATCCTTCATAACACCTGTCATTAGCAAACATAACAGTATTCCATAGGTCATTGTTGCGGAGATACGTGGCATCTATGGTTCCATCTGTTGAGCCTCCTGCCCCGGTTTTGGTGGAGGGGGAATTGGAGTATATTGTGGAGAAGATTTTGGATTCTCGTGTTTCAAGACGGAAACTCCAGTATCTGGTTAAATGGAAGGGTTATGCTCAGGAGGATAATTCCTGGGTTTTTGCCTCTGATGTCCATACTCCCGATCTTGTTCGTGCCTTTCATGTGGCTCATCCTGGTCGGCCTGGGGGCTCTGGTGAGGGTTCGGTGACCCCTCCTCAAGGGGGGGGTACTGTTGTGAATTCTGTGGCAGAGTTCACTCCTGTGGTCACAAGTGGTACTTCGGCTGATTCTCTCTGGGATCTTCTGTTTGTGGAGGAAAGTGGTACTGCAGCTTCTGAGTTTCCTCCCTCAGGTGATCTGGTGAGCTCGTTAGCTTCTTCTCTACTTAACTCCACCTGATGCTTTGATCTATGCTTCCTGTCAATGTTTCAGTGTGGGACTTGTTTTTTCCCTGGATCATTCCTGTGGCCTGCTGCTCTGCAAAGCTAAGTTTTGCTTTTGTTATTTTGTTGCTATTTTTCTGTCCAGCTTGCTTTATTGGTTTTTCTCGCCTGCTGGAAGCTCTGAGACGCAGAGGGACCACCTCCGTACCGTTAGTCGGTGCGGCGGGTCTTTTTGTCCCCTCTGCGTGGTTTTTAATAGGTTTTTGTGCTGACCGCAAAGTTATCTTCCCTATCCTCGTTCTGTTCAGCTAGTCGGCCCTCACTTTGCTAAATCTGTTTCATCTCTATGTTTGTGTTTTCATCTTACTCACAGTCATTATATGTGGGGGGCTGCCTTTTCCTTTGGGGAATTTCTCTGAGGCAAGGTAGGCTTATTTTTCTATCTTCAGGATTAGCTAGTTTCTCAGGCTGTGACGAGGCGCCTAGGTTCTGGTCAGGAGCGCTCCACGGCTACCTTTAGTGTGGTTTGATAGGCTTAGGGATTGCAGTCTGCAGAGTTCCCACGTCTCAGAGCTCGTTCTATTATTTTGGGTTATTGTCAGTTCACTGTATGTGCTCTGACCTCCATGTCCATTGTGATTCTGAATTGCCTTTCATAACAATTTACCACTGAGCACCCAACTAATTTGCAGTGTGTGCTTACCGTCTTATTCTACTGGATTTCCCATCTTGGAAGACTTGTCATGTGTTTGCACAAAAGACATGTTATTTTTATGAAATAAGAGGGACTATGTTTCCTCTTTGATTAGATTTTGTACAAATATTGTTCCAATTAGTCTTAAATATAATTTGCAGTAGACAAACAAGAATGTTTAATTTTACAAATAAAGAACTAACACTCAAGCAATTGCTAAGTGATTTGCTTAATCTTAATGAATAGTTAAGCTTGATCTCTCCTTGGTAAGTTGACACTTCTATTGGGTCTAGGCTGGCTCATAGTTACTCATCTAAGCACTGTAGTGTTAAAGCTGGGCTGTGGTGAAGTAGTGAGAAACATTGGACATAGAGAACAATAGAGAAACAAAGGAAGGTAGCTGTGGAAAATGATGTAAACGTTCATAAGACTGTGCACCCGCCATCTCTTGTATACAATTTCTTCCAAGTTCCCATTCAGTAAAAAGTTTACCCTCACTGTTGCCCTGATCCACTCCTGCCTGGACTACTGCAACGCCCTATTAATTGGCCTCCCCCTCACTCGACTTTCCCCTCTCCAGTCCATCCTTAATGCGGCAGCCAGGGTTGTCCATCTGGCTAATCGTTACTCAGTTACTCAGATGCATCCGCTCTTCGCCAGTCATTACACTGGCTGCCCATTCATTACAGGATACAATTCAAAGTACTTGTTCTCACCCACAAAGCTCTCCACAGTGTGGCACCCACATACATCTCCTCCATCATTTATGTCTATCGGCCTAGCCGACCGCTGCGCTCTGCAAATGACTTTCGACTAACCTCTGCACTAATCCGTACCTCCCACTCCCGACTCCAAGACTTCTCCCGTGCTGCACCAATCCTCTGGAATGCTCTACCCCAACATATTAGGACCATCCACAACTTGCATAGTTTTAGGTGTTCGCTCAAAACACATTTGTTCAGAGCGGCCTACTATGTTAACTAATCAAAGTAATTTCATGTGTGTGTGTGTAGCCCATTCACTATCCCCATCTATCCCCCACCCCATGAAGATGGCTGGACCATCATTGTAAATACATCATTGTAAATACACACCTGTACTTTGTATCTCCCCCATCTCATTGTAGATTGTAAGCTCTCACGAGCAGGGTCGTCTTATTTTGCTTTATTGTATTGCTAACGTTGTTACCTATGACTGTTGTGTTTGAAACTGTTAAACTGTAAAGCACTGCGGAATATGTTGGCGCTATATAAATAAAGATTATTATTATTATTATTTTTGTATAGTGGTCTCCCTCATTAAACTGAGAAACATCTGGTCCTGGAAAATCAGCAACATTGGATAAATGCAGCCTGCACGGGCTTGGCACCCTCTCAGCACAAGTCCACACACCCAGCAAGGACCTCCATTTTCATGTAGCATGCAGGGGTAAGACAGACAAGTGCCTTGCCCACTGCTACTGCCTTACACTATGTAACAATGTGGAGCCACTTCAGAGTAAGGCTGTCAGTTGCTTTTCAGCAGCCTTGAATTCATTCTTATGGCAGCTTCACCGCTAGAGACTTTCCCTCTATACTGTTTTACTGTTGCTGTGCATTATGTTCATTTTATTCGTCACTTTTCCAGAAAATTTATATCTGGATTCCTGGTGTAATGTACCTGAAGAAGAAGTCATGTGTGCATATCCTGATGTTGATCTCTAATCCTCACACTCTACAATGACACAAGTCACATTAGACTTTCAGTACAATAAAAGGTATTGCAATTTACTGCAAGTTCACATGCTACTTTTTTAAAGAAAAAAAACCTTAAAAAATGTGTTAATTGCTTATAAATGTATAACTCGTGAGGTTTCCATTCTGGTTAGCTCACGAGGGGTATGTTCACTTTCTTAATTCCTAGACTCAAACTTTTGTCAAAGTGCATGAGTTTGTAAAATTCCTAATCAGTTCTATTATTATTTATTTTATTAAGAGCTCTGCCATAGCAATTTCTTTTTGTTATGGATTTCAATGGGAAATAAAAATTTTTTCTAGCTAATGCAAACGGATGTCTATATGCCAACCTTTTTCTTAATTTACCATTAATTGTAATGCAAAACACCTCCTAAATTTTGGGAATTTTTATACCCTTTTTGTACAGTTGTTAAGCAAAGGGATGAGTGGACCCAACAGTAATAATGTTACTGAAATCTTTGTCCCATCATCAGTGACCTACCACTTCCTGGCCTCACAACTTCCTGGTGGCTAACCGGTGAGGGGAGTATGATCCTGAGTGACAGTTCTGGTCAGGAACATTGTTAAGATGCCTGGCCTAAACTCTATACGCTTAAACACTGCTAAATGTGTCAGCCTTGCAGCATTAGAAGGGCTGTGAAATTGAAGCTTGCTAGAATCAGAAGAGCTTGAAAGAACTCTGCATGGTGCCTGAAAACGGAAGCCAGCTCCCTTAAAGTCCTCAAGCAATAAACCAAAAAACAGACAGGTAGTGATAGGTGGACAATAAAGCAGATAGAAATAATAGGTACATTGCAAACTTGCTTACTTAGGTTTTGTCTGTCATTTTCTTGTTACTTCTTAAACATGGAATAACCCTTTAAAAGTTTTTCTTTATGGATACATTCATAGTTTTTGGCTTGAGAGTGATAATTTTAAACTCCATTTAAATTAACTGTTTGGCCACTTTCTCTTGTACAGCTTGTTAAGGACCGGCGGAACGCACCAAGTATAGATAATAAGAAACTAGGTGCGTTCGCAGTCCGAGGTCCACCGTGCATGTAAAAGACCCTGCTGCTAGTAAGACGGACTATATGGCGGTACTAAGTATACACACATGGGTTAACTTCACCCTGCGTGAAGGAAGCGATCCTGTTGCGTCACAGGACCGCAGTACCGCATAAAAAGCGCGAGCAAGAAGTCAGCGGACTCAACCCCTACACAGGATTGAAGTCCGATTAGACACTTGCTGGCACAACACCGCAACTGGGTGTGTCAGAGGAACAAAAATAATAATATAAAGGCACAAGACTGCGTGCGGTGCCGCACTGTCGGACGCCACTAACCACCCAGGCTTGGGTCAGGAAAGCGCAGAGCAAGCGCACGGCGCCGTACTGGCGGACACAGCAACTGGTAGCTGTAATGTGTGTTTCGTGCTGTTGGATAAGTCGGGAGCTAGATAGCAAACATACACCTTCCGCGAACAGACATTCAATAGGGAGGGTTATTTAAAGAGCGACTATCACTCACAACACACACACATATTTACAAGACAATACTAGCGCATGGCCGTGCGGTCATGCGCAGTTTATATAGTAGCAGCACAGGAAGCAGCTCCAGAAGTTTTGCCCTTTCAGGACCTGCCAAGAGGACCAATGTGATGTGCTGCAATACCTGAGCATGTGACCCTCGATCTCCAACGGGAGATCCTGCCCTGGGCATGCTCAGACAGAGAAAAGCAGGACTTAGATCCAGAAACGTCCACTCGCCGCTGCCCAGCACTGGCTTCAACGGCAGAAGCAGGAAAAGCAGCAGTAACTCTTCGCACAGAGTCAGACTGAGCGAGACGCTGGGATCGACGTCCCTGCTGAGCAGACTCCACCGCGGCCGGAGAAGAATGGGAGACCGCAGCGGAGACGGATCGAGATTCCCCCAGTGCATCAGAGGAAACTCGACTCCTAACACAGCTTTCCTCAAAAAACTGACCAGCACTCCTTTGCAAAAAATGACTGATGAAGGAGGATCATGTGTCCAGACCAGGCCATTAGCCTACTCCAAATGTGAAAGTTCTCACATGAGAAAGCTGCTTTTGTATGGGAGAAAACGAATGGATTGATCTGGTCACATGGTTCTAAATCAGCAGTCATTTTATGGACAACTACTAGAAAACAAATGTGGAATGCTAATCAGAGAAGTAATGCTAAGACTAGCAAGCAATATGGGAGAGCTTGAGGCTTTAGAACTGGAGAAACACATTGATGTAGTTGGTGTTGCTGAGATATGGTTGGGCTTTACAAATGTCAGGTTTCACCCTATATACGTAGGCAGTGTAAGACCTGTCATTCTAGGGCAGCAGGCAGAGAGAAGCCATTAAGAACCCATGTGAACCAACTAATCTCCACCATGGCTCGCTCTCTGGTGGCTATTAAGCTATATTTTCCGCTGAAATGCTGTAAACATATATGGCTGGAATCATGCAGCCACTGTCTGGTGCTGCCCGTGGATCAAACAGCTTACATCACCTATCAAGATCCCTTTAATCTGTGGAACAGCCTACCTGATGAGATCTTCTATCGTTAATGGTTTCAAAAAAGGATTATATTGTTTTATAGAGGAAAGTAGAATAAACAGTTATGTAAATGTATAAAATGTTTGCTCTAAATGTTGATCCAGTTGAGCGACATTCAGGATCTGGAAGAGAAAAATTGCTCTTTGAGGGCAGATACGGTTGTACCTTACCCTTTACCTGCACCCTCTCCCATCCCTCACTTGATCTTGAAGGATGTATCTTATTTAACAAGGTAATTATATTCTGAATAAACAAGTGTTAGTAGAAAACACATACATTTTTCAAACATTCTAATATAATGTTTATGTCTGATTTTGATTTTGGATTTTCAAAAACTGAAAAATATCAACTACAATAATCCTTAACATTGAAATTGCAACACCAAGAAGGAAAAGTCCTGGATGTATGAAAACAAGGGTGAGTTTGTGAAGTAGTCTTTTTTCCTTGTTTTTGAATAGTATGTTTGAGTCATTGTGCTTGAGTCATAGAAAGGTTCTTTTCGTCTTCTGTATGTGAAGGCTGGATTGATAAATAAGAAAACTTCCACCACAATAGCTTAAAACTATTTTTTTGTGTATCTATATATTAGAAAATAAAAATAGGCAAATACAAAAAACCTCAGTAAATAAATTATATTGAAAAGTTACAACACCGCAACTTAAAAACTGTGAAGCTTCACTACATCTGATAAATGCTTGAAGTTTTCTCCAGCCATAAAACATTAGTTTAAAAGATGAGAAATAACCTCAAAAATCAATAGACATGTAGCAGGAATCATAAAAATGCATTGCAATTAAGTTGAATTAGATTACCATTGTATGGTTTGCTGGACTGTGAACACAATTTAGTAAGAAAAACTGCTGTGAGATAACCAATTAGACTGAGATATTCTCAGAATCGTTTATGGTTTATTAATCGTCGGAGCACCTGAGCTCTCCAAGCGCATTTCAGATTTTAGGACACAAAATCAATGCAAATGGTAAGCGCTACTGAAGAGGTACAGAGTCTACTGGACAAGAACAATATTACAAGACTCCAACTAAATGTATCTATCTATCAAACTATCTATCTACTGTATATGAATCTCATTCTAAAGCCGCTTCTTTAGAATGTGTGCACACGTTGCAGATTTTTTTGCTATAAAAACGCGAAAAAAAAAACCGCATACATTATGCGTCCCATCATTTAGAATACATTCCGCAATTTTTGTGCACATGATGTGTTTTTTCCATGAAAAAAAGGCATTGTGGTTAAAAACGCAGCATGTTCATTAATTTTGTTCATTTTTTGCGGATTTCCCACTATATTATTGCATTGGAAACCTCCGGAAAAATCCGCAAAAAAAACCCGACCAAAAAAGCACCAAAAACGCGCAAAAAATGCATGCAGATTTCTTGCAGAAAATGTCCTGTTTTGCTCAGGAAATTTCTGCAAGATATCCTGAACATGTGCACATACCTAACTGTATAAAAGCGCACAAGTATAGTAAAGCACACGTTGTTTATACTTACAAGATAATCAGTTACTTATACACGTATATATTTACAAATATATACACAAACATACACAATGTAATGGACATACACAATTAATAAAAAATGGGCATACAGATAAATTCACCAATTGTCAGAACTCTAACACAACTCAATACCTTTAACAATGAAATTTCAACACCAAGAAGGAAAAGTTGTGGACTTACTGTATGAAAATCACAGGATGTACCGACATGTTAATGATATGCAAATTATGATAAAAATGGATAGAACATTTTCATAGCAACTTAATTTATTCAGTATCAAGTATGAGCACTACCTGCAGAAATACAGGCATTTACATGCTTTGACTGCTGTTCATGAGGTTATTCATGGTTGTCTGAGAAATGTTCTACCACATTAAAAACGCTTGGTCATGCAAATCATACAGATCTGCTGCTGGCAGCACCCATTGCAATTCCCCACTAATATTGTCCCATATGTGATCACTGGGAGACAAGTTCTTAGACGTTGCAGGCCATGGTAGCACGTTTAGGCCTCACAGGCTGCTCAAAGTAACATAAGTAACATGTGGCCTAGTATTGTCAAGTTAAAAATGGCTCCTGTGACACTTTTATATTCCCCCATAAAGGTCTCTTCGTGGCATTGCACATGTCTCCAGCTATCATTGTACCAAGACAAAATCAGGACTCATTGCTGAAGATAGAACTGTGTTCCAACATCCAATGCCATGGTGTGCTGCACCATGGTAGCCTTTCAGACTGGTGGCGTAAGGTCAAGGGTACATCTGTATCTGGATATCTAGCTTACAGTCCAATGTCCTTCAAATGCCTTCTGCTGGTTTGTGTAGATACTATATGATGCCTTAGGCTTAGTATGCGATGTCTAATATCAATTGTAGAACCTAATAGATCTCTATGTGCCTTTCTTCAAAGCTGACAAGACCAAGTAGGCAACACAATCAGGAAAAATCATACCAGTCCTAGTCCCAGGATAATGGAGTGGAGTGGTATAATCTGAAGTAGCTGGATTCCTCTAATCTTTATTCCAGGTACACTAATAGCTCGGCGTTATATAGATTTGATGACGGAACCAGTAGTACTGTCATTTCTCCAAAGTATTTCGTAAGAGGTTTTTCAGCACAATTCCAGGCTGAGTGTTGCTTGTGTTATGGCAAGTAAAATGTGAGTTCTAACCGTGCTACCATAGTCGGCATCTCTGGACTTATTTCCATTTAAGCATATTTGGGATGTCTTTGTTTAGGAAGGTGCTAGCTGTGGATCTTGAATATTTGCTTGCCCAAGAGCAGAACATTCCTCAGACAACCCTTAATAACATCACGGATATCTACTCAAACCTAAATAAATCGAGATGTTTCGAAAATTTACTTTCCATTTTTTAATAATTTCCATTAGCTTTTCCTTCTTAGTGTGGCAATTTCAATGTTGGGGTGTGTAGATTTCCAGGAATGTGTAGCTATCATTCATCTGACAGTGACAAACGTGATCAAAAATTGATTGTTCTCAGTGGGAGAAACAAAACGTTAACCTTGTAGTTATGATACCTTTTAAAGACTAAGAAAAATATAGTGAGTGACGTTACAAAGCAAGATATCGAGACTTCTTAGGTCTTCGTGTATTGTAGGATATTATTCAATATGGAAGAAATGTAGAAATCTTTCACAATTTTGTCCCCTCACAACTTTTCCTATTGCCCAAGAAAATAAATAACTAAACTAAAGTAGTAACCAACTTAATCTCTAAAAGCATACACAAGATTATGTATGTGTCTTTACAGTCCCAAAATTTAGTAATTCCAGGTCTATTAGGAAAAGTTGAATTAAATAGCAAATGGGGTAACAAGCCCTATATTATAACAAGCTCTTTTGTGGGTCGAAGAAGACATTTAATAGCATTTATATTCACATAATTCTTGGATGAGGGACACCCTAAGATAGTCCCTCTTTCTGTTTTACTAACAGAGAGGTTCCAAGCAGAGCATTCACTCCATAACATCCGTGCTACACTAGGTCATAAGAAAATGGGTTGTCATCATAAGACAATCCCTTCAACATATAGCAATAACAAAGATTATGATAAAATGTGCTAAAATAGGATGATGCAGGCAAATGCAATCATGAATTATTATAATACTCTTTTTAGATTTTTTCAAAAACCACAAAATAGACAAGAATTTCACAGCATAACTTGAGTATGTGGTGACTCTGTCAAGAAACTGGTTCATTCATGGTCCACCTCATGGTTGAAGTTCATTCTCTGTCCTCTGTAGTACACGCCTGCGCAAGGCAAGATTGCCTTGCGCAGGCGTGTACTATGGAGGACAGAGGATGAACTTCAATCCAATATTGCAGCCAGCATGCAGCCAGCGGGTAAGGAAAGGGTGAATCAAACACCCGAAAACTCCGCCCATATGACCGAAAACCAGTCCCGCCAAATTCAGGTGACAGGTTCCCTTTAACATAATCTATTATGGTATGGTGCCATATAGATAAGAAGTGATAAGAGACAAAGCAGAAATGCAAATTTATCTGTAATAAATAACAATAGTATAAAGCCAATTTAAAAAAGACAGAAATAAAAATGCCTCCAAATGGTGGGGAAGAAAGCAGCAGCTGGTAATGATAAAGTGCACAGTCAAAATTAGAGGATAATGGATGCACCATACAAGAGAAATTCGAGCAAATGTTAATCCTTATGTACAAAGAAGGACATTAAGGTAGACTTAGCAGGCACTAAACAGTTGCTTTAAATGCTAAGTTTTGCAAGTACAATATTAAGTAGCTGCCCATAGAAGAAAAAGGAAAAGAGCCCACGGAAGACACAACCTTGCGAAATGGCGCTCGTCGGGCAAGGGGTTCCAAAACAGTAGCTGGCTTACCTTTGCACTGTCCCACACCACCATTCTCCAAGCAGGTATTTAACCTTACAGACATCTTGGATATCTTACATATCTGTTTTTGAGTAAGTTCTGTTGGTTAGTATGAGGAAAGGCTAGCATACATAGTACACTATAAAAGTGAGTAACTTTCTCATACTTTCTGGGCTCTTTTCCTTTTTCCTCTGTGGGCAGCTACTTAATAGTGCCTCCTAAGTCTACCTTCATGTCCTTCTTTGTACATAAGGATTAACATTTGCTTGGATTTCTCTTGTGTGGTGCTTCCATTATCCTCTAACTCAGACTGTGCACTTTATCGATACCAGCTGCTGCTTTCTTCCCCACCATTTGAAGGCCTTTTTCTTGCCCTGTCTTTTTAAATTGGTTTTATACAATTGTTGTTGAATAAAGATTTTTTTTATTTTTACTTTGTCTCATCACTTCTTATCTATATGGCACTGTACCATAATAGATTATGTTAGTTGCATTATGTTGAAGTGTCCTTAGCCTCTACAATCAGGACTATGGGAATAATGGCGCTGCTATGAGTCAGGTATATGTAGATCTGTCTCAGATGTTTGCAATGCATATAATTTTTGTACGTGGCTGGTTTACAAAGTTTCTTGTTTTTTAGTACAAATTTGCTCAAGGCAATGAGGTATACCGATTTGATGGAACATTTGTTAACCCTTTCCTGCAACCTGACACTTAGATGCCACATTCTTTTTAGTTTTCCTTTGCAGCATGAATCTTATAAATGTCAAAGTTATACCAGCTGCCATCTTCTCCCCAGGCAGCCCTTACTAAAGATCTAGTGACAGCAACAGTCAGGCGGTCCAATAAAGGATCAAGGCGCTAGTTCTATTGACAGTAAGGAAGCTCTTAAAAATAAGATTATTTCATCATTCGGACAATTATATGGCATTGTACAATGCGTACCCTAACAATATAGAAATGTGTTATTCTTACAGGGCAATTCAAGTGACGGTCATCCATTACTAAATGAGACAAATCGGGCTGCCGATTTTGCACTAATCACAAAGGTATGTTTTAGGAAGATGCAACATTATTTAAAGACTTTTTTTACTAGTTTGTGCCCGATACTGAGTGATAAAGACTGATGTACTTAAATTGTCCTGTAAAGTTGAACTTGATAAAACAAACTGGATGTCAATTGATGTGTGCGGCTGTTCCTGGAACCATGGATGTGGAAACAGCGAAGGCCTTCGTCCTGTAAGTGAGTCCAATGCAAGGTACACAGCACAACACTTATGGACTGGGACACAATAAATTTGTAAAGTGCTATGGTGTTATGGAGCAGCAGCTTGACCACAGCTACCGTCCTGGGCACCATACAACTTCAAAACACGTGATAAAAATTGTAAATTGGATCAGTCCTCAAATAACTAAAGCAAAATATGTCTTAAAAATATTATTGTGGTTGTGGTCACATTTATGGAGGCCTGCTGCATCCTGCAGTACATACTGTGACAATCCAGAGTAATATAAATATGGAATGCAAAAACAACCTTGTATGGCCTGCCCAAAAACCTAGTCCCCATCTTCAGGAGCGCACATTGTGAGATCATGATGTGAATTGCAATGGTTTGGTGCACAGTGCTGTTAGAGGCAAAGTAATACCTAAAGTAAACCAAGTTGAAGAGCATGTGTGCCAGGGAATGACGAAAGAAAGAGGCTTGCATCACTAGCCAAGTTGACACTCCTGGCTTTCACAGTCCAAGTGTGGCATGCAATGTTAGGATCGTTCATATATATCCTGACTTGAAATCTACAGCCTCATATATCCTTATGAGGCTGTTGAGTTCGGGTCTGGAGACCTGCCGCTGGTCTGGACATCATAGTCTGTACTTGGACCGTGAAAACTGGAAGTGGGGAAACTTGCCTATTATAATAGGGCTAAATGAAGAGATTTCCTAGACAGCAGACATTTCCTTATGATATACTTTTGTATTCCTAAAACAAACATAAAAGCAGATGACAGCCAGACCAATTAGGCATCTTTTTCAAGCCAAAATTGATTAGTTTGTGGTAAACTTCTGGCATGGCTGCAGCTTACATGAAACTTAGAGTGAACCTGTCTCGTGAAACAACACTGTTAACCTGCAGATACAGGGTTAATTTTAACTTTTAAATTTAGTGCCTGCATTTAGAACTCAGCTGTTGGGAAGAAATTAACTTTTTTCCTCCCGGAATTGTTGCAGTTTCAGTCACGGGGTAAGCACGGTTTCAGACACTGCTCTGTGTATAGAGAGCGGTATCTGTAACCGCATCCCGGCACTGACTGACAGCCGGCTCATCATTAGAGTGCTAAAACCTGAATGCTAATGGGAGAAATAAAGTTCATTTCCTCCCGGCAGCGTGGGTCTATGTGAGGGCGCCGGACATGTTCAAAACGCTATTAACTTGCAGATCAGCTCTATATCTGCAGGTTAATAGCGTTTTTTTCACGTGACAGGTTCTCTTTACAAGTGTTATTATGCTTGAGAGACATTCAGTCCACTTGTGTTGTTCAAAAGAATACAATGTTAGAATTGTTTCGACTGCCACAGGACATGATGGAGAAACATTAAGCAACAATTTTGCATTGGCTAGCCGCTTACCTAAATTTGTTGTGGAGCAATGTAAAGCAAAAAATGTAGTAAATAAAATTTCCATTGCAGTAAACTCTGGTAACCGAGTGGAGAGAAAAATGAAATTCCCTTAATGTACAGTACATATAAATGGTCCATATCATCCATCGCATTGTATAATCAGGATCTTTCTTTGCTGTATTCGCCTTCATGCTGAGTTGTGGTAAAACTGTTGCTTTTCTAAAATCTCTCTTGTCATTTACAATTGACCACAAGGCATAATGTAGCAAATTGACAGAACTTTCAGCGGGAGCTTTTATTCGACTTTCAGAAACTGTGAAGTTAACAACAGCGTGAAAATTGTAAAAATGTATGCATGACCTAAAGGAGAGTAAATAAAGCGAGGAGTTCCCACAAGCCCACTATCTGTCTCCTCCTTGAGCACCGCCGTGCTGAAGACTTAGTATGCACCTCTGTACGGTTGGTTTTATTTAATTAAACAAATACATTTTACTAAAGTCTCTATTGTACAACGCAGGCACGCTGACTACAGATAAAAGTATTAGGAGAATGTCTGAAAGGAGTGACATTACAAACTTGGCAGCGCTGCGATGTCTCTGAACGTACAGTAGAGAGAAAACAAGTATACCTGCCAAAGCATAGTCCTCAGATAAAATAACAATATAACACAATAACCTTACTAGGAGCTGTCGCTATGCAATTTTGTTTGAATGATTCTGTTGCCAAATATTTCATTGGTAGCATAATATATGCAACATTTTAGGCAACATATAGGGTTTGGTCAATGAGTATGAAAATGTAATATAATATATTTGAAAGCCACAACCTCATTGACATCTATCCAATGAAGGGTATATAGTACAACGATAATAGAGCCCTTTTCATACGGCCTCTAGGATGATGTCACCAATACACTGGGACTTGAATGGATGTATAGTGATGAGTTTAATTATTTTGTGTTTAGTTTCATCTGATGGGAGTAAATGTATTTACAAGCATTGCATAGTACATAATTCTGCAGTAAAATAAGTTTATTTATTTTAGGCACAAATTACAATCTAAACTATATGATGGCACCATGAGAGCCCTGAGCGATGCTGTGTGCTGTTTAAAACCCTGGGCTTATGAGTTCTGCTGGAAGTCAATAGTTCTGCAGTTCTGCTTACTTGGTCTAGACTTTGCTCCTATTGTGTTTCCTGGATTATCCCATTTTAGAAATTTAGATTGTTTGTTGACCACCCGCATGCATTCTGATTTTGCTCTTGACATGACCTCTTGCTGTTGACCCCGCGAGATGACCTATATTGCTCTGATTTGCGCTTCTGATCAGAAGCCTTGGAAGCAATTCAGTAGATCTGATTATGAAACCTGATCCCTGTACAGAGGTTAAAGGGTGAAGACCAGGTTTCCTCTGGAAGCTGACAGATGAAGTGACTCATTTCAAGTCTGCATGATGTCACCTTAATGAGCCTGTGGCCTCTGACATACATAATAAGTTTATAACTGATAAAGGAGAGGCCCATAGTCTGAATCTGTAATAATTTACAATGACTGATTTAAAAGGATTTTGTGGTGTCCATCCCATCTTATTTGACTCAAAAACATGAAGTGGGGATGGCAGCTGTTAATTTATTTTTTAAACTCTGTGGTACTCAATTTTTTCTGCACAATTGTTTCACTACTCACTTTAATTTTAAACAATTTTGATGTCAGGATCTTATCATAAAGATGCAGATATGCAAACTTGCTCCTGGCTGATGGGTGGACCCTAAAGGTACCGTCACATTAAGCGACGCTGCAGCGATATAGACAACGATGCCGATTGCTGCAGCGTCGCTGTTTCGTCGTTGTGTGGTTGCTGGAGAGCTGTCACACAGACAGCTCTCCAGCGACCAACGATGCCGAAGTCCCCGGGTAACCAGGGTAAACATCGGGTTACTAAGCGTAGGGCCGTGCTTAGTAACCCGATGTTTACCCTGCTTACCATTGTAAATGTAAAAAAACAAAACACTACATACTTACATTCCGGTGTCTGTCGTGTCCCCTGGCGTCAGCTTCCCTGCACTGTGTAAGTGCCGGCCGTAAAGCAGAGCGGTTACATCACCGCTGTGCTCTGCTTTACAGCCGGCCGGCGCTGACACAGTGCAGGGAAGCTGACGCTGGGGGACACGACAGACACCGGAAAGTAAGTATGTAGTGTTTTTTTTTTTTTACATTTACAATGGTAACCAGGGTAAATATCGGGTTACTAAGCGCGGCCCTGCGCTTAGTAACCCGATGTTTACCCTGGTTACAGTGGGTGATCCAGCGACAAAATAAAGTTCTGGCCTTCTAGCTCCGACCAGCGATGTCACAGCAGGATCCTGATCGCTGCTGCGTGTCAAACACAACGATATCGCTAGCCAGGACGCTACAACGTCACGGATCGCTAGCGATATCATTCTAAAGTTGCTCAGTGTGAAGGTACCTTTAGATAGTCTGAAACACTTCATCGCAAAAGTATTGTTGTGGGCCAGGATTATTGACAAATTGTCTGTGTTATAACAGCGTGACAAAATCTCCTTTTTAGATTTTGGCGAAACAAAATAATAATCTGACTGGCCTGAAATTCAGTCACATATAAGAACATTCAATTCAGTTTCTGGGTGTAAAAAAAATATGCCTTGCCTGCTAGGGTTTCTGCTTTTTAGAAAATCATCATCGACCCAGAGTATGGATTTTGTTTTGTGCTAATTGTCACACTTGCACTTGAACGATTAATGGATCAGACCATCTTTTAGTGGAATCTTGACAATTGGAGTCTGTTGTGACACCACCGCAATTCAACAGATTTAATTGGGGGATGTGTCTCAGCAGTGTATATATTTTACCAATTCAAGTGCCATTGATTCACCTGTCTTATTGATTACAAGCCATTATTTTTCTAAATAGAGCCAGTAATATCCGCCCATCATAAATGGAGCACTTGCTTTTTAATATCATACACATTAGATGGGCTGTTGGCCGAACGTTTATAGCTATTGGATGGCAGATATTTTAGCTGCTCTCCCATACCCAGGAGTGTCCGCTTTGATGAGTGCTCCTGTGTTTTCTCTGATAGAACTGCTGCTACTCATCTCTGGTTGCCATTTATTTCAGGTAGAACATGAGGACTGATAGTCCAAAATCAGGCATGCTGAATCCTTAACTTCCCAACAAGAATCTGTTAGGGGCTTCCATGTACAATAGACAATAGACTGTTGACCAAACCCATTAATATCGTTGGATTTAGACAACATTAGTCTAATGTGTATTTTAATTGGAACACTGACATTTTTACATTGTTCCTTTTAATAACTCTAATACTTTTTATATTCTGTCAATGTAGTTGGTTATATTACTAATGGAAACTGGAAGAATGAAGATGAATATAACACAATTTAGGGTCTAGCAGAGCATACTAGAGTAAGATAATTGGTTTTTCTACAGTCATATTGTTGGCATCTATGAAATACTGCTGGACTTACCGTATCTGTGAACTTAACTGTAGATTACTATCATTGAATACATCTTTATGAGTGAGTAGTATCATAATTTATTGTTTACATTTTTGTGTTCTTTTTGCTAATAGCACCATCAAATGATTTTGTTGGGACACAGTAATAATTACCTAATTTTGATACTACCTTTGATTTTATTACACATCTATTAAAACTGAAGTTTAACACATAGGATTTTACTGTGATTTCAGATTTAGATTTTTAGATTTATATATGTCTGACTGCATAGTACAGAGAAAATAAGTATATGAGCCAAAGTGAGGCTCTCAGATAAAATATCAATATAACGCACTGACCTTACTGTTGCTATGCAATTTTGTTCTACTGGATCTGTTGCCAAATATTTTATTTGTAGCTGAATACATGTAAGCAATAACCCTTTCCGCAACATATAGGGTATGCAGATGTTGATTTATTTTTGACATCTGTCTTTGCACAACTTACAATCTAAACTGTATGATGACACCACGGACATTCAGTTAGCTAATAAAGGTGTACATTTAAGCATCTTGACTCTAGTCCAATAATTAATAAAGAGGCTGCGCTTGATAGTTATTTTATTGTAGCATTACGATTCCATGGAATGCAATGCAATTTTTTGTAATGCTGGTGTTTTATTTTGTGGAAGAGGAGACTTTGAGTCTCCCTAATCACCACAATTTAAGTAAGACAAAAAATGTGACAATCTGTAGCTATGCCAGTAGCAGCTCATCACAAAAAAACGGACTTCAGTACTGAGCATAGTAGCTGTAAATCCAGCACTATGTTGAGATAAAACACTTACTAGACAGCAGCAGATGGGTCTGTTTTCCTCCCACTCTCATTCTGCTCTTCCCTCCACCTCATCTGTTGTGAATTCTGTGGCAGAGCTCCCTCCTGTGGTCACAAGTGGTACTTCGGCTGATTCTCTCTGGGAGCTTCCGTTTGTGGAGGAAACTGGTACTGCTGCTTCTGAGTTTCCTCCCTCAGGTGATCTGGTGAGGTCGTTAGGTGCTTCTCTACTTAACCCCACCTAATGCTTTGATTCATGCTTCCTGTCAATGTTCCAGTGTTGGACTTGTGTTTCTCTGGATCATTCCTGTGGCCAGCTGCTCTGCATAGCTAAGTGCTTCTTTGCTATTTGTTGCTATTTTTTCTGTCCAGCTTGTCTATTTGTTTTGCTGGAAGCTCTGGGACGCAAAGGGTGTACCTCCGTGCCGTTAGTTCGGTAAGGAGGGTCTTTTTGCCCCTTTGCGTGGTTTTCTTTAGGGTTTTGTGTAGACCGCAAAGTTATCTTTCCTATCCTCGTTCTGTCTAGAATATCGGGCCTCACTTTGCTGAATCTATTACGTTTGTCTTTTCATCTTACTCACAGTCATTATATGTGGGGGGCTGCCTTTTCCTTTGGGGTATTTCTCTGAGGCAAGGTAGGCTTATTTTTTCTATCTTCACGCTAGTTAGTTTCTCAGGCTGTGCCGAGTTGCATAGGAAGCGTTAGGCGCAATCCACGGCTGCCTCTAGTTGTGTTTGGAGAGGATCAGGGTTTGCGGTCTGCAGAGTTCCCACGTCTCAGAGCTCGTTCTATTATTTTGGGTTATTGTCAGATCACTGTATGTGCTCTGACCTCCATGTCCATAGTGATACTGAATTGTCTATCACAACAGTACAGGAAGCCTAAAGTACTAATGATTCTCAATAGAGGGAAAAAAGAAGTTCTGAGACCATTTTTTTTTCTTGGCTTTGTGTTTTGTCTTTTTTTTCCCCTAGACATTTGGGTGGTTCAGTACACAGGTGTAGCGATGGACATTAGAAGTCTGTCTTCATTTGTGGATCAGCTCTCGGCAAGAGTACAAAAGATTCAAGACACTATTGATCAGAAATCTATGTTAGAACCAAGAATTCCTATTCCTGATTTGTTTTTTGGAGATAGAACTAAGTTTCTGAGTTTCAAAAATAATTGTAAGTTATTTCTGGCCTTGAAACCTCGTTCCTCTGGTGATCCAGTTCAACAGGTTTTGATTATTATTTCTTTTTTGCGCGGCGACCCTCAGGACTGGGCATTTTCTCTTGCGCCAGGAGATCCTGCATTAAGTAATATCAATGCGTTTTTCCTGGCGCTCGGATTGCTGTACGATGAGCCTAATTCAGTGGATCAGGCAGAAAAGAATTTGCTGGCTCTTTGTCAGGGTCAGGATGAGATAGAGGTATATTGCCAGAAATTTAGAAAATGGTCAGTGCTCACTCAATGGAATGAATCTGCGCTGGCAGCTATGTTCAGAAAGGGTCTCTCTGAAGCCCTTAAGGATGTCATGGTGGGATTTCCTATGCCTGCTGGTTTGAATGAGTCTATGTCTTTGGCTATTCAGATCGGTCGACGCTTGCGTGAGCGTAAATCTGTGCACCATTTGGCGGTATTACCTGAGCTTAAACCTGAGCCTATGCAGTGTGATAGGACTTTGACCGGAGTTGAACGGCAAGAACACAGACGTCTGAATGGGCTGTGTTTCTACTGTGGTGATTCCACTCATGCTATCTCTGATTGTCCTAAGCGCACTAAGCGGTTCGCTAGGTCTGCCACCATTGGTACGGTACAGTCAAAATTTCTTCTGTCCGTTACCTTGATCTGCTCTTTGTCATCATATTCTGTCATGGCGTTTGTGGATTCAGGCGCTGCTCTGAATTTGATGGACTTGGAATATGCTAAGCGTTGTGGGTTTTTCTTGGAGCCCTTGCAGTGTCCTATTCCATTGAGAGGAATTGATGCTACGCCTTTGGCCAAGAATAAGCCTCAATACTGGACCCAGCTGACCATGTGCATGGCTCCTGCACATCAGGAGGATATTCGCTTTCTGGTGTTGCATAATCTGCATGATGTGGTCGTGTTGGGGTTGCCATGGCTACAAGCCCATAATCCAGTATTGGATTGGAAATCCATGTCGGTGTCCAGCTGGGGTTGTCAGGGGGTACATGGTGATGTTCCATTTCTGTCAATTTCGTCATCCACCCCTTCTGAGGTTCCAGAGTTCTTGTCTGATTACCGGGATGTATTTGATGAGCCCAAGACCGATGCCCTACCTTCGCATAGGGATTGTGATTGTGCTATCAATTTGATTCCTGGTGGTAAATTCCCAAAAGGTCGACTGTTTAATTTATTCGTGCCTGAGCACACCGCTATGCGCAGTTATGTGAAGGAATTTCTGGAGAAAAGGCATATTCGCCCGTCATCGTCGCCATTAGGAGCAGGGTTCTTTTTTGTAGCCAAAAAGGATGGTTCGCTGAGACCTTGTATAGATTATCGCCTTCTTAATAAGATCACTGTTAAATTTCAGTACCCCTTGCCTTTGTTATCTGATTTGTTTGCTCGGATTAAGGGGGCTAGTTGGATCACCAAGATTGATCTTCGTGGTGCGTATAATCTGGTGCGAATCAGGCGAGGCGATGAATGGAAAACTGCATTTAATACGCCCGAGGGTCATTTTGAGTATCTAGTGATGCCATTCGGACTTGCCAATGCTCCATCAGTGTTTCAGTCCTTTATGCATGACATCTTCCGAGAGTACCTGAATAAATTCCTGATTGTGTACTTGTATGACATTTTGATCTTCTCGGATGATTGGGAGTCTCATGTGAAGCAGGTCAGAATGGTTTTTCAGGTTCTGCGTGCTAATTCTTTGTTTGTGAAGGGATCAAAGTGTCTCTTTGGTGTGCAGAAGGTTTCATTTTTGGGGTTCATCTTTTCCCCTTCTACTATCGAGATGGATCCTGTTAAGGTCCAAGCCATCCATGATTGGACTCAGCCGACATCTCTGAAAACTCTGCAAAAGTTCCTGGGCTTTGCTAATTTTTATCGTCGCTTCATCTGCAATTTTTCTAGTATTGCCAAACCATTGACCGATTTGACCAAGAAGGGTGCTGATTTGGTCAATTGGTCTTCTGCTGCTGTGGAAGCTTTTCAAGAGTTGAAGCGTCGTTTTTCTTCTGCCCCTGTGTTGTGTCAGCCTGATGCTTCTCTTCCGTTCCAGGTCAAGGTTGATGCTTCTGAGATTGGAGCAGGGGCTGTTTTGTCGCAGAGAGGTTCTGATTGTTCAGTGGTGAAACCATGCGCTTTTTTTTCCAGGAAGTTTTCGCCTGCTGAGCGGAATTATGATGTGGGCAACCGAGAGTTGCTGGCCATGAAGTGGGCATTCGAGGAGTGGCGTCATTGGCTTGAAGGAGCTAAGCATCGCGTGGTGGTATTGACTGATCATAAGAACCTGACTTATCTCGAGTCTGCTAAGCGTTTGAATCCTAGACAGGCTCGTTGGTCGCTGTTTTTCGCCCGTTTTGACTTTGTGATTTCGTACCTTCCGGGCTCTAAAAATGTGAAGGCGGATGCTCTGTCTAGGAGTTTTGTGCCCGACTCTCCGGGTTTATCTGAGCCGGCGGGTATCCTCAAGGAAGGAGTAATTGTGTCTGCCATCTCCCCTGATTTGCGGCGGGTGCTGCAAAAATTTCAGGCTAACAAACCTGATCGTTGTCCAGCGGAGAAACTGTTTGTTCCGGATAGGTGGACAAATAAAGTGATCTCTGAGGTTCATTGTTCGGTGTTGGCTGGTCATCCTGGAATCTTTGGTACCAGAGAGTTAGTGGCTACATCCTTTTGGTGGCCATCTCTGTCGCGGGATGTGCGTTCTTTTGTGCAGTCCTGTGGGATTTGTGCTCGGGCTAAGCCCTGCTGTTCTCGTGCCAGTGGGTTGCTTTTGCCCTTGCCGGTCCCGAAGAGACCTTGGACACATATCTCTATGGATTTTATTTCAGATCTTCCCGTCTCTCAAAAGATGTCAGTCATTTGGGTGGTCTGTGATCGCTTTTCTAAGATGGTCCATCTGGTACCCTTGTCCAAGTTGCCTTCCTCCTCTGATTTGGTGCCATTGTTCTTCCAGCATGTGGTTCGTTTGCATGGCATTCCAGAGAATATCGTTTCTGACAGAGGTTCCCAGTTTGTTTCGAGGTTTTGGCGAGCCTTTTGTGGTAGGATGGGCATTGACTTGTCTTTTTCCTCGGCTTTTCATCCTCAGACTAATGGCCAGACCGAACGAACCAATCAGACCTTGGAAACCTATCTGAGATGCTTTGTTTCTGCCGATCAGGATGACTGGGTGTCCTTTTTGCCTTTGGCTGAGTTCGCCCTTAATAATCGGGCCAGCTCGGCTACCTTGGTTTCGCCATTTTTCTGCAATTCTGGGTTCCATCCTCGTTTCTCTTCAGGACAGGTTGAGTCTTCGGACTGTCCTGGTGTGGATACAGTGGTGGACAGGTTGCAGCAGATTTGGACTCATGTAGTGGACAATTTGACCTTGTCCCAGGAGAAGGCTCAACGTTTCGCTAATCGCAGACGCCGTGTGGGTCCCCGACTTCGTGTTGGGGATCTGGTTTGGTTATCTTCTCGTCATATTCCTATGAAGGTTTCCTCTCCGAAGTTTAAACCTCGTTTCATTGGTCCTTATAGGATTTCTGAGGTTATTAATCCTGTGTCTTTTCGTCTGACCCTCCCAGATTCTTTTTTCATACATAACGTCTTCCATAGGTCATTGTTGCGGAGATACGTGGCACCTATGGTTCCATCTGTTGACCCTCCTGCCCCGGTTTTGGTGGAGGGGGAATTGGAGTATATTGTGGAGAAGATTTTGGATTCTCGTGTTTCAAGACGGAAACTCCAGTATCTGGTTAAATGGAAGGGTTATGCTCAGGAGGATAATTCCTGGGTTTTTGCCTCTGATGTCCATGCTCCCGATCTTGTTCGTGCCTTTCATGTGGCTCATCTTGGTCGGCCTGGGGGCTCTGGTGAGGGTTCAGTGACCCCTCCTCAAGGGGGGGTACTGTTGTGAATTCTGTGGCAGAGCTCCCTCCTGTGGCCACAAGTGGTACTTCGGCTGATTCTCTCTGGGAGCTTCCATTTGTGGAGGAAACTGGTACTGCTGCTTCTGAGTTTCCTCCCTCAGGTGATCTGGTGAGGTCGTTAGGTGCTTCTCTACTTAACCCCACCTAATGCTTTGATTCATGCTTCCTGTCAATGTTCCAGTGTTGGACTTGTGTTTCTCTGGATCATTCCTGTGGCCAGCTGCTCTGCATAGCTAAGTGCTTCTTTGCTATTTGTTGCTATTTTTTCTGTCCAGCTTGTCTATTTGTTTTGCTGGAAGCTCTGGGACGCAAAGGGTGTACCTCCGTGCCGTTAGTTCGGTACGGTGGGTCTTTTTGCCCCTTTGCGTGGTTTTCTTTAGGGTTTTGTGTAGACCGCAAAGTTATCTTTCCTATCCTCGTTCTGTCTAGAATATCGGGCCTCACTTTGCTGAATCTATTTCATCCCTACGTTTGTCTTTTCATCTTACTCACAGTCATTATATGTGGGGGGCTGCCTTTTCCTTTGGGGTATTTCTCTGAGGCAAGGTAGGCTTATTTTTTCTATCTTCAGGCTAGTTAGTTTCTCAGGCTGTGCCGAGTTGCATAGGGAGCGTTAGGCGCAATCCACGGCTGCCTCTAGTTGTGTTTGGAGAGGATCAGGGTTTGCGGTCTGCAGAGTTCCCACGTCTCAGAGCTCGTTCTATTATTTTGGGTTATTGTCAGATCACTGTATGTGCTCTGACCTCCATGTCCATAGTGATACTGAATTGCCTATCACAACACTCATCTCCCTAAACTTCAAACATTCAATAGTGATTTGTAACTTGATCTTTCAGTGTGTTGGCTGTTCAACTTGATTAGCTGTTTTTTTTAGAATGAATGATGGGCTAAGGAGGTAAGAGACATAAGAAGTGGCTCATAGGTGGAGAAAGAAGAAGCATATTTCTATGATAACTTACATTACAAAGTTCCTTATATTTGACTGTACTATTTATTCATTAAAAGTTAGTTCAATTAGCAGTGACAAATAAAGAAGGCAAGTGTTAGGCGTCGGGATTCTCCCGCTGCATGGGATAGATCCTAAGCGTTATCTAGTGCTGTGGTCTCCCATTCAAGTACAGCCTTTGCGATTGCTGCTCATCACAAACATCAGTCCCAGTGTTATGCTCAGGCTTGTGGTATACTGTTGGTTACTGCTGGCTCTTCAGTCAGGTCTATGGTAATCAGTGATATGCATGTGCAGTCTTGCGCTCTGGAGTCTAAGTCCAGAGATCACCTTACTGAGCATGTCCCTGATGTAGCGTCTTCTTATTGGTGGTCGGACGTTAGCTGCTCTGGTGATGCGGTAGCTCCAGATTGGCCCGCGGGCGATGTCTCGACTGACTGGGCATGAGTGTTTGGGGTGGAGCCTAGCATATAAAAGGCTCTCAGCGGCACATGTGGGTGCGCTAGCATCATTTATGTTTTGGTGTGTGTGGGTGGAGACTCTACCACTCTGTCTGCACGTTTGTGTGTGTCTGTCTATGCTCAAAGACTGTACACATTGACAGACAGGTCACACTTATGCGGTTTCATACCAATGGCTCAACGCCTGAGTCTCTAGTCTGCTACATGCATAGGGTGCTGGTCAGACACAAGTTCAGTAGCATCAGGACAGGGGTAAGTAGCCACTTGTTTCGTTCATGGGTGCGGTTAGCACAGTTCAGTTACAGAGCAAGACCAGCCCTCAAGCTTCCTCCCTGTGAAGTTAACAGGGGATAGCATTTAGCATTCTTAGTGCAGTACCTCTCTGTGAAATAACTGAGTTTGGTACTCAGTGTTCCAGTCACACTGTGTTGCGTTAACACAATGTGTTTAAGGTAGCACTCGCTGTTTTGTTCCGCCGTTGTTTTTCACTAGCAACAGGTTCATCTCTGCACGTAGACACTGGGCTGCGATTGCACTTTATTTTTTATTTTATTTTATTTATTGCAATCAGCCTACCCTAACAACAAGTCTTTAAGTGGTTAATATAATGAATTTACTTATAACCCGATACTTCAATATCCTGCCCTGGGAACGCAAAGAATAGTTTATGTATTCCTAAGTAAATAGTTGTTTTCTCAATCTTCAGCTCCATATTTTGCTCTGATTTACTAATATAACGATTGCTTGGAAATCGTGGGCTGCTTTCAGCTTAATGACACATCTAATATCATTGACTTGAGTTTTGGGCGAGTGTCAGTTAATGGTTTTCTTGACCAGTAAATCATGCTCATCATTTTTTACCCTCTTATTCCTATTGATGTTGGTACCAATTTAATTGCCAGTTCTCCTTTGGCTTTTCTACAGTTTCTTTAAAGTTTAATATAGATTGAGAGCGCTATCCTGCAGGGGCTATTGTCGATTTATTTTACTGTTTTATAGATTGCATCTTCCGATTGTAAAGTTCAGCTAAAATATAATGTACATCAATATTATTATTTTTATATTCTATATTATTAATCATATTGTTATAATTAAGAACTATATAATACAATATAACAATGTCAGAAAAGAATATGTTTTCAAACTTGGTGACAGTTTTGTAATATCAATAAGTTTTATCTGATGCATGTAGACAAGAGGAAAATACAATTTTCTCTATTGCTCTTGTCTGTGTTACAATCACTAGCTGCATTGCAGGCATAAATTATATTTGCAATTAACTTGATGCAAAATGGTAACAGCAAAGCAGTGGATACATCTTTCAGATTTTAGAATAATTTTCTGCTACGTTTAATTAGGACATTTCCACAGATGGGAATGAGACGGAAGATTAATTTCACAATTTATTTTAGCTGTGGTGGTATTCACTAGTGGACAATATAATGAACAGAATATTTTCTGAGATTCCTTTTTTTCATGGAATGTTACCTTGTCTTATACTCACCATACCCCGACAGTTGACATTTACATAGGATGGCATTATATTGAAAGCTTTTATAGTCAGATTTTGAGAGAAAATATTTGTCAATACCAAGATCCAAAGGAAGGAATTAAATGAATGGTTTGGGGATTGGGGGACAAGGGCCGAGCGGGAGCCTGTTGCCAACTATGGTTTATAGCTAGGAGATGAATTAAGCCAAAATTAACCTTTTAGGTCGGACAATGCCTTTAGTCTGCAAATATAGGGTTAATCTGCAATTTAATAGCATTAAGAAGGTGCCCATCTACCGTACTGGGAGTGTGGCACCCTGGAGAAGATTTATTCCTCCCAGGAGTAGCCGACTTCTGTCATACAAGATTGCCGGTGCTACTACAGTCACCACTGACAGTAGTGCGCAACAGCTGTTAGCATGCCCCAACATTTTGATTGACAGCTGGCTCTACAGTGCATCAGTGCAGAAATGACAATCAGTCAAAGTGCCAGGGCATGCTAACAGCCGCTGCTCATTGTTTACTGAGCGGTGACTATCTGAGTGGTGACTGTAGTTGTGCCAGCACCCATTTATGACTGAAAGCCGGCGGCTCCTCAGAGGAATTAAGCTCATTTTCTCCTGGATGTCGAACTTTCAGAACAGCAGCCAGTCACCTTCCTAACGCTATTAGCTGCAGTTAACCCTTTACCATTATTCAACCTGACAGGTTCCCTTTAAGCGGAGAATGAAAAAATATTATTAAGCTATGAAAATTAGAAGTTTTGCACACGGTAGCCAGGATGATGCTTTGATTTTATTTAAAAAATAAATAAATTCCTTTTGCAAGTTCAGAATTAAGCTTATATTGGTTGCTCCAGTGTTACCATGCACTTTTCCCATCAAAGTACTCAATCAGACACTAATTCTCATTATAAACATTGACATTGATGAACTAATAATGAGTGATAGGATTGCATTAGCAGAATAACAAAGTTGTGACTATTGCAGCTTACTTCAAACCAATTCCCTTAGAGATAGAGAGCAAAAAAAAAAAATTAAAACGGGGAGGGATTACAACTAATACCAGACTCAGAAGTATCTTATTGACTCTCGATCCCATTTAGATATAGTGTGGAAACCCTGGGTGTCTAAAAACTTGCCTTAAAAGTTGGCTTTTCAACAATTATTAAAAATATCTACTATATAATTGTCTAAGGGTCATTCTGTCTTTCTGTCTGTCTTTCTGTCTGTCTGTCTGTCACAGAAATCCCAAGTCACTGATTGGTCGCAGCCAGCTGGCCTGAGGCCGCGACCAATCAGCGACGTGAATTGGCCCCTCCCTCCTCCCCTGCACCCAGTGCCCCCTCCCTACTCCCCCCCCAGTCAGCGCCCACATAGCGTTAACCGGACTGCCTTACACTATGGCATAACGCGGTGTAAAGCAGTCCGTTAACGCTGCCATTAACACTCTGTGTGACCAACTTTTTACTATTGATGATGCCTATGCAGCATCAATAGTAAAAACATATGTTAAAAATAAAAAAAATAAAAAAATCATATACTCACCCTCCGATGGCCCCCTGATCCAGCTCAGGCCTTTCCCGCTTCTCGCGCGCCACTCTGGTCCCCAGAATGCATTGCGGCAATGACCAGAGATGACGTAGCGGTCTCACGAGATCACTACATCATCGCGTGTTATTGCCGCTTGGGACCGGAGTGGCGCGCGGGAAGCGGGAAAGGCCTGGTCTGGATCCGGGGGCCGTTGGAGGGTGAGTATATAACTATTTTTTATTTTAATTCTTTTTTTAACAGGGATATGGTGCCCACATTGCTATATACTGCGTGGTCTGTGTTATATACTATGTGGGCAGTGTTATAAACTGCGTGGGCTCTGCAATATACTGTGTCGGCTGTGCAATATACTACGTGGCTGTGCTATACACTACATGGGCTGTGATACATACTACATGAACTGTGCAATATACTACATGGCTGTGCTATATACTACAATGCTGTGCAATATACTACGTGGCTGTGCAATATACTTTGTGGCTGTGCAATATACTACTTTGCTGTGCTATATACTACATGGACTGTGTTATATACTGCATGGGCTGTGTTATATACTACGTCGGCTGTGCTATATACTATGTGGGCTGTGTAATATACTACGTGGCTGTGTTATATACTACGTGGGCTGTGCTATATACTACATGGACTGTGCAATATACTACGTGGACTGTGCAATATACTACATGGCTGTGCAACATACTACGTGGCTGTGCTATATACTACGTGGCTGTGCTATATACTACTTGAATGTGCTATATACTATGCGGGACTACGTGGCTGTGTTAAATACTGCATGGGCTGTGTTATATACTACGTCGCTGTGCTATACACTAGGTGGCTGTGTAATATACTATGTGGCTGAACCATATACTACGTGGCTGTGCTCTATACTATGAGGCTCTGCAATATACTACGTGGCTGTGCTATATACTACATGGCTGTGCAATATACTATGTGGCTGTGCAATATACTTCGTGGCTGTCCAATATACTAAGTGGCTGTGCAATATACTATGTGGGCTGTGCAATATACTACTTGGTCTGTGCTGCATACTATATGGCTGTGCAATATACTACGTGGGCTGTGTTATATACTACATGGCTGTGTTATACACTACATGGACTGTGTTATACACTACGTGGGCTGTGTTATATACTGCGTGGGCTGTTATATACTACTAGATTGTGGCCCGATTCTAACGCATTGGGTATTCTAGAATATTCATGTCCCCGTAGTATATGGACAATGATGATTCCAGAATTCGCGGCAGACTGTGTCCGTCGCTGATTGATCGAGGCAACCTTTATGACATCATCGTCGCAATGGCAACCATTATGACATCATCGTCGCTGTGCCCATTGCTGATTGGTCGAGGCCTGGCGGCCTCGACCAATCAGAGACGCGGGATGTCTACGTCCTTTATGACATCATCGTCGCTGTGCCCGTCGCTGATTGGTCGAGGCCTGGCGGCCTCGACCAATCAGAGACGCGGAATTTCTACGTCGATGCTGCGCCCGTCGCTGATTGGTCGAGGCCGATCAGAGACGCGGGATTTCCAGGACAGACAGACAGACAGACAGAAAGACAGACAGACAGAAAAACCCTTAGACAATTATATATATAGATGTGGGCTGTGTAATGTACTATATGGCTGTGTAACATACTGCGTGGGCTGTGCAAAATACTACGTGGATGTGCTATATACTACGTGGGCTGTGCAAAATACTACGCGGGCTGTGCAATATACTAAGTGGCTGTGCAATATGCTATGTGGCTGTGCAATATACTATGTGGCTGTGCAATATACTATGTGGCTGTGCTATATACTACATGGGATGTGTAATATACTACGTCACTGTGTTATATATTACGTGGGCAGTGCTATATACTATGTGGCTGTGCAATATACTACGTGGCTGTGCTATATACTACTTGGTTGTGATATATGCCACGTGGGACTACGTGGCTTTTATATATACTGCATGAGCTGTTATATACTACGTCGCTGTGCTATATACTACGTGGCTGTGTAATATATACTATGTGGCTGTGATAGATACTACATGGCTGTGCTCTTTACTATGAGGCTGTGCAATATACTACATGGCTGTGCTACATACTACATGGCTGAGCAATATACTATGTGGCTGTGCAATATACTACGTGGCTGTCCAATATACTAAGTGGCTGTGCAATGTACTATGTGGCAGTGCAATATGCTGCGTGGGCTGTGCAATATACAATGTGGGCTGCTCTACGTACTACATGGCTTTGCAAAATACTACGTGGGCTGTGTTATATACTATGTGGCTGTGTTTTACACTACCTGGGCTGTGTTATACACTATGTGGGCTGTGTTATATACTGTGTGGGCTGTTATATACTACGTGGGCTGTGTAATATACTACGTGGCTGTGTAATATACTGTGTGGGCTGTGCAATATCCTACGTGGCTGTGCTATATACTATGTGGGCTGTGCAATATACTATGTGGGCTGTGCAATATACTATGTGGCTGTGCAATATACTATGTGGGCTGTGCAATATATTACATGGGCTGTGCTACTTACTATGTAGCTGTGCAATATACTACGTGGGCTGTGCAATATACTACATGGCTGTGCAATATACTACGTGGCTGTGCTATATACTATGTGGGCTGTATAATATAGTACATCGCTGTGTTATATACTACGGGGGCTGTGCTATATACTATGTGGACTGTGCAATATACTACATGGACTGTCCAATACACTATGTGGCTGTGCAATATACTACGTGGCTGTGTTATATACTACTTGGCTGTGATATATACTATTTGTGACTGCGTGGCTGTGTTATATACTGCATGGGTTGTGTTATATACTACGTCGCTGTGCTATATACTACGTGGCTGTGTAATATACTATGAGGCTGTGCAATGTACTACGTGGCTGTGCTATATACTATCTGGCTGTGCAATATACTACGCGACTGTGCAATATACTACATGGCTGTCCAATATATTAAGTGGCTGTGCAATGTACTACATAGCAGTGCAATATGCTACGTGGGCTGTGCAATATACTATGTGGGCTGTGCTACATACAACGTGGCTGTGCAATATACTATGTGGGCTGTGTTATATACTACGTGGCTGTGTTATACACTACCTGGGCTGTGTTATACACTACGTGGGCTGTGTTATATACTGTGTGGGCTGTTATATATTACGTGGGCTGTGTAATATAATACGTGGCTGTGTAATATACTGTGTTGGCTTTGCAATATACTACATGGCTGTGCTATATACTACATGGGCTGTGCAATATACTAAGTGGGCTGTGCAATATACTATGTGGCTGTGCAATATACTAAGTGGGCTGTGCAATATACTACATGGGCTGTGCTACATAATATGTGGCTGTGCAATATACTACGTGGGCTGTGTTATATACTACGTGGCTGTGCTATATACTACGTGGCTATGCTATATACGCGAACAATCAGCGATAGGTGCACTCCAGCCGCGAATTGGCGTGGGCTTTGAACCACACTTCACTAATTGGTCGATCCCAGCCAGCCAAATTCTGTGTATTCATTGTAATACTCTAAAATCTTCATAAATAATCTACATATATATTCTAGAATACCCGATGCGTTAGAATTTGGCCACCATCTAGTTTTCAAATAATCTTCTTCTTCCTTTACTTTCCCTTGGTGTGTCCTGTCCCTTGAAATGACCAATAATATAGGTCACTCCTAAATTACGGTAATAATAATTGTCTCTTTCTTAATTATTCATTCCAGTGACTCGCACAGTATGCTGTAATTCACACATGTAAAGTCATACAACTATTTACTGCTATACATTTGGGCCTTTTTATTATATTTCTGTAACTTTCTAAAAATTGAATAAAATATATGAAAGCTAAACATTAAATATCACAATGGAAGAGGGTATATGAATGTAATGGAGGCTTGTGAGCCACTAACAGATCACACAGCTTCCTTTACATGACTTGGAGCTTGTACAGTCATGTAGAAACTCATCTATACAAATGCAGATTTAGGATTTTTGCCTGGACTCCGATGGTTGTTTATTTGTAATTACCTATTTCAAGGTAATAGTATTTAAAATATCTGTGTATAAAATAATACTTCTATAATCATCACAATGTGACATCTGAACATGAAAATTATAATTAAATGATTGGTGCTACAGAAAATGTGCAGCCTATCTCTTCCTCCTAGGGAGGTTCATCAAAGATCACCATTATTGGAAGCTTCTACTGATTAAGATTTAGTTAATGATAAAAACAGCATTAACCACATTTCAACTCTGAACCTTTTTATGAGGGAGGGAGGTGCAAAAAGTGGTTAGCACTGTTGCTTTGCAAAACTGGGGTCCTGAGTTCAAATCTCACAAAGGACATCTTCAAGGAGTTTGTATGTTCTCCCCATATTTGCGTGGATTTTCTCTATGCTCTCCGACTTCCTCCCTCTCTCCAAAGATATACTGATCGGGAACTGAGATTGTGAGACCAATAGGTCAATGGGGACAGCGATAATTTATTTAAAGAACTGTGAGATATGAAGGCGCTAAATAAGCAAAGCATAGTAAATACATATATAATGGATAACCATTCTTTTCTTAAGGTACCGTTACACTAAACGATTTACCAATGATCACGACCAGCGATTCGACCTGGCCGTGATCGTTGGTAAGTCGTTGTGTGGTCGCTGGAGAGCTGTCACACAGACAGCTCTCCAGCGACCAACGATGCCGAAGTCCCCGGGTAACCAAGGTAAACATTGGGTTACTAATCGCATGGCTGCATTTAGTAACCCGATGTTTACCCTGGTTACCATTGTAAAAGTAAAAAAAAAAAAACAGTACATAATCACATTCCTGTCACGTCCCCCAGCATCAGCTTCCCTGCACTGTGTAAGCTCCGGCCATAAACCAGAGCGGTGATGTCACCGCTGTGCTCTGCTTTACGGCCGGCCGGCGCTGACAGTCAGTGCAGGGAAACTGACGATGGGGGACGTGACAGGAATGTGAGTATGTACTGTTTTTTTTTTTTTACTTTTACAATGGTAACCAGGGTAAATATTGGGTTACTAAGCGCGGCCCTGCGCTTAGTAACCCGATGTTTACCCTGGTTACCAGTGAACACATCGCTGGATCGGCGTCACACACGCCGATCCAACGATGACAGCGGGTGATCAGCGACCAAAAAAAAAGGTCCTGATCATTCCCAGCGACCAACGATCTCCCAGCAGGGGCCTGATCGTTGGTCGCTGTCACACATAACGATTTCGTTAACGATATCGTTGCTACGTCACAAAAAGCAACGATATCGTTAACGAAATCGTTATGTGTGAAGGTACCTTTACTCTTTAAAAAACTTTTGCGAATCTAATCTTTGTATTTTAAGGAAAGATGTTAGGAATCCTAAAGCCCTTTAAAATTACAATATAATTTCAAGGATGATTACATTTTAAGGCCAGTTGTATGTTGGAAAGCCATTTGTAAAGTATTTCTTACTTTATCTTAATGGCTAAGTGGTATAAACTCTTAAAATGTTTCTCATTTAACAGCAGCTGAAAAATTGAACAGGAAAAGGGAACTATAATGCTACTTATATTACACACAATATGTAACACAATCAGGCATTAGGGAAAAATATATTTAAACAAGAACATATCAGTCATCTTGAAGCATTTGCTCACCCTAAGATACACTAAATATGATCAATTTAAAAAGCACAGAACATATAATTCCAGAAATAATGGGAAAAGGCATAAAGCAAAATGGATCCAGTAAAGAACAGAATATTATGATAAGCTGACAATAATATGATCTATTTCAAGGTTGGGAGCTTGCTCCTTAATAGACATAGCAATCAATACAATGGCATATATTTTTTCCAATTAATGAATCACAGAAAACACAGAGTATCTCCATTAGCAAAGTCTAGCAAGAATATGTGAATTCTCAAAGCTGCAATGCTTTTAGCAGTAACTAAACTGCGCTGACAAGGCAATCGGATAATCTGCTTTTACGCTTAGGGCCCATGTAGATAGGATGACCCCGACAATTAACTGACCACCTATTGGCACATGAAAGCCAATTGGCAGTTGTTTAATGGTCTATTTAGACAGGCTGACCACACTTCTATGCACAAAGAATGATCATAGATACAACCGTTCTGTGTGCATAGAGCATTATATTCTCGGCAGCATATCCTCCTTTCTACAAAGGACAACGTGCTGCCAAGAACAATAATTTTTCAACTCACTAGGTGGGTCATCATCTGTATAGAAAGGCTGAAAACAAAGAAACGAGCATTCCTCAATGTAAGAGGGCCCTTAACCAAAGCAAAAAAATGTTGATTTTGCTGCATGGAGATATCCAGGTCACAGTCCTCATAAGGGTCATCACCATGTTGAGAATCAAGATAACAAAGGCCAGAGAAAGGGACAGGAGAGTAATCAGTACAAATCCAAAGGTTAGAGCTATGATTAGAAAAATAAGTACACAGTAAAAAAATTCTTAGGGTAATGTAGGAGAAAAACAAAACAGATGTCAAAATTAGGAACATTTTGGAGTTAGGATTGGAGTAGCAGTTACGGTTCCTGAAACCGACATCTGTAGGCCAAAATGCCATTCTGTAGATGTCCTGTTTGAGCTGTGAGCACATGGCAGGGCTCAGAAAGCAAAGAATGCTATTTAATTTTTGAAGTGCAAAGTTGACTGTACAGTAATAGATTATAGATCCAGATTACTTTACAAAGGTCCACAGACACAGAAACAGCAGAATCAATCATAAAGTTAACCCGTTTTGGATACTAAAGACCTCAAAGAATTTAGTCAGGAATTGTAAGCATTTTTAATCTATAAGTCCATCACAGATGTTTATGATTTGCGGTAAAAAAGTTAATTTAGCCTCTTTTTATTTTAACAAGGGGTAATAGGAAAAAAAAGGAACTCAGTTTGCTTCATAATTTCTCCCGAATACGGTGATAATCCATATGTTGTAAGAAATTACTCTTCAGCTACATGGCAGGGCTTAGAAAACAGGAGTGTTGTTTACCTATTGGAGCTCTGATTTTGTTGGGTTAAAATGCACCATTTGCAGAAGGACCACATTTTGGAAATTAAACCTATCAAAGAATTCATTTTGGAATGACAGCCAGGAATGGGAGCCAGTGAAGAGATTTGTAGAGGGGAGAAGCAGAGGAGTAGCGAGGAGATAGATGAATTAGTCGGGTAGCAGAGTTAAGGATGGACTGGAGACGTGCAAGAGTGTTACCAGGAAGGCCACAGAAAAGGATGTTGCAGTAGTCAAGGCAGGAGATGATGAGGGCATGCACAAGCATTTTAGTAGATTGAGGGTTGAGAAAGGACGGATTCTGGAAATATTTTTGAGCTGGAGGCGACAGGAGGTGGAAACAGCTTGGATGTGTGGTTTGAAGGACAGGGCAGAGTCATGGGTTACTCCAAGGCAGTGGACTTCCGGTCCTGGGGAAAGCGTGATGTCATTTATTGTGATAGATCAGGTAAGGAAGATCTGTGACGTGGAGGAAAGATGATGAGTTCAGATTTGTCCACATTGGGATATGAACCTAGCAGTTCTTGGTTGGTCCATTTTAAGAAGGAGGAAATTGTGTTAAATATACAAAAGAGAAGTATAAATAATGCGGGCATATAAACTGTATGACAGTCATCCTCACAATGTATGCATGTCAAAAATTACAAATTTTTTGCTACCCCCCATGTTTTCCATGATAACTGCTTTATTTACCATCACCCACTTTTGTTTATGAAAATTAAGATTTTTTTGTTTATTGATTGATGTGAATTTCCCAGGTAAGCTCCCATGTAGAAATTTGCCCCTGTACAAAACTGGCACAAAAAGCAGGGTTTTTTTAAATACATGTCTTCTGATTAATGTTCTTCATCTTCATCATTTTTGGTATAAATTAGGATTTTATAAACATTAAATTATGAGAATTTCAACAGCTGGCACATACAACAGATTGGATCCTTTCTTGGGCTGGCACAAATTTTTGGTACAGAATTTCCAAGTTGACCTACATGAGATACATCAAATATCTGTAACAGAAGCAAGGCACCACCTCAATAAGCAATAATCATAAAAGGAGGAGAGGGGACAAGGGAGAGTCAGCTCACTGCAATCTGAAGCACCTTGTCAGTAGAATACTCTACACAGAGCCACCCTAGTCGAGGCTGATATAATCATGTAGTAAGGGAAGCTAGCCAAAACAAGTTGTATTTTTCTGTAGTGCTGCACTGTGTCATGTCTATATGTTGGACTTTTAATATGCTTAAATAAATGTGAAGATTTATACTTACCTGTTTTTCCATCATCGTTGTAGAACCACTCTTTTTCCTAGACAAAAAACAAGGTGCAACTGACACCTGCAAATTTGGGCAGGTCTGGTTGCAACAGAATGCTGTGTGCCAAGGCATAATTGGGCTCATGCCCATTGTACCGTAATCAAACCACAATCCTACATTGACCGTGGTTTGGTCACACTGGCGTGTCTGCCCTGTATTCTTTGTTCATAAAATGCCTGCTAAAGCCATTTTTGGTATGGACCACAGGACTAAACAGGACAGTTGTTAGTAGGCCCCTACACAGGAAATGTTATTATTTCTCCTGGACTTATATAAAGCAATAGAACAGTATGCCCAATCACACAAAAAATGGTTAAATGTAAGACCTTTTTTAATTTTGAAAAGCATAAAAGTCTGATGGTGCAGAATGTTATTGAACAGGCTGTTTGTTACCTCTGGTGGCCTAGTTACCAACAGCTATACAGTGTTTGTTGAGGTCTCTTTCACAATGCCAAGTTTGTGTTTGAATTAAAGAGCTTTAAATGGGGCTCAATGTAATCTAGAAGACCTCAGAACGTCATATAGATCTTTGCAAGGCAATTGGAGGCTTTTGAGTAGTTTTGATTCACCGTGAATCAACTCGCTACTAATTGCATGTTTGGGAAAAATTCTGTGTAGCGGGCAAATTTATATTACAACAGATTTGCTCATCTCTTTTGATAAACACCATCTTGTACAAATAATTTAAAGAATCAGGATTCTGTTTTTCATGACCTACTAAGTACTAAGCTACCCTACTGACTAAGATTATGCAATTTCTCTGAATAGAGTCTGCAGTTACAGTACAGAGAGACTATGGGACCCCATACTCGTTAGACTAGCATTGACCAAACCTACCAACAGGTTTGAACGACAAGCTAATGTGTATGGAGCAAGCCACCTCGCCCCTGACAGATAATGTTTGGGGAGAATAGGATCCAGCACGTTTGATTTCAGGCTGCCATTCCCTTGGTGCTAGGGGAGATAAACTGATGCCAGACAAATCTTACTGTGGTTCTCTCTTAGAGAACACCAGAGTGGTTGGCAGAGCAAGTGCTCCTGTGTATAAGAGAGTCAGGAGAGATATCTGCCACTTGTTATCTAAAGAATATAGGGGGCTTAACTTTTCAAGTTAAGATAAGGTGTCCAAGGGATAACCTTTCTCCTTGTGGAGAGTAAAAGACCAAGCCTGGCATGTCAAAGTGAGGAGACGTATAAACCATGCTCTGGGATATTAAATATGCAAAATGTCTCTACAAGATAAGTTAAAAAAAAAGAAAAACTTTTGATAAACTAGTCACCACCTATGCAGCAAGGTTAAGTTTCAGCTCATATAAATGAGATGCTAAATAAAGACGCCGAACTGCGGGAAGGCAAACGAGCGTCTAGGTCTGTTATTTGGACAGGGCATGCTGGAGAAGATACAAATGTAAAAATAAAGTATAGTTAGCTTTATTGTCAATAGTTTCCAATTTATTGAGTACAAGTGACTGAAATGACTATTTTACATCACCATGATATTAATAAATATTAAATACATCTGGAACATATTCAAATCTTGCAATAATGGTCTAAGTCTCTGCATATTAATATGTTTGCTGAGTAAATGTCGTTCCAGCCAGAAGGAAAGGCTTTTTTTTTTTAAATGAAAACTGCAATGGATATTGTAATTTAAATTCTTGTATACTTAGACTGACACATTTGCCTGTATTTGCATAAATCTGTTGTTACAGGTGCAAAGAAGCTATTTATGCATCGTATTTATACACTCTTTAAAGAACCCTACTGTGCGCCTGCTATTTCATGGTGCGGTCTCATCTAGCCAACCAGATCTAATTCCGTAGTTCTATTTCTCAGCTCTTGCAGCATGCTCAGCACTTTTATTATGTTATTAGGATATGTGGGAGCATTTGACTGGTACCTTGCGAGCATAAAACATCAATAGATAGGGATGGTTATTTAAAGATCAGTTCACAGCAGCAAGGCTGAGAAAATCTGTGCTGCCGCTGTGTACAGTCTCAGGATCTCCTGCATTCTAAATCCCAAATCCTGATTTATATTCATGACAATAGGATACATTCAGTGAGGTAAAACATATGCAGAACCGTCTTATATAAGAAAAAACTATATTGGTGGAATATGCCTCTTTTCTGCTTTGTCTGTTAACTATGGCAAGCTATGCGTGAGCATCTTTCCAATTTTTCCATTTATGAAGTATTTGTCCAACTGTGAGGGTGTTCTGAAGAAATCAATATTAATGTGTCGAACAAACTATTAAAAGTAGAAAGACATTAAAATGTAAATAAGTATTAACAGTAGTACTTAGATGATGAACAAATATATTTAAAGGGCCAATATATATATGAAACTAGTGGAAATACTAATTATCACGAAAACAAAACAATGAGCCACAAAAATATATCAATACAGCTCTGGCAAAATTTAAGAGACCACTTCAAAATGTTCCATTTGATTTTTCTCTTTATAGGTATATTTTTGAGTAAAATATAATTTTTTCATTTATTTTATAAACTTCTGACAACATGTCTCTAAATTTCCAAGCAATACATTTTGTATTTTTTTTTCTGAAAAGAAGAAATGGTCAAAATTTAAAAAAAAACAGTGCTTTCAGACCTCGAATAATGCAAAGAAAACAAGTTCATAATCATTTAGAAACAACAATACTAAGGTTTTAACTCAGGAAGAGTTCAGAAATCAATATTTTGTGGAATAACCATGATTTTTATTCACAGCTTTCATGCGTCTTGGCATGCTTCCACCAGTCTTTCACACTGCTTCTGGCACAATAATGTAAGCAGTTCTTCTTTGTTTGATGGCTTGTGACTATCCCTCACCCTCTTGATTACATTCCAGAGGTTTTCATTGGGGTTCAGGTCTGGAGATTGGGATGTCTATGACAGGGTTTTGTAGCAGTGGTCTCTTAATTTTTGCCAGAGCTGTATATTACAAATGCATATGCCAAATAATATCAGATGTTAAAATATACTACATAGAATGAACATCATTATCATAAAGTCGTAGTATAAATGTCAATCATCACCCAGATTTCCTCTTCGTTAATCAGACATATAAGATGCTATATGTACATCAATGAGATAAACTATAAATCCATGAACAAAGCTCAAGTCCCACTGGCCTATCACACTGCCTCCACAATGATGTAGAGCCATAATCCAGAAATAAACTCAGACCCTCGCTTTTATTTATATGTCTGTAAAAAAGAACGTCTAATGTCATCATTTACATATGCAAATTTTCCTAAACTAGTCCAACATGGCTTGATTTCACATGATCCAATCTGAAATAGTATAAGATGATGATCTGAGCAATTTTGAGTTTTCATGTGATTTCATTCCTCCGTGGACAAAGCAATATTGGTGAACGCATTCAAGCAACGTCACTCCTTCCAGGACCTATGCAGTGAAGCTAGATGATCTCTCCCTGGTTTCATGCACATTCCCATGGAGGAATGAAGTCACATGAATGTCTTTACCTTCACTTAGATTGTCCAAGGAGGAATGAAGCTGTGTGATACATCAAGTTTCACTGCATTTTCCCAGGGGGGAATGAAACTGTGTAAATATTTCTTAGATCTTAGATGAGTACTGTTTAGTATTCTTGATCAGTATTTCATCAGTATCTATATGCCAAAGCTAGGAGTGTCTCCAAGGCAGAGAACAGGTGTCAATCTTTTGATTCTAGACCAACCAAACCACTACTACCTCTACTAACCAAATAATGACATGTGAATAAGCCCTTAGAGAGTATTAATAATAATGTCTTGGGGTCATGATTAGAGATTACAGAGCAGTCTATACTATTAAGTCAATGTCCTGTTGGACTAATTTAGGAGAATTTGCATATATGTGTGATTACAATGAAAGTTATTTTTGCGTACATATAAATAACTGTATATTACAGCTAGGGCATGATTCTGGATTATGACTCTAAATCTTTATAAGAGCAATATGATGATCCTGGGAAGAGTGACAAGTTTGAATTAAAGGGCATCTGTCAGTAGGTTCTACCTTCCTAAGCCGTCAATATGGCCATGTAGGTCAAAGGAAGCTGAATAAAGTGATACCATGATATCAGCGATCCGATGTCTTGTTACAGAGATATCAGTGTTTTTCTTAAAGGGAACCTGTCACCCCCAACATGGAAGTTGAGCTAAGCCCACTGGCATCAGGGGCTTATCTACAGCATTTTGGAATGCTGTAGATAAGCCTCCAATGTATCCTGAAAGATGAGAAAAAGAGGTTAGGTTATACTCACCCAGGGGCAGTCCCGCTGCGGTCCGGTCTGATGGGCGTCGAGGTCTGGTCGGTGTCGCTGTAGATAAGCCCCTGATGCCGGTGGGCTTAGCTCAACTTCAATTTTGGGGTGACAGGTTCCCTTTGATAAGTAAAGTAGCTGATAAGCTCTATGGACCGGACACTGAACTCCCTGAGAAACTGCCTCCCTACTTTATTTTAAATAAAAGGGGGCATTACCAGTGTGAGACATGTAATGACTGTCAATTTGCTCTCATAAGCACACATAGCTCTGCAGAAAGAACATGTCAATTCTGTTGTACTAACACATTTGCAGTTGTCCTCTCCCAGTGCTTCAGCTTTCATCTCACAAGCAGCCAGTGCACAGGAGGGGAAGGACAGAAGAGCTGACAGCACTAATAATGTGTTTGCAATAAGACAAGGTTGGACTCTGCTGTACTGTGTTGGCTATAAACAGGCACAGCTCTGCAGCAGAGTTGCCAGCACTCACCCACATCACTGGTTGGCAGCTTTCTGTGTAAACTTTGTAGAAACTGAAAGCTGCCTATCAGTGCTGGGGGTGAGGTTGTACTACATCGGAGCAGGTTTATTAGTCCCCTGAAAATCTCCCTCTGCTGAAAGAATGATTTTATCAAAACCACAACAAGCAGTCCAGTAAATGACACATTGCTGGAATCTGTGTCTCTCTACACCTTATGCTGCTTTCAGATTAGGCAGCAAAAACCTGGTGCCAGATTCCCTTTAAAACAAAAGTAAATAGTAAAACAATTCCATACTTGCCAACTGCTTTTGAGGATGAAGTACTGACATTTCCTCTAGGAGGTTGACCCTTTTAATCCCTTAGTGACAGAGCCATTTTTGAGCTTAATGACCAAGTCACATTTTCTAAATCAGACCAGTGTCATTTTATGTGGTAATAACTATGAAATACTCCTATATTTCCCTATGATTCTGGGATTTTTTGGTGACACATTGTACTTTATGATAGAGGTAAACTTTGGTCCATAAGTTTCTAACCTTTTATTAAAATATCTGAAATTTGATGAAAGTTTAGAAAAAAAACTGCGATTTTCAAGCTTCAAATGCTAGTCTATACCACACACAAACAATGTTCAATAAATAACATTTCCCATATATCTACTATATGTCAGCATCATTTATCAATCATTTACCTTTTATTTCATTACAATGTAAGAAGGGTTAAAATTTCGGAGCAATTTTTATTTTTTTTTTCAGGGAAATATACAAAATTTATCAGTTTTAAAGGGACTTTCAGAGGCCTACAGTTTGAAAAAAACAACAAAAGTAATACAGTTGTAAAACCGGCACCCAACAAATTGTTCTAAACAGCTGTTAGGAACTTGTTAACCCCTTTAGTGCTACACAAGAAGTACAGCAAAGTGGATTGAAAAAACGAAGTCATATTTTTGTCCCCTTAAATATTGATTAAGCTGCATTTTTTTAATTTTTACAATAGATGTGTTAGGAGTCGAGTTTCCTCTGCTGCACAGGGGGAATCTCGATCCGTCTCCGCTGCGGTCTCCCATTCTCCTCCAGCCGCAGTGGAGTCTGCTCAGCAGGGACGTCGCTCCCAGTGTCTTGCTCGCTCTCACTCTGTACAGAGAGTTACTGCTGCTTCTTCAGCTCCTGCCATTAAAGTCAGTGCTGGTCAGCGGCGAGCGGACTTCCCTGGGACTAAGTCCTTGTTTGCGCACACTGAGCATGCCCAGAGCAAGATCTCCCGTTGGAGATCGAGGGTCATGTGCTCTGGCTCTGCAGCGCATTCCATTGGTCCTCTTGGCAGGTCTTGGAAGGGCAAAGTTTCTGTGGCCACTTCCTGTCCTGCAATTATATAAACTGCGCATGACCGCACGGCCATGCGCTAGTGTACAATTGAATACGTGTGTTTGTTGTGAGTGCAAGTCGTTCATTAAATACCCCTACCCTATTGTATCACTGTTTGCGTATGGAGTATGGCTGCTATCTAGCGCCCAACAAATCACTCAATGTGTCACACACGTATCAGCGTCTATTGCTGTGACCGCCAGTGCGGCGCCACGCGCCAGTAGTGCGCTTCCTGACCCACGTCTGGGTGCTTAGTGGTGCCTGCCAGCACGGCACAGTTCTCACTTCGGTGCTCTAATTATAAGAGTTGCCTAACACACCCTGTTGCAGTGTTGTGCCAGCAAGGGTCTAATCGGACTTCAATCCTAGTTGGGGTTAAGTTCGCTGACTGCTTGCTCGCCTTCTATGTGAGGTACCGCGACCCTGTGACGCAACAGGATCGCTTCCTTCACGTTGGGTGAAGTTTAACCCACGCGAGTATACTTATGAGTACCGCCATATAGTCCGTCATTACTCAGCAGCAGGTTCCATCTCTGCACGGTGGACCCCGGGCTACGAACGCACCGTACACTATCAGTCTTATTATTTGGTGCGTTCTGCTAGCCCTAACATTACACTAGCGCCAGGGTCTGGCTAGTGATGACAGACAAACAGCAATCCCTGCGGTATATACAGCAGCTGGAGGGTAGGTTGGCGGCTCTCGAGAGCGCAACCTCAGCTGTGGATGTTACCGTAGTTGCTGTACAGGCTGTCAGCGTGGCTGCAGCAACCTTGTCCATTGCCACCCCTGTTCCGACATTTTCTCGCCCCCCGCTGCCAGAAAAATTTTCTGGTAATAGCAAATTTTGTAGGGGATTCGTGAGTCAGTGCTCTATTCATCTCGAGCTTCTGGCTGCACGTTTTCCCACAGAGCGGGCTAAGGTGGGATTTATTGTGTCTCTATTGTCGGACAGGGCGTTGGAATGGGCTACGCCACTGTGGGAGCGTGGCGATCATGTGGTGCAGAGTGCTCCTCTGTTTTTGAGCACTTTAAAACAGGTCTTTTTAGGACCTCAAGTCACCCATGACACTGCGCTCCAACTGCTGGCATTAACTCAGGGTGAGTCCTTGGTCAGTCATTTTGCCATCCAATTCCGCACTTTAGCATCTGAGCTGGAATGGTCGGATAAAGCTCTTATCCCCATATTTTGGAGGGGCTTGGCTGACCATGTAAAGGACGCTCTGGCCACTAGGGAGATTCCTGCCACACTGGAGGAGTTAATAACAGTCTCCACTCGAATTGACCTCCGTTTTAACGAGCGGAGGTTAGAGCGAGCCCAGTGTAGGCAGAGGTTTCGGCTGGCTCCTACTTTTGCCAAACCTCTGGAATCTCCGGTCCTGGTTCCTGAGTCACATGAGGCCAGGGAAGTGTCACAAGCGGGACCTAAGTCCCGGACCGCTTGTGCACTCAGGGTCTGTCATGTTTGCCAGCAGTCTGGACATTTAGCCACCAGATGTCCTCAGCGGTCGAGGAAACGTCAGCGTCTAGTGGTCGTAGGTGGAGGTACACTAGACACGGCGACGTTTGCCTCTAAATTGCCCTTTAAGGGGACAATTACTATAGGCTCATTCTCCCACTCGGTAGAGCTCTGCGTGGATTCTGGGGCGGAGGGCAATTTTATGTCTTCTGCCTTCGCCCAACGCCACGCAATACCTCTGGTTATGCTAGCTCAACCTGTAACGGTACGAGTGGTGAATGGGTCGACTCTGCCCTCACAGATAACTCACCAGACCATCCCTTTTACTCTGTCCATGTCGCCATCTCATCAGGAGATTATTTCCCTGTTCGTCATTCCAGAGGGAATTGATGAAGTCCTGTTGGGAATACCTTGGCTACGGTACCACTCTCCTCATATCGAGTGGTCCTCAGGCAGAATTCTGGGATGGGGTGGATCTTGTGGGGGTAGGTGTCAGAGGGAGTGCGTTCAGGTAGCTACAACTGAGGTACCCGCAGATCTTTCCTCTCTCCCCAAGCAGTATTGGTCATATGCAGACGTATTCTCCAAAAAGGCGGCGGAGACCCTTCCGCCCCATCGCCCCTATGACTGTCCTATTGACCTCTTGCCTGGTGCTGAGCCTCCCCGGGGTCGAGTCTATCCGCTATCTCTCCCGGAGACGGAGGCAATGTCACAGTACATCCAGGAAAATCTGGCAAGAGGGTTCATCAGAAAGTCAGTGTCACCTGCTGGGGCAGGGTTCTTCTTCATGCAGAAGAAGAGTGGGGAATTGCGTCCATGCATAGACTACAGGGGTCTTAACGCCATCACCGTTAAGAATAAATACCCTTTGCCTTTGATATCTGAACTGTTCGATAGGCTTCGGGTAGCAAGGGTATTTACTAAATTAGATCTGCGGGGTGCTTACAACCTGATTCGCATCCGTGAGGGGGACGAATGGAAGACGGCTTTTAACACCAGGGATGGGCCCTATGAATATCTGGTGATGCCCTTTGGGCTCTGTAATGCCCCAGCTGTTTTCCAAGACTTTGTGAACGATATCTTCCGGGATATGCTTTCCACCTCGGTCGTAGTCTATCTGGATGATATTCTCATCTACTCTCCAGATATTGACTCCCACCGGAGAGATGTTTGCAAAGTCTTCGACCTCCTACGGGCAAACTCCCTCTATGCCAAGTTGGAGAAGTGTATGTTTGAGCAGGAGTCCTTACCTTTCCTAGGCTACATCATCTCAGCCCAGGGATTGGCTATGGATCCTGCCAAACTACAGGCTGTGATGGACTGGCAGGAACCCCATTCTCTTAAAGCGGTGCAGCGCTTTATGGGGTTCATCAATTATTATCGCCAGTTCATCCCGCATTTCTCAACTTTGGTAGCTCCCTTGGTTGCCCTCACCAAGAAGGGGGCGAATCCCAAATTGTGATCTGAGGAGGTCTCCAAGGCTTTTATCTCTATAAAGTCACACTTCGCTAGCGCTCCCATTCTTCATCGCCCCGATGTTGATAAGCCATTTATCATGGAGGTGGATGCCTCTTCTGTTGGTGCTGGAGCAGTCCTCTTCCAAAAGGATGCTCAAGGTCGGAAGCATCCTTGCTTCTTTTTCTCCAAGACCTTCGCACCAGCAGAGAGGAGCTATTCCATCGGGGACAGGGAGTTGCTAGCCATGAAGTTGGCTTTCTCGGAGTGGAGACATCTCTTGGAGGGAGCACGTTTTCCCTTCCAAGTCTTCACAGATCACAAAAATTTGGTGTATCTGCAGACAGCTCAGCGGTTGAATTCTCGCCAGGCCAGATGGTCCTCGTTCTTCTCTCGGTTTCATTTCACCCTCCATTTCCTTTCTGGGGAGAAGAACATTCGGGCTGATGCTCTCTCTCGCTCCGTTGTGTCATCTGCGGAGGAGGAGGAGGAGCCTCGGCTTATTGTCCCCACAGAGAGTTTGAGAACTGTGGCCCCGGTTTCGCTGGAGTCTGTGCCCCCGGGCAAGACTTTTGTTCCATCTAGTTTGCGACCGGAGGTTCTCTCTTGGGCGCACTCGTCCAGGGTGGGTGGACATTTTGGTACGAAAAAGGACATCAGAGTTACTGGCGAGGACATACTGGTGGCCGCATATGGCTCGTGATGTCGCGGAGTACGTTCGGGCGTGTGTCTCTTGCGCCAGGAACAAGACTCCTCGGCAACGGCCAGCTGGGTTGCTTTATCCTCTGCCCGTGGCTGACAGGCCCTGGGAGATGGTCGGGATGGACTTTGTGGTTGGCTTACCCAAGTCTCGTAATTGCACCATTATCTGGGTGATCACCGATCATTTTTCCAAAATGGTGCATTTGGTGCCTCTTCCACGGCTACCATCTGCACGGGCGTTGGCTGTCTTGTTTATCAAGCATATCTTTCGCTTACACGGTATGCCAGACAAAATTGTTAGTGACCGGGGTCCCCAGTTTGCGTCTCGATTCTGGAGGGAGCTATGTCGTCTACTCAGTATTGAGTTAAATCTCTCTTCAGCATATCATCCCGAGACGAATGGGTTGGTAGAAAGGGCCAACCAGACCTTGGTCACATATCTGCGACATTTTGTTTCTGCCAGACAGGATGACTGGGCATCCTTGCTACCGTGGGCAGAGTTTGCACTTAACAATGCCGTAGCCGACTCTACCGGTCAGACTCCATTCCTCTTAAATTATGGCCAGCATCCGCGTGTTCCTGTGCCCATGCCTGTGTCTTACGCTGATCCCAGGGTGGCAGACTGGGCTGTGGAGGCACGGGATATTTGGGATCGCACGCAGGATGCCATTCGGGCCTCCAAGGAGAGAATGAGGTCCTCCGCCGATGTTCATCGGCGCCCCGCTCCGACTTTTGCCCCTGGCGACTTGGTGTGGCTCTCCGCCCGTAACATCAGGCTGCGAGTTGAGTCCACTAAGTTTGCTCCTCGCTACTTGGGTCCCTTCAAGGTTCTCGAACAGGTTAATCCTGTGGTCTACCGCCTGGCTCTTCCTCCACGCTTGGGTATCACCGACACCTTTCATGTGTCCCTCTTGAAACCCGTATACATGTCCCGGTTTTCCGAGTCATCTGCCGGGACATCGGGTTCGTCTACGGACGATTACGAGGTGAACACTATTTTGGGGTGCAAGGTCGTACGCGGCAAAAAGTTTTATTTGGTGGATTGGAAGGGTTATGGTCCAGAGGACAGGTCTTGGGAGCCTGCTGAAAACATTCGGGTCCCACAGCTCATTGCTGCCTTCGAGCGTAGCGAGGCCCAAGGAGGGGGGCCCTAGGAGGGGGGGTAATGTTAGGAGTCGAGTTTCCTCTGCTGCACAGGGGGAATCTCGATCCGTCTCCGCTGCGGTCTCCCATTCTCCTCCAGCCGCAGTGGAGTCTGCTCAGCAGGGACGTCGCTCCCAGTGTCTTGCTCGCTCTCACTCTGTACAGAGAGTTACTGCTGCTTCTTCAGCTCCTGCCATTAAAGTCAGTGCTGGTCAGCGGCGAGCGGACTTCCCTGGGACTAAGTCCTTGTTTGCGCACACTGAGCATGCCCAGAGCAAGATCTCCCGTTGGAGATCGAGGGTCATGTGCTCTGGCTCTGCAGCGCATTCCATTGGTCCTCTTGGCAGGTCTTGGAAGGGCAAAGTTTCTGTGGCCACTTCCTGTCCTGCAATTATATAAACTGCGCATGACCGCACGGCCATGCGCTAGTGTACAATTGAATACGTGTGTTTGTTGTGAGTGCAAGTCATTCATTAAATACCCCTACCCTATTGTATGACTTCGCGTATGGAGTATGGCTGCTATCTAGCGCCCGACAAATCACTCAACGTGTCACACACGTATCAGCGTCTATTGCTGTGACCGCCAGTGTGGCGCCACGCGCCTGTAGTGCGCTTCCTGACCCACGTCTGGGTGCTTAGTGGTGCCTGCCAGCACGGCACAGTTCTCACTTCGGTGCTCTAATTACAAGAGTTGCCTAACACACCCTGTTGCGGTGTTGTGCCAGCAAGGGTCTAATCGGACTTCAATCCTAGTTGGGGTTAAGTTCGCTGACTGCTTGCTCGCCTTCTATGTGCGGTACCGCGACCCTGTGACGCAACAGGATCGCTTCTTTCAGGTTGGGTGAAGTTTAACCCACGCGAGTATACTTATGAGTACCGCCATATAGTCCATCATTACTCAGCAGCAGGTTCCATCTCTGCACGGTGGACCCCGGGCTACGAACGCACCGTACACTATCAGTCTTATTATTTGGTGCGTTCCGCTAGCCCTAACAAGATGAAAGGAAAAAATGGAGAAAATGCACTTCAAAATGTGTTACACAATTTCTCCCGCACATGGCAATGTCCCATATGTGATCAAAAACTACTGTTTGTGCACAAGGTTGGAAGGTTGGGCTCAGAACTGAAGAAGAGATATTTGGTAAAGAAAAAATTTGGCTCAAATACATTTTAAGACACCATGTGTCATTTGCAAACCCCATGAGGTACCAAAACAGCAGGAACCCCCACATTACCCTATTATGGAAACTAAACCCTTAGATGAATTGTCTAATGGTGAGTTGAGAATCTTTAATCCACAGGTGCTTCACAGAACTTTATAACATTTGGGTGAGTTAATAAAATATGTTTTTTTTTCCACTAAAATGTTTTCGTAGCCCCAAGTTTGTAATATTCACAAGGGGTTACAGGAAAAAGGGACATCATAATTTGTTGCACAATTTCTCCGAATGTGACAATATTCCATATGTGGTCCAAAACTGCTGTATGGGTATGCAACATGGTCAGAAGTGAGGAAGCACTAGTTGGTATTTAGAACATAAATTTGGCTGGAATAGATTGTAGACACCATTTCTCATTTTGTAGAACTCCTGGGGCACTAAAACACAGAAACACCCACAAGTTACAACAATTTGAATATCAAACCAATTTGAGAAGTATATTGAGCATTTGGATTCATCAAATTTTCTTTTTTTAAAGTACTGTATATACTCTTGTATAAGCCGAGATTTTCAGCACATTTTCTTGTGCTGAAAATGCCCCTCGGCTTATACACGAGTTACGTCCCAGAGTTGGAGCAGCGGCAGGAGCCGGCGGCTGTGATATCATACTCACCCTCCTCACACGGTCCTGCACGTCCCTGCATTTCCGTTGTCCAGCGCCGGCAGCTCTCCTCTCCTCTGCTCAGTGGTCACGTGGTACTGCTCATTAAGGTAATGAATATGTACGCATCTCCACTCCTATAGGCGTGGAGTGCTTATTCATTACCTTAATGAGCTGTACCATGTGACTGCTGAGCAAAGGAGAGGAGAGCCGCCCACACTGGAGAACAGAGATGCAGGGACATGCAGGACCACGCAAGGAGGGTGAGTATGATGGGGGAGGACGGGGAGGATACGGAGCCATGCATAGAAGCGGGTGGATGGGGAGGATGCTAAGCCATACATAGATGGGGACGATGGGGAGGATGCTGAGCCATGCATAGAAGGGGGAGGATGGTGAGGACGCTGAGCCATATATAGAAGGGGGAGGACGGGGAGGACACTGAGCCATACATAGAAGGGGGAGGACGGGAGGATGCTGAGCCATGTATACAACTAGGAGACCGGGGAGAGCCACACATAGCAGGACAGTGATGGGGGGACAATGCATACCCAGCTTAGACTCGAGTCAATAAGCTTACCCAGTTTTCCGTGGCAAAATTAGTATATATGGTAAATTGCTTTAGCCAAAATTGGTTATGTCAAAACTGCTGTTGCACACATGGTAAGGTCAAAAATTCTAATTGATTTGTGGAGAGCAAATTTGGAAGGAACAGACTGGGGACACCATATCGCATTTGCATAGTGCTTGACATGCCAAAACAGCAGATAACCACAACAAATGACCCAATTTTGGAAACTAGACTCCTCAAGCAATTTTTCTACAGCTGTTTGGAGCATTTTCAACCCATATATGCTTTACAAAACGTTTTAAAATATAGATGTGACAATGAAAATTACAATTACAATTTTGGAGCAAAGATTTTGCAGGAATAGTTTGTGGGGTACATTTGCGGAGCCCTGAATGTGACAGAACAGCAGGAAAAACTTCCTGATGTTACACCATTTTAGAAAATGCACTTCTCAATGAATTTGTCTATGGATGTGGTAACAATTTTGGCCACATGTGTTTCACTTTGTAACATCTATACTATGCATTTCTATGGAGAATTGCAAATATGAAAGTTTAGTTCCCATACATTGTGCCCCCATACAGTGTAGAGCCCCCATATGTTGTGCCTAACTTGTGCTTCTAGAGACACACACCACATACATTGTTAATTGGGCTCTCCCCACTACAGTAATGCCAAACATGTGGTTGCTTACTGCGCTTTATGTACAATGTGGGGTTCAGAAGGAGTAAGGCTTTGGATTTGAGGAGTGCAAATTTCACAGAATTTTAATTGAGGGGGGAGCCAGTTGCTTTTCCAAGTTTTTTCTCCATCAGAAATGCCTATATTTTGAATGCCTGATGATAGACCTCAGTAGGAGCTTGTTTTGTGTGGGATAAGTTACGGTTTTTATTGGTAACATTTTTGAGTACATATTTTTTACATAATATTTTTTAATGTGTGGGAAACACACATTCGCCAGAAGACTCGCTACACTCATCAGGAGGGCGTTAAACTAGAAGAAGAGGGGACGGGAAGAAAAACATTAGACTCGAACAAAGAAGACCCAGGAAAACATACTTAGAAGGGAGATAAGAACATTTCTAAAACAATCCACAGCGTGGAGATTGGAACAAAACAAAATCCTCTAAACTGCATGCTCGCAAACGCCAGAAGCCTGACAAACAAGATGGAAGAACTAGAAGCAGAAATATCTACAGGTAACTTTGACATAGTGGGAATAACCGAGACATGGTTAGATGAACGCTATGACTGGGCAGTTAACTTACAGGGTTACAGTCTGTTTAGAAAGGATCGTAAAAATCGGAGAGGAGGAGGGGTTTGTCTCTATGTAAAGTCTTGTCTAAAGTCCACTTTAAGGGAGGATATTAGCAAAGGGAATGAGGATGTTGAGTCCATATGGGTCGAAATTCATGGAGGGAAAAATGGTAACAAAATTCTCATTGGGGTCTGTTACAAACCCCCAAATATAACAGAAATCATGGAAAGTCTACTTCTAAAGCAGATAGCTGAAGCTGCAACCCCTAATGAGGTCCTGGTTATGGGGGACTTTAACTACCCGGATATTAACTGGGAAACAGAAACCTGTGAAACCCATAAAGGCAACAGGTTTCTGCTAATAACCAAGAAAAATTATCTTTCACAATTGGTGCAGAATCCAACCAGAGGAGCAGCACTTTTAGACCTAATACTATCTAATAGACCTGACAGAATAACAAATCTGCAGATGGTTGGGCATCTAGGAAATAGCGACCACAATATTGTACAGTTTCACCTGTCTTTCACTAGGGGGACTTGTCAGGGAGTCGCAAAAACACTGAACTTTAGGAAGGCAAAGTTTGACCAGCTTAGAGATGCCCTTAATCTGGTAGACTGGGACAATATCCTCAGAAATAAGAATACAGATAATAAATGGAAAATGTTTAAGAATATCCTAAATAGGCACTGTAAGTGGTTTATACCTTGTGGGAATAAAAGGACTAGAAATAGGAAAAACCCAATGTGGCTAAACAAAGAAGTAAGACAGGCAATTAACAGTAAAAAGAAAGCATTTGCACTACTAAAGCAGGATGGCACCATTGAAGCTCTAAAAAACTATAGGGAGAAAATACTTTATCTAAAAAACTAATTAAAGCTGCCAAAAAGGAAACAGAGAAGCACATTGCTAAGGAGAGTAAAACTAATCCCAAACTGTTCTTCAACTATATCAATAGTAAAAGAATAAAAACTGAAAATGTAGGCCCCTTAAAAAATAGTGAGGAAAGAATGGTTGTAGATGACGAGGAAAAAGCTAACATGTTAAACACCTTCTTCTCCACGGTATTCATGGTGGAAAATGAAATGCTAGGTGAAATCCCAAGAAACAATGAAAACCCTATATTAAGGGTCACCAATCTAACCCAAGAAGAGGTGCGAAACCGGCTAAATAAGATTAAAATAGATAAATCTCCGGGTCCGGATGGCATACACCCACAAGTACTAAGAGAACTAAGTAATGTAATAGATAAACCATTATTTCTTATTTTTAGAGACTCTATACCGACAGGGTCTGTTCCGCAGGACTGGCGCATAGCAAATGTGGTGCCAATATTCAAAAAGGGCTCTAAAAGTGAACCTGGAAATTATAGGCCAGTAAGTCTAACCTCTATTGTTGGTAAAATATTTGAAGGGTTTCTGAGGGATGTTATTCTGGATTATCTCAATGAGAATAACTGTTTAACTCCATATCAGCATGGGTTTATGAGAAATCGCTCCTGTCAAACCAATCTAATCAGTTTTTATGAAGAGGTAAGCTATAGGCTGGACCACGGTGAGTCATTGGATGTGGTATATCTCGATTTTTCCAAAGCGTTTGATACCGTGCCGCACAAGAGGTTGGTACACAAAATGAGAATGATTGGTCTGGGGGAAAATGTGTGTAAATGGGTTAGTAACTGGCTTAGTGATAGAAAGCAGAGGGTGGTTATAAATGGTATAGTCTCTAACTGGGTCGCTGTGACCAGTGGGGTACCGCAGGGGTCGGTATTGGGACCTGTTCTCTTCAACATATTCATTAATGATCTGGTAGAAGGTTTACACAGTAAAATATCGATATTTGCAGATGATACAAAACTATGTAAAGCAGGTAATACAAGAGAAGATAGTATTCTGCTACAGATGGATCTGGATAAGTTGGAAACTTGGGCTGAAAGGTGGCAGATGAGGTTTAACAATGATAAATGTAAGGTTATACACATGGGAAGAAGGAATCAATATCACCATTACATACTGAACGGGAAACCACTGGGTAAATCTGACAGGGAGAAGGACTTGGGGATCCTAGTTAATGATAAACTTACCTGGAGCAGCCAGTGCCAGGCAGCATCTGCCAAGGCAAACAGGATCATGGGGTGCATTAAAAGAGGTCTGGATACACATGATGAGAGCATTATACTGCCTCTGTACAAATCCCTAGTTAGACCGCACATGGAGTACTGTGTCCAGTTTTGGGCACCGGTGCTCAGGAAGGATATAGTGGAACTAGAGAGAGTACAAAGGAGGGCAACAAAATTAATAAAGGGGATGGGAGAACTACAATACCCAGATAGATTAGCGAAATTAGGATTATTTAGTCTAGAAAAAAGACGACTGTGGGGCGATCTAATAACCATGTATAAGTATATAAGGGGACAATACAAATATCTCGCTGAGGATGTTTATACCAAGGAAGGTGACGGGCACAAGGGGGCATTCTTTGCGTCTGGAGGAGAGAAGGTTTTTCCACCAACATAGAAGAGGATTCTTTACTGTTAGGGCAGTGAGAATCTGGAATTGCTTGCCTGAGGAGGTGGTGATGGCAAACTCAGTCGAGGGGTTCAAGAGAGGCCTGGATGTTTTCCTGGAGCAGAACAATATTGTATCATACAATTATTAGGTTCTGTAGAAGGACGTAGATCTGGGGATTTATTATGATGGAATATAGGCTGAACTGGATGGACAAATGTCTTTTTTCGGCCTTACTAACTATGTTACTATGTTACTATGTTAATCACTGTCAGTATGAGGCTGGGATCACATTCTTGTGTTTAAGGCTAATTAAAATCCAAATAAATCCCACAAAAATGTAATTCAGATGAAACCCCTGACGTAACCACTCACTTTAATGAGACAGATGGAGAAATTTTCAACTGTAGTCTTCCACACTTGTGTGCTAAAAATGCCCCTAAAATTTTGATATAGTACAGGAACTGAGGCCAGATTGAGTCCAAAGTGACGCCATTTACCTCATAGAATGTGGTTCTGTCAGGGTTTTGCCTTAAAGGGACACTGTCACCTGAATTTGGAGGGAACAATCTTCAGCCATGGAGGCGGGGTTTTTGGATTTTTGATTCACCCTTTCCTTACCCGCTGGCTGCATGCTGGCTGCAATATTGGATTGAAGTTCATTCTCTGTCCTCCGTAGTACATGCCTGCACAAAGCAATCTTGCCTTGCGCAGGCGTGTACTATGGAGGACAGAGAATGAACTTCAATCCAATATTGCAGCCAGCATGCAGCCAGCGGGTAAGGAAAGGGTGAATCAAAAATCCAAAAACCCCGCCTCCATGGCTGAAGATTGTTCCCTCCAAATTCAGGTGACAGTGTCCCTTTAATCGTGGTTTTGAGGAATTTACACAGAAACTCCGAAGTAAGAACTCAACAGGGAGCACAGGCTAAATGTGAACTGAGCCTTACTCTGATTTTTGGAAGGCAGAATGAACAAATAAACAGCAGTACAAAATAAAATAGTTTTTATTTTTACGCCATTTTTTGAGCAGTATAAGTGATAGGATAGCTTTATTCTTTGGGTCTGTATGCTTACAAAGATTTCAGAATTACAGCTCTGGCAAAAATTAAGAGACAATTGCAAAATTGTCAGTTTGCTGATTTTTCTCTTTGTAGGTGTATTTTTGAGTAACATGTAAATTGTTCTTTTATAAACTTCTGACAACATGTCTCTGAATTTCCAAGCAATAAATTTTATATATTTTTTCTGACAAAGAAAAATGGTTAAAAAAAACAAAAACAGTGCTTTCAAACCTCAAATAATGCAAAGAAAACAAGTTCATAATCATTTAGAAACAACAATACTAATGTTCTAACTCAGGAAGAGTTCAAAAATCAATAATTTGTGGAATAACCATGATTTTTAATCACAGCTTTCATGCGTCTTGGCATGCTTTCCACCAGTCTTTCACACTGCTTCTGGTGCAAAAATTTAAGCCATTCTTGTTTGATGGCTTGTGACCATCCATCATCATCTTGATTACATTCCAGAGGTTTTCAATGGGTTTCAGGTCCGGAGATTGGGCTGCCCATGACAGGGCTTTGATGTGGTGGTCTCTTAATTTTTGCCAGAGCTGTTTATTGGGTTTTTTATCTTTTGCTAATATTACATGCTAAAAATGCTTTATTATAAAAAAAAACAAAACTTTTTTATTGCCATATTGTGAGGGCTGTGACTTATATTTTTTGACAAAGAGACCGGAATGAGGGCTTACTTTTTGTGGGAAGAGTTGAAGATTTTTTTGCTACTATTCAGGGTAACATAAAAATTTTTCACAACTTCATATTCAGATTTTTCAGATGCAGAATGAAAAAACCCATCAATTCAGTTATTGATTTTATTTTTTACTTTTTACATGGTTCATTGTGCGGTAAAAGTGATACTGTAAGATTTATTCTTCAGGTCAGTGCAATTACAGTGATACAAGATTTATATTTTTTTATGGTTTGCTACTTTTACACACTAAAAACAATATTTGACAAAAATCTTATTGTTTTTCATTGTCATATTCTGAGAACTGTAACTTTTTATTTTTTGTTTGCTGATAGAGTCGTATTATAGCATTTTCATTTATACATTCTTTTTACATATACATTTTTATCATTTTTTATTCAAACTTTTGTTTGTCAACATGATGAAAAGCTACACTTTTGGTGCATTTTTTGTTTTTTTATTCATGATGTTCGCCACACAGAATAAATAACTTGATAGTTTTATAGTTTGTGTCATTCCAGATGCGGCAATACTAATTATGTGTATGTTTTTTTTTTCAGAATTCTTACTATGTTTGCTGGTCTCACGCCCTCCACTAATTGTGTACTGCAATGCATGAGACCTTATATCTGTTCTGCCTAAAAACAGCAGCCCGCAGCTGTGCAGAAATGGCACATCTAATAGATGCGCCAATTCTGGTCTTCTGCCCTGCTCTTCACACTTGAACTATAGCGGTAGCAAGTGGGGTTCATATTTGTGGGGTTGATGTCACCTTTGTATTGTCAGGTGACATCAAGCCCATGGCTTAGTAATGGAGAGGCGTCTGTAAGACACCTATCCATTACTAATTTTATAGTTACATGGTAAATAAAGACAGTTTTCCTTTTTTATTTAAAAATAACAATCACAGTTATACTCACCAAACAACTATTCCACCAAAGCCCTAGTTCTCCTGTAATAAAACTAAAATAAAAGCAACAACAATATCCCTCAACGCTTCGTTGTTCTGTCCCAAGCCATAATCCATGTCTGGGGGAAAAACAGCTTTCAACCTGGACGGTGCCAAGATGCGACCGTCCAGGCTGAGAACCACTGGTGACTGAACTGCTGTGAGCGCAGCCTTAGTGACTGGCAGTGACATCAACGAGGTTGCCTCCAGTCACTGAGGGTCCGTTCCCAGCAGGGCTGAACTGCCATGACCTCGGTGACATCCCCGCTAGCATCATAAGAGGTCACGGCAGTTCAGCTTGGCTGGAAACAGAGCCTCAGTGACCAGAGGTAACCTCGATGACGTCACCGCCAGTCACTGAGGCTGCGCTTGCAGTTCAGTTACCATTGGTTATCAGCCTGGATGGTTGCATCTTGGCACCCACCGTCCAGGTTGAAAACTGTTTTTCCCCTAGACATGGATTACGGCGTGGGACAGAACGACAGAGAGGTGAAGGATATTGTTGTTTTTTAATTTTAGTTTTATTACAGGAGAATGAGGGCTTCGGTGGAATAGGCCTTTAGGGAGTATAACTGTGTTTGTTATTTTTAAATAAAAAAGGAAAACTCTGTTTTGTTTTATTTCTAATAAAGGACTTTATTCTGGCTGTGTCTTTATTTATCATGTAACTGTAGGATTAGTAATGGATCAGTGTCTTACAGACACCTCTCCATTACTAATGTCATCTGGAAATACAAAGGTTACATCAACCCCACAAATATGAACCCCACTTGCCACCGCTACAGGGCAAGTGGGGAAAGCTGAGCAAAACACCAGAATTGGCACATCTAATAGATGTGCCTTTTCGGGCCACCTGCCGGCCGCTATTTCTAGTCTGGGGAGCCAATATCCATGGCCCCTTACCAGCCTGAGAGTACCTGCCCCCAGCTGTCTGCTTTTGCATGGCTGGCTGTCAAAAATGGGGGGTACCCAATGCCGTTTTTTAAAATTTATTAAAATCATTACAAAATATGGCATGGAGACCCCTTTATTCTTAATAATTAGCCTTGCTCAAGCTCACAGTTGAGGGTTGTAGCCCCCTGCTGGGAGTTTTGCCTGGCTAGTTAACAAAAATACAGTGGAAACCACACTGTTTTTTTTTAAATTATTTATTTATAGTGCAGAAGCGTCTGATGAACACCCCCATATGACGCTCCTGCCCTCATTGTTATTAGCAGCAGCAGGTGTCGGATGATGGGAGGAGTTGTCCCATCAACTGACACCAGTGACTGGAGGTAAACTACTACCAATCACAGCTGAGTGCTCACTCTGTCTTTTAACAGCATGGGAACCACAGCTTTCTGATCGGCGTGATGATTTCACCGCCTATCAAAAGCAGTATTTGTTGCACTGTCATGCACAAGACAAGACAGTGCGCCAAACAACCGGTGTTTGGGCAGCCAAACCCAAACAGTAATACAGACTTCCTAGTGATGTCCATGTTTGGTGTCCATGCCCGAACAGTAGGTGTTCGGTACGGATGCTGAACTTTACTGTTTCGGTTCGCCTATCTCTAATCAGGAGAGGAACAATCAGAGGAAAAGTATAATAGAAACACATCACCACTTCTGCATTTTTCACCCACTCCTGGTTCTGGCTTACAAATACTGATGTAAGATACTGACCAGATACTGAATGTGTGAACATTGCTATAGCAATGTCTAACAGGCCACTGTGTCATAAAGTTATGGGTGATAGATGATATGGGTGTATGATAGCAAATGTCAGCTATGATATTTGATTTGGGGAGCCAATAGTGCTAAATGTTGGTCTATTCCCTCTTTTAACCACTTAGATACCACTTCTGCGATTGACTGCAGCATTTAAATGTGGATGGGCCAAAAAACTGCTTGGGCCAATGCCACAGGGGATCAGCTGATACCTGCAGGATTTTCACTCACTGGAGGGCGCTACAATCTTTTTCCTCAATCACATTAAAAAGTGGCACAGAGGAATAAGGTATATGAAAAGGGGTATAGGCAGTTGTTAAGTGGAAAACACATATTTGTAGATGTTTTGTTCTGACCCAAATTCAGACTATGGGATCACTAATGAGGCCAAATTGTGGGACTAGGCCCTCTTAGCAGACCTTTGGAACTTTGCGTTCATCTGGGTCAACCGAACTTTTATGGAAGGTTTGTTTTGGGTTCCAAAACTGTATACAAACTTGAACCAGAACCCAAATCCCGTAGAAATCAATGGTGACCCAAACTTTGGAGCTGAAAAATCTCTCTCTTCTTCTCTTTCCTCTCTCTCTCTTTCTTCCTCAGACTCCCAAACCTTTTAAATGGACTTCCAGGAGAAGTCTGTGTTCAGAATTCAACATCGAACACTAGGTGTCTGGCACAAATCTCGAACTTTACAGTTTGGGTTGGCTCATCTCCAGTTACGAGTGTGTGGAGAAGTGAATGCACACCAGTCGTGAGCATATACAGTTATGTTTATTGCCCTGTAAACAGTTTTTTCATACCATTTAGAGATATGTATACCCCATGTAAAGCTCCCATTGTAATTTCCATCAGCCACCCCTTTCAGAGAAGTATGTCATGAAAACTTTCAGTTATCATACCTTTCCTATGATACTACCGATAACAAACTGGCCATTTGGGGAGAATTGGCAAATAGGTCAAATTCAATCATAATCCACTATATAGAAAGGATACAACTTGCACATTAGGTAGTTCACCTAATGTTTGCACTCAAATTCTCTAATTCTAAATTACTATGCAACTTAACCTGATACCACTTCACTATATAAAAACACAATCTTTAGCAACTGTTGACGATAATTTAGTGAGTGTTTGTCAGCAAGACACAGTGAAAGCTGGCATGTCTGGACTTATCTACAAACAAATATCATTCTGTCTGCCATGCAGAATGAAAATATCTATCACAAAAGACTGATTGCTGTGCTACAAAGCCAGATCTATCTTGACATCAAAAGCTAGTTATCAATACTGAACCTACATAAATTATCAAGGGGCTAAGCAAAATACGGCAAGTACAAAGTTCCTACGGATTTCTCCAACTAAACAATGTGATTTTTCCAATTTCATTTAATTATTCATTGCATGCTTTAATGTTTCCATAAGAATGGGATCCAGCCAGTCTATAAGCCAATCAGTCACTTCAGATAGCATGTCCAGAGGATTTTCTACAGAATACTGCTATTTAAAAATGCATATCTATTTGTTCTCATGGCTGACAATGTTACCTAATAGATAATAATAATAATAATAATAATAATAATAATAATCCTATTACTCCAAAGAGAACCTGAACCTTCTTCGTATAGCTCAGGCTAAAGAAGTTAATTACCTAGCTCAGGCTACAGAACTTAATCACCTTATGTATGTTCCAACATAGACTTAGATAGGCAATGGTGAGTCATATTAATTATAGGACATTCTATTAATTCCTGATTGGGAAGGTGTTCCCAAAAATAGATGTGTTGTATGTCTTGTTGAAAGGATACTTAGCTTAACTGACATCTAAGCTCCTGCAAAAACAGTCAAGCACAGTGACAGCAATGATTCTGGCTGTTTCACCCTATACAGGTCCTTCTCAAAAAATTAGCATATAGTGTTAAATTTCATTATTTACCATAATGTAATGATTACAATTAAACTTTCATATATTATAGATTCATTATCCACCAACTGAAATTTGTCAGGTCTTTTATTGTTTTAATACTGATGATTTTGGCATTCAACTCCTGATAACCCAAAAAACCTGTCTCAATAAATTAGCATATTTCACCCATCCAATCAAATAAAAGTGTTTTTTAATAACAAACAAAAAAACCAACAAATAATAATGTTCAGTTATGCACTCAATACTTGGTCGGGAATCCTTTGGCAGAAATGACTGCTTCAATGCGGCGTGGCATGGAGGCAATCAGCCTGTGACACTGCTGAGATGTTATGGAGGCCCAGGATGCTTCAATAGCAGCCTTAAGCTCATCCAGAGTGTTGGGTCTTGCGTCTCTCAACTTTCGCTTCACAATATCCCACAGATTCTCTATGGGGTTCAGGTCAGGAGAGTTGGCAGGCCAATTGAGCACAGTAATACCATGGTCAGTAAACCATTTACCAGTGGTTTTGGCACTGTGAGCAGGTGCCAGGTCGTGCTGAAAAATGAAATCTTCATCTCCATAAAGCATTTCAGCCGATGGAAGCATGAAGTGCTCCAAAATCTCCTGATAGCTAGCTGCATTGAACCTGCCCTTGATGAAACACAGTGGACCAACACCAGCAGCTGACATGGCACCCCACACCATCACTGACTGTGGGTACTTGACACTGGACTTCAGGCATTTTGGCATTTCCTTCTCCCCAGTCTTCCTCCAGACTCTGGCACCTTGATTTCCGAATGACATGCAAAATTTGCTTTCATCAGAAAAAAGTACTTGGGACCACTTAGCAACAGTCCAGTGCTGCTTCTCTGTAGCTCAAAAGTGGCTTTTCCTTGAGGAATGCGGCACCTGTAGCCCATTTCCTGCACACGCCTGTGCACGGTGGCTCTGGATGTTTCCACACCAGACTCAGTCCACTGCTTCCTCAGGTTCCCCAAGGTCTGGAATCGGTCCTTCTCCACAATCTTCCTCAGGGTCCGGTCTCCTCTTCTCGTTGTACAGCGTTTTCTGCCACATTGTTTCCTTCAAACAGACTTACCATTGAGGTGCCTTGATACAGCACTCTGGGAACAGCCTATTTGTTGAGAAATTTCTTTCTGGGTCTTACCCTCTTGCTTGAGGGTGTCAATGATGGCCTTCTTGACATCTGTCAGGTCGCTAGTCTTACCCATGATGGGGGTTTTGAGTAATGAACCAGGCAGGGAGTTTATAAAAGCCTCAGGTATCTTTTGCATGTGTTTAGAGTTAATTAGTTGATTCAGAAGATTAGGGTAATAGGTCGTTTAGAGAACCTTTTCTTGATATGCTAATTTATTGAGACAGGTTTTTTGGGTTATCAGGAGTTGTATGCCAAAATCATCAGTATTAAAACAATAAAAGACCTGACAAATTTCAGTTGGTGGATAATGAATCTATAATATATGAAAGTTTAATTGTAATCATTACATTATGGTAAATAATGAAATTTAACACTATATGCTAATTTTTTGAGAAGGACCTGTATATTGTCAAAGGCATCCAGCTGGTTGTGAGAAGTAGGAAGCTACTACTTTTGCCCCATTGCTTCCCTCCTCATGACCTGATTGTCAGGTCACAATTGTGGCCATGTAGAGATCAGTGGATCAGACAAAATTCTAATTTGACTGCTTGAACAGATTTTCTTAGGAAATTTGATTCACAAAGAAGATATTAAAAGTTATTATTCTTACACTGTGGGTTCACTGAAGATCCCAGAGAAAAATAAACATAAGATGTTAAAAAAAAGTACTTATACTTATACTTTCCCTTTGCTCCCATCTTCAGTTGCTCTTGCTGCTCCCCACCTGTTGTTTAGTTCTTCCCATATCCATAATGTCGCATCTCCAGCTTGCTGTTCACTCTAGGGCTGGGTTTCTGGCCACAATTATCCTCCGAAGCATACACCATGAATTCCGTGGCCTGCTCATGGAAACCTTCACCTACAGTGAACACTGAGTCAAAGATGCGGCACAACAGAAATGCAGAGGACTGGACAAGGTGAAGGGAGCAATAGGGGTGTCCGCAAATGTGAGCGGTGAGGTGACAATGTATTTTTTTTCTTTTTAAACTTTTACAGCCCTCTACTATTCAGCAAGATGACAGCCCTCTACCACTCAGACGATTTGACAGCCCTTACCTGAAATATTCTTCAGATTGTGAATTTTTGTAAAATTTGTATAATTAAATTCTACTCTAATAGGTTGCCCATCTCTATTGCTACAGCATGCTGAAGTCAAGCAATGGCCTCTGCATCTAGCATCTATGGCGGCCTAGTAGACAAATATTACATGTCTAATAGGATGCAGTACATTTCAGTGATCAATCTTTAGACTGCTAAAATTAGATACAAAATCTCAGAAACAGACACCATAGTAATACAGTAGTCCTGCAGAGACCACCCAAAACTACTTAGGGTTATACCCTGTGAAGCTCCCCATTAACATTAAGGAGGTACAAAAAACTAGAGCATATCAGCCACCAAGAATTGCAAAATGATTAAAAAGGTATATTTTAATAACACAAAATAAATATTAACATACAGTCAATCACATATATTAAACCATGAGTATCAAAACAGAGATATTTGAATACGGAGTACAGGTGCACCAGTAAAAGGTGTCACATCACAGACATTAGATCTGGGAAAGGATATTCAAAGAGTCAAAATGACCCCCTAACACAACTGTATATATACTTAAAGTGATAGTGCAGCAATCAATGTTAAGGGGGTAAAGCTCACTACTATCACATAGGTATAATAATGCGGATATACCAAGATTTAAATAGGTCAGTGACCAAATAACAGAACCCATGCAGTAGAAGAGCTAGCGTTCCCAATATTTACTCTTACCCATATCAATGTCCATTGATGAAGACACGCGCCCCATCATGGGGGTCGTTTTGACTCTTTGAATATCCTTTCCCAGATCTAATGACTGTGAGTGACACCTTTTACTGGTGCCCCTGTACTCCATATTCAAATAGCTCAGTTTTGATACTCATGCTGTAATATATGTGTATATGTCATTGACTGTATGTTACTATTTATTTTTTGTTATTAAAATATACCTTTTTAATCATTTAGCAATTCTTGGTGGTTGATATGTTCCAGTTTTTTGTACCTTAGAGTGCTCAAATTAGTTTCATTGAGAAAAATGTAAAGAAAAGTTCAATAAAATCTGTGTAAAAGTAAAAAAAAGGAATTAATTACACACAGAAAACCAAATTGCGGTGAAAAATACAGGCTTCATGTATAGACTATAATAAAGAGAAAAACATACACGTAATTTGTATTGGGACATTCAGAACGACAGAAGGCCTATAAAAGAAATGCTATTTAATCCTTATGGGAAACACATACAAATTTTAAAAAGTAATAAAGTCATTTAAGAAGATAAATATTACTGAACATTAGCTTACTGTATGTAAAATCATCTTTAAAAAAATAAGCACTAACAAGTTATAGCTATCAGAATATGGTGATGCAAAAACAAATTAATTTTGTAAAAAAAAAGTGTTTGTAGTATGCAAAAGTATTCCTGAATTATTACTTTTTTGCTCATGTGCCAACCAAAACAATAGGAGTAAAAAGTGATGTAAATGTCATGTACTCCAAAATGGTCAAGATTTAAAAAGTAATTTTACTGTGGTAAAATAGCAAAACATAAAAATATTGTAAATCCGAAATTGCTGTAATCACGCTGACCTGAAGTATAAAGTGATCTAATAACTGATACCGCACAATGAATGAATACAACATAAGTGAAAACAATTCTTTTTCACTTTGTTTATTTTGACTCCTGAAAATTAGAACTGTGTCTTTCAAAATCAGAATGGTACCAACACAAATTTAAACTCATAGCATGGAAAACAGTCTCCCATAAAGGTCTGTTTTCAGTCAGCGGAAAAATAGTGTTTGTCCATGTTACTGGTCGCTCGAAGGCCTTCAGAAAATGACATGACTCCCAAAAATCAAACCTGAAAAATAAGACTGCAATACCCACTGCATGCTTATTTCTGAAAAGCACCCATGGTGCGAAATAGTCACTAAATCCAAAGATGAATTAAATGAGAGGCGAATTTTAAAAAGTTGGGTGTTTGGGGGGAATTTCTGCTGGCCTTGCACCTTTTGGGGGGGGGGGGGGACTTCAAATAGCACTAACCATTCCAGCAAAATCTGCATTCCAAAGTCATATAAGGTATCACTTGCTGTCTTCTGTCCTTTGCTGCATTCCCAAACAGTAACCTACGATCATGAAAGTGGTATTGCCATACCTGGCAGAAATTGAATAATGAACCAAGAGTCTTTTTTTCTTATTAGTCATAGTAAAAATGAAACATTTTGAGCTAAATCAAACTCAATAGACATAATGATGGTGAATGTACTTTGTGAGCCCAATTGGAGACAGTGATAATAATGTCTTTCAGGAGAAGTTTAAAATTGCGGTGCTATATAAGAAAAACATATTTACTTTTGTAACACATTTAATCTTCGATTTTAACAGCCTGATAAGGAGATTGGAGAACACTTGTGGGCTAAAACTACTTTTGGAATATGAAATCAACATGTTCAGAGTTTTTTTTTAACAATTAATACTGAATAAATTTGTTATGAATTGCAAATAATCGAACTCCCCAAAAAAGACATGTATAACAGTCTGAGGTCTCCTAGACTATCTAACCCCTGTTAACTTCTCAGCACAAACACAGACTTAATAATGTGGCAGTGACTTGATCATAGAAACGGATGGTAATCCGAAAGTTACAAACATTTCACTTAATAACAGAAAGAACTGACAAATTATTCATGTTTTTTAAAATTTGTGATCACTGTCATTCATGACCAGGTAGAACACTGACTTAAACTGGAGATGTCACTGTTAGTAATAATACCATCCTGCTGTGACTGAGACAAGTGATTTGCCATATTTTTCATAATGCCTCTGCTTCCTCCCCAATAATATACTTAAATTTAAAGGAGACTGTGAAGATTTGAGGTTGTGGGTTGCAATAATCACCTAGACAGGTTAACAATGTAATTGTTTGTATTCCTAATGTCCATGTTCGTACAGCAATTCTGGGTAGATGGTCTCAGTGCAAGGTCCCCTGTCCTCAAGATCCCATTATGGGGCCAATAATTCCACTGCCCCCTTACCAGGAGATTCTAAATTTCTCCCAACTTTTTGTTAGCCCACAGCTTTTGTATGTCCAGCCAATATATTCTGTAGTCACAGTCCATGCTCCTCCAAATGATGGCTATCGTGACCATAGCACATGTATTCTTCTCCAGCCATCAACAACAGTCCTTTAGATAATTTCTCAGATCCAGATGATGGATATTACGTCCATAGCACATGTACCCAGCTCTAGCTGACAACAACATATAGTACAGTCCCAACCGGGGTTTCCCATACGTCTTGTAAGTTCAGTAATGGGCAGAGGAGCAGACCTGTATTCCACTAGATGAAGCAATGGTTCATTGGGCTGTTCCTGCAGAAAGTCTCTCTGCAGAGGGAGTCAGAGACTATATATATATATATACAGCTTCCATTTAGTACATTCTTCCACAGAATTGGAAGAAGGTGGGGAGAGGTAATCCTTCATTGTTTGCAGTGGGTTGATAAAATACATAATCAGTTTGTATTCAAAAATTAACATACAACAAGAGTCAATGTACAGGTACATATGACACAATGGCTCCATTGAAGCCTCTGAGACACTAACAATAGTAATGGAATGGTTGGTTTCCCTGACTACCAATCTTCTGTCTGGCCTTAGGTATATATAAGATCCAGCCTGCAAATCTTCCTCTGCTCACTGTCACTGAATGTAAAGATTGATTCCAGAAGCTGGACACTTTCCAGATGAAATTAGTGCACTTAACTCCTTTGAAAAGAAGCCCTTTTTCATTTTTCTGTTTCTGTTTTTCATTCCCCTTCTTCCTAGAGCCATACATTTTTTAGTTTCCATTAATATGGCCATGTGAGGGCTTGTTTTCTGCGGAACAAGTTGTACTTTTGAACGACAATATTGGTTTTACTATATTGTGTACTCAAAAACGGGAACAAAATTCCAAGTGTGGTGAAATTGCAAAAAAAGTGCAATTCCACAAAGTTTTTTTTTTTTTACAATGTTCACCAAATGCTAAAACTGACCAGCCATTATGATTTTCCAGGTCATTATGAGTTCTTTTTTTTTTACAATGTTCACCAAATGCTAAAACTGACCAGCCATTATGATTTTCCAGGTCATTATGAGTTCTTAGACACCAAACATGTCTAGGTTCTTATTTATTAATGTGGTGAAACAAAAATCCAAAATTTGTTAAAAAAAAAATTGCGCCATTTTCTGAGACCCATATCATCTCCATTTGTTGTGATCTTGAGTTGGTTGAGGGTTTACTTTTTGCATGTCGAGCTGACGTTTTTATTGACACCATTTTGGTGCAGATAAGATTTTTTGATCGCCCATTATTGTACTTTAATGCAATGTGGTGACAAAAAAAGTAATTCTGGCGTTTTGACTTCTTTTCTCTCTGCGCTGTTTAGTGAATAGGTTAATCCTTTTTTTTAATGATAGGTCAGGCAATTCTGAATGCGGCTATTCCAAATATGTGTTTCTTTGTTTTTTTATTGTTTTATTTTGAATAAGGCGAAAGGGGGGTGATTTCAACATATATATATATATATATATATATATATATATATATATATATTTACTATTTTTAAAAACTTTTTTTTACTTTTGGCATGCTTCAGTAGTCTCCATAGCAGACTAGAAGCTGCCGTAACCAGATCGGCTCTGCTACATCTCCCGGATCAGCTTGGAGGCTATATTTTATTATATGTGATCTTTCTTCTTTTTTCTTTGAATGTTCTCTGAGTATTGTGTGACATATTATTGAATGTATTGTGGATTGATTATGTCGGGTTATTATAGGTGAAATCCAGGCATCTAAATTATCCGAATATTAGTGGGGAGGGAGTTTAGAGATTCTTTTCACTAATATATATGGTCTTGGGAGGGATATCTGTACTTTTTTAGTGCACTGAGAAAAATGGCTGTGCACATGCGCACTATAGTTTTGTGTTTGGCATAGCTGGGCTTCAATAAGATGGCGACGCGCATGTGCACCACGCTCCGAGATCCAGCATCTGTTTGAAGGCCTCTTTCAACTCCAGCATGTGGATGTGACGTCATGGGGGATTTCCTCCCTGCATGCTGAAGCTGAGTGTCGGAAATGGATGCACCTGAGACCCGGGGGCGGCGGCGCCGTGCACGACACAGCATTGGGCAATATATGAGTGGGGACACCATATAAACCAGCGTTCTTTTAGACATGACATGCACAATTTTCTTTCCCCCTTGAGAAAGCGGAAAACGCGAAACGTACGTCGGGATGTTTGTGATACCAAGGACGGGCTTACCACATGGGTATGTGTCAGGCATTTGATACGTGTTGACCCATTTGGGTATTTTGCACTATGCACTTTAGGATTACTTAGATCAGGGCATATATATTTTGGATGCCCATATGTACTGACATAAACTATATGATCCCAGAAGCCTGTATGTTTTTCTTGCATCACTTTTTGTGCTATGTACTTGGGTATTTATCCTTTCCTCTTACTTAACACTATGATATGGTATATATGACTTATGTTTTTAAATTAATAAAATTTGTCATCTTTCTAAACACTCGATTTGTGAGTGGTGTGTTTGGATACTTTGTATCCGTATGTGAGGTTATAGAGGCAATGATCAGATCACCTCTATGTAACAGAATACCACACTTGTAATGAGCCCCAACCAATCAGCGGCACTCACAGCAAGCCAGCAGTGACAACCATAGAGGTCTCTAGGAGCCCTCTGGTTGTCATGTCAACCCATCGGTGACCTGCAATCACGTGACAGCATCGGTGGGTGGATTTCCAGCTCGATGGCCGGAAGCACGCTTTAAATGATGCCAGAGTTTGACAGCAGCATTTCATGGGTTAATAGCCACGGGTGGATCACAATTCCGGGCACAAGTCAGCTCACATGTACTGGGAAAGATTTGTATCACCGACTGCTGGAGCCCACATCAAAGGGAGAGAAGCGGCATGCACTGTAGTAGTACGGCGCATGTCGCAAAGGGGTTAAACTGTCAATCAAGCAAATGTCTAATAAAACACAGCAAGCAACTCTCTAATAAAACACAACAATAAGATTGATATAATCGGAGCGCCATGCTGGAAAAAGTCTGCATCCCTTAGAATCGTGGATTCTGCTCTAAGTGCATTGGTCCAACAGTCTTTACTCTCTGGCCAGCTCCTCACAGATGCCAATTGTGGTCTTCTACATTTGGCATTTGCAATGACTGGGTAGCTGGTACCAGTGGTGGTTATGGTGCCATTGCTGTTGCTAGTATCCAAATAGGGAAGAAAGTAGCAGCAGCACACAAATCTTCCGATAAAAAAACCTTTGTCCTTTTTTTCAACAACGTGCTGTGGACATGGTTAAAGAGGGCAGGATAGTTGCAGGACAAGCTGGTTAGGTTAATGGACAATGCTGTTGCTAGTATCTCTCACATTTCAGCCATGGTATTTGTTGTTTATTTACACTACCTTGTTAATTGCCACTTTTTTTACCATACATTTTGCACAACAATCCAATAAATGTTTGAGAACTTTTTCAACACCAATTTTTTAATTATTGACAAAAATGGTAGATAAACATGCAGAAAAGAAAATGTATTGGCAAGCAGCAGTATTGGTGTGGCACGTACAGTACGGTTGCCAACCTGGACTAGTAAGAAAGGTGTGCAAAAGCAGATATGCACTGTTAAATGTCCACAATTGAAAAAAAAAGAAATTTCTACTTTTTTTTTTAAATGTAAACCCCCTTCCAAAAAGTATAAAAATAAGAAAGCTCGGTGAATAATAGAACAAAAAGCCAGCACTTGCAACAGGTCACTGTATTGGTCTGGAGTTTCCAGATGTAAAAATTGACTAGTAAAACAGATGTGCAAAAAAAATTGTTTCTGACACATACACTTCGTGAGTTAGCCTGTTGCAGATAAATGTATGTATTTTAAGAAATTGGCTTTTGTACCATTAGAAAACTGTTTTTCTCATCTACACAAAAGCAAGGACACCATCTTTAACTAAAACTAATTTCAGATTTTTGCTCAGCAAAACTTATTGCGCTGGCTTGCTTATTTTTTCAAAAGCATTAAGAATGAGGAAAAAATGTGTAATTGTAATTCAACTGCAGCAAGATGGATGCCAGCTATATAACATTGATCAATCAAACTCAATCTGGCGATACTGCTGTTAGCATGTCTCCCATCTCTCTCTCCCTCTTTCAATAGACTCTCTACATTATTCCCAGACTATTACTTTAATCTTCTTCACTGGTGCATCTATACAACTCATTACTATGTGAAGCATTTATCCAATGGTGTAGAGCCTTCTCTTCCTATTTCTGAGCTGGGAACTCTGACACTCCTAAAATCATCCCAAATGGCTGCTGCTTTACCTGCCTAGGCTTTTATACAGGCTATGATAGTGTGTTAAGGACTGGCGGAACGCACCAAGTATAAGATGATATGAAACTAGGTGCGTTCGCAGTCCGAGGTCCACCGTGCAGGTAAAAACCCTGCTGCTAGTAAAGACGGACTATATGGTGGTACTATAAGAATACACACATGGGTTAACTTCACCCTGTGTGAAGGAAGCGACCCTGTTGCGTCACAGGACCGCGGTACCGCACATAGAGCGCAAGCAAGAAGTCTCTAATCTCAAACCCGAGACTGGGGATTTGAGTTCAGAAGACCTCATGCGCTCGACACCGCAACTGGGGTGTCAGAGAAAGATAAATAATAATATATAAAGGCACAAGAGTGCGTGCGGTGCAGCACTGACGGACGCCACTAACCACCCAGGCTTGGGTCAGGTAAGCGCAGGGCGCCGTACAGGCGGTCACAGCAACTAGACGCTGTTATGTGTGTTTCGTGCTGATGGCTAGTCGAGCGCTAGATAGCTACCATCATCCGCAAACAGTCAACAACACTAGGGAGGGATATTTAGGAGCTTTCATCCTTCGACATACATCCATCTACACACACACATAATATCAAAGACAATACTAGCGCATGGCCGTGCGGTCATGCGCAGCTTATATAGTTGCAGCACAGGAAGCTGCTACCGAAGTTTTGCCCTTTCAGGACCTTCCTGGAGGACAAATGGGATGTGCTACAATACCTGAGCATGTGACCCTCGATCTCCAACGGGAGATCCTGCCCTGGGCATGCTCAGACAGAGAAAAGCAGGACTTAGATCCAGAAACGCCCACTCGCCTCTGCCCAGCACTGGCTTCAAAGGCAGAAGCAGGAAAAGCAGCAGTAACTCTTCGCACAGAGTCAGACTGAGCGAGATGCTGGGATCGATGTCCCTGCTGAGCAGACTCCACTGCGGCTGGAGAAGAATGGGAGACCGCAGCGGAGACGGATCGAGATTCCCCCTGTGCAGAGGCAGGAACTCGACCCCTAACATTACCTCCCCCCTCCTAGGCTCCCCCCCTCCCTGGGCCTCGCTACGTTCGAAGGCAGCAATGAGCTGCGGGGCCCGAATGTACTCAACAGGCTCCCAGGACCTGTCCTCGGGGCCATAACCCTTCCAGTCCACCAAATAAAATTTTTTGCCACGTACCACCATGCACCCCAAAATAGCGTTCACCTCATAATCGTCCGTAGACGAACCCGATGTCCCAGCAGATGACTCGGAAAACCGGGACATATACACGGGGTTCAAGAGGGACACATGAAAGGTGTCGGTGATACCCAGGCGTGGCGGAAGGGCCAAACGATAGACCACAGGATTAACCTGTTCGAGGACCTTGAAGTGACCCAAGTAGCGAGGAGCAAATTTAGTGGACTCAACTAGCAGCCTGATGTTACGGGCGGAGAGCCACACCAAGTCGCCAGGAGCAAAGGTCGGAGCGGGGCACCGATGAGCATCGGCGGAGGACCTCATTCTCTCCTTTGAGGCCTGAATGGCATCCTGAGTGCGGTCCCAAATATCCCGTGCCTCCACAGCCCAGTCTGCCACCCTGGAGTCTGCGGAAGACACGGGCATAGGCACAGGTACCCGTGGATGCTGACCATAGTTAAGGAGGAATGGGGTTTGTCCAGTGGAGTCAGCTACGGCGTTGTTCAGCGCAAACTCTGCCCATGATAGCAAGGATGCCCAGTCATCCTGCCTGGCTGAAACAAAATGTCACAGGTATGTGACCAAGGTCTGGTTGGCCCTCTCTACCAACCCATTCGTCTCGGGATGATAAGCGGAAGAAAGATTCAACTCAATACTGAGAAGACGACAAAGTTCTCTCCAGAACCGAGACGCAAACTGGGGACCCCGGTCACTGACAATTTTGTCTGGCATACCATGTAGGCGGAAGATGTGTTTAATGAACAACGCTGCCAAGGCCCGTGCAGAAGGTAACCGCGGTAGCGGCACCAAATGCACCATTTTTGAGAAATGATCGGTGATGACCCAAATGATGGTACAGCCGCGAGACTTGGGTAAACCCACGACAAAGTCCATCCCGACCATGTCCCAGGGCCTATCTGCCACCGGCAAGGGATAGAGCAACCCAGCTGGTCTTTGACGCGGAGATTTATTTTTGGCGCAGGAGACACATGCCAGAATATAATCCCTGACATCCCGGACCATATGCGGCCACCAGTACGTCCTCGCCAGTAGCTCAGATGTCCTCTTTGTCCCAAAGTGTCCACCCACCCTGGACGAATGAGCCCAAGAAAGAACCTCCGGTCGCAAATTAATGGGCACAAAAGTCTTGCCCGGAGGCACAGACTCCAGTGAAACCGGCGCTACAGTTCTCAGGCTCTCAGAAGGGACAATAAGCCGAGGCTCCTCTTCCTCCTCCTCAGTTGAAATAAGGGAGCGAGAGAGAGCGTCAGCACGAATATTCTTCTCCCCGGCGAGAAAATGAAGGGAAAAGTGGAACTGGGAGAAGAATAAGGACCATCTGGCCTGGCGAGAATTTAGCCGCTGGGCTGTTTGCAAATAGATCAAATTTTTGTCGACCATGTAAACTTGGAAGGGAAACCGCGCACCCTCCAGAACAGAAGGTGTCTCCACTCCGAAAAGGCCAACTTCATGGCTAGCAACTCCCTATCCCCGATGGAGAAGTTTCTCTCCGCTGGCGTGAAGGTCTTAGAGAAGAAGCATGGATGCTTCCGACCTTGAGCATCCTTTTGATAGAGGACTGCTCCAGCACCAACGGATGAGGCATCCACCTCCATTAGGAATGGCTTATCCACATCGGGATGATGTAAGATGGGAGCGCTAGCAAAGTGGGACTTAATAGAAGTGAAGGCCTTGGAGACCTCTTCCGACCACAATTTGGGATTCGCTCCCTTCTTGGTGAGGGCTACCAAGGGAGATACCAGAGTTGAGAAGTGGGGAATGAACTGGCAGTAATAGTTAATGAACCCCATAAAGCGCTGCACCGCTTTAAGAGAATGGGGCTCTTGCAAGTCCATCACAGCCTGTAGTTTGGCAGGATCCATAGCCAATCCCTGGGCGGAGATGATATAGCCCAGGAAAGGTAAGGACTCCTGCTCATACACTTCTCCAACTTCGCATAAAGAGAGTTTGCCCGTAGGAGGTTGAAGACTCTGCCAACATCTCTCCGGTGGGAGTCAATATCTGGAGAAAAGATGAGAATATCATCCAGATAGACTACAACTGAGGTGGAAAGCATATCCCGGAAGATGTCATTGACAAAGTCTTGGAAAACGGCTGGGGCATTACAGAGCCCGAAGGGCATCACCAGATACTCATAGTGCCCATCTCTGGTGTTAAACGCCGTTTTCCATTCGTCCCCCTCACGGATGCGAATCAGGTTATAAGCACCCCGCAGATCTAGTTTAGTAAACACTCTAGCTCCCCGAAGCCTATCGAAAAGCTCAGATATCAAAGGCAAAGGGTACTTGTTCTTAACTGTGATAGCATTAAGACCCCTGTAGTCTATGCATGGACGTAGTTCTCCATTCTTCTTCTGCACGAAAAAGAACCCTGCCCCAGCAGGTGACACTGACTTCCTGATGAACCCTCTTGCCAGATTCTCTTGAATGTACTGAGACATTGCCTCCGTCTCCGGGAGAGATAGTGGATAAACTCGACCCCGGGGAGGCTCAGCACCAGGCAAGAGATCAATAGGACAGTCATAAGGGCAATGAGGCGGAAGGGTCTCCGCCGCCTTTTTGGAGAACACGTCTGCATAAGACCAATATTGCTTGGGGAGAGAGGAAAGATCTGCGGGTACCTCTGTAGTAGCAACCTGAACGCACTCTCGATGACACCTCTTCCCACAAGATTCACCCCATCCCAGAATTCTGCCTGAGGACCACTCGATGTGAGGAGAGTGGTACCGTAACCAAGGTATCCCCAAGAGAACCTCATCAATTCCCTCAGGAATGATGAGTAGGGATATAATCTCCTGATGAGATGGTGACATGGACAGAGTAAAAGGGATAGTCTGATGTGTAATCTGTGAGGGCAGTGTCGACCCATTCACCACTCGTACCGTTACTGGTTGAGGTAGCATGACCAGGGAAATTGCGTGACGTTGGGCGAAGGCAGAAGACATAAAATTGCCCTCTGCCCCAGAATCCACGCAGAGTTCTACCGAGTGGGAGGACGGGCCTAATGTTATTGTCCCCTTAAAGGACAATTTGGAGGCAAACGTCGCCGTGTCTAGTGCACCTCCACCAACTACCACTAGACGCTGACGTTTCCTCGACCGCTGGGGACATCTGGAGGCAAGATGTCCTGACTGTTGGCAATGATGACAAATCTGGAGTGCACGAGCGGTCTGGGACTTAGATCTCGCTCGTGACACTACCACAGGCTCATGGGACTCAGGAGCCTGGTCTGGAGATTCCAAAGGTCTGGCGAAGGTGTGAGCCAGCCGAAACCTCTGCCTACACTGGGCTCACTCTAACCTCCGCTCGTGAAAACGGAGATCAATACGAGTGGATAGAGTTATTAATTCCTCCAGTGTGGCGGGAATCTCCCTAGTGGCCAGGGCGTCCTTAACGTGGTCAGCCAGCCCCCTCCAAAATATAGGAATGAGAGCTTTATCCGACCACTCCAGCTCAGAAGCTAAGGTGCGGAAGTGGACGGCAAAATGGCTGACCAAGGACGAGCCCTGAGTCAATGCCAACAGTTGGAGCGCCGTATCATGGGTGACACGAGGTCCCAAAAAGACCTGTTTCAGAGTGCTCAGAAACAACGGAGCATTCTGCACCACATGATCGCCACGCTCCCATAGCGGCGTAGCCCACTGCAACGCCCTGTCCGATAGAAGAGACACAATAAACCCCACCTTAGCCCGCTGTAGGGAAACGAGAGGCCAGAAGCTCGAGATGGATAGAGCACTGACTCACGAAACCCCTACAAGACTTACTGTCACCAGAGAATTTCTCTGGTAGCGGGAGGCGGGTTAGAGTCGGGACAGGAGCGGCAGTGGACAAGGTGGCTGCAGCAACACTAGCAGCCTGAACAGCGACAGCAGTGACATCCACAGCTGAGGTTGAACGCTCAAGAGCCGCCAACCTTCCCTCCAGCTGCTGGATGTACCGCTGTGAACGCTGATCGTCCATCATTTACTAGCCAGACCTTGGCGCTAGTATTATGTTAAGGACTGGCGGAACGCACCAAGTATAAGATGATATGAAATTAGGTGCGTTCGCAGTCCGAGGTCCACCGTGCAGGTAAAAACCCTGCTGCTTGTAAAGACGGACTATATGGCGGTACTATAAGAATACACACATAGGTTAACTTCACCCTGTGTGAAGGAAGCGACCCTGTTGCGTCACAGGACCGCGGTACCGCACATAGAGCGCAAGCAAGAAGTCTCTAATCTCAAACCCGAGACTGAGGATTTGAGTTCAGAAGACCTCATGCGCTCGACACCGCAACTGAGGTGTCAGAGAAAGATAAATAATAATATATAAAGGCACAAGAGTGCGTGCGGTGCCGCACTGACGGACGCCACTAACCACCCAGGCATGGGTCAGGTAAGCGCAGGGCGCCGTACAGGCGGTCACAGCAACTAGACGCTGTTATGTGTGTTTCGTGCTGATGGCTAGTTGGGCGCTAGATAGCTACCATCATCCGCAAACAGTCAACAACACTAGGGAGGGATATTTAGGAGCTTTCATCCTTCAACATACATCCATCTACACACACATAATATCAAAGACAATACTAGTGCATGGCCGTGCGGTCATGCGCAGCTTATATAGTTGCAGCACAGGAAGCTGCTACCGAAGTTTTGCCCTTTCAGGACCTTCCTGGAGGACAAATGGGATGTGCTACAATACCTGAGCATGTGACCCTCGATCTCCAACGGGAGATCCTGCCCTGGGCATGCTCAGACAGAGAAAAGCAGGACTTAGATCCAGAAACGCCCACTCGCCGCTGCCCAGCACTGGCTTCAATGGCAGAAGCAGGAAATGCAGCAGTAACTCTTCACACAGAGTCAGACTGAGCGAGACGCTGGGATCGACGTCCCTGCTGAGCAGACTCCACTGCGGCTGGAGAAGAATGGGAGACCGCAGCGGAGACGGATCGAGATTCCCCCTGTGCAGAGGCAGGAACTCGACCCCTAACATAGTGCTTCTTGATTGGCTGTGCTATCCTATATGACAGGATAGCTGGAAGGCATTATTCTGAAGCTCAGGTACTCATGTTAGCCTTCTGTGACTGATGCAATCTTCAGCAATGTGTAAGAAGTGGCAGGCACTTTTTTGGCAATATGCAAGAATGGAAAGCAAAGTACTTAGAGTTGGGACTTGTGAATTTAATAAAATTCAACTCAATATTTGATTTTTATTGAATTAATTCAATCATTTTTACTCACTACAGTTCTGTAAGAATTATATGAGGGGTGTAATTAAAAAAAATATGTTCACATTGGCTGTGTTATTTGCCTTGAACTTTCTATTTGGGCACAATCATGCGACGGTGTTTATGCGTTAATCCACAAGCATTCATAAGCTGTTGTATCATACACACATCATAAAAAAGTGAAAATATTTCTTTAAGAGCTTATTCATATATGCTGGCAATATATACTGTTACATGAGTCATTTTACCATTGTATTTATTTGCATTTTGGATTACAATATATAGTTTTGACTCCATATTACATTGTATGAAATTAAAGACTTACGGAGTTATACAGGGTGGCCATGTATATGGATACACCTAAATAAAGTGGGAATGGTTGGTGATATAAACTTCCTGTTTGTGGCACATTAGTATATGGGAGGGGGAAACTTTCAAGATGGGTGATGACCATGGCAACCATTTTAAAGTCAGCCATTTTGGATCCAACTTTATTTATTCCAATGTGAAGAGGGTCATGTGACACATCAAACTTATTGAGAATTTTACAAGAAAAACAATGGTGTGCTTGGTTTTAACCTAACTTTATTCTTTCATTAGTTATTTACAAGTTTCTTTTTGCTTACAGTCATTGACATGTCACAGAAGTTAACACGTGAGGAGCTGATAGACATTGTATTGATGTCTGGTGAACGCAGTACAAAAATTGGAATAGGACCCTCAATTTAAACAGAACATTATGTTCAGTGATGAGGCATACTTTTTTGGGTGGGCCATTTATATGGATGCACCTAAATAACATGGGAATGTGACAGTTTTCTTGCGTAGGGTGTCTTGCATTGAAATCTGCTGCAATGGCCTGGGTACTACATTCACCAGACATCAGCATCATTTCTATCAGCTCCTCACGTGTTAACCTCTGCGACATGTCAATGGCTGTAAACAAAGAGAAACTTGTAAATAACTCATGAAAGAATAGTTAAATTAAAACCAAGCACACTATTGTTTTTCTTGTGAAATTCTCAGTAAGCTTGATATGTCACATGACCTTCTTCCTATTGGAAAAATAAAGTTGGATCCAAAATAGCCAATTTCAAAATGGCTGCCATGGTCACCATCCATCTTGAAAAGTTTTTCCCCTCCCATATACTAATGTGCCACAAACAGAAAGTTGATATCACCAATAATTCCCATTTTCTTTAAAAGTACCATATACATGGCCACGTTGTAGTAACGTGTAATGAATCTTTCTGAGTGCCTTAATACAACTACAAAAAACACCAAAATATGGCACTGGCATAACCAATAAATCTAAGATTCCAAATCCATAATGGTCTTGCTGGTCTGATCTTCAAGGCAATAGCTACAATAGTAGATTGTTTTTACTTTCAAACAAAAACATCTCCATGGAATGTTTATCTTATACAGGAACACATCAGTAAAACAAAATGTTTTTAAAATTAGTGCATTTAAGAAGAATCCAACCGACTCGTTCATAAAAGGCAAGGATAATTTTGTCACAGCTCTATGTGGTCACTGTACAATTAGCAGAATACAGGCATTATCTCTATTTCAGAGTCTGATGAAAAGCGAGTTTTATTGACAATATCATTCTAGCAATTTACTCCCCAAAAGCTATAATATGTGTTGTCTGATTTGCCTAATTATCTTGAATTCTCCCCTGGATGCTCAAGCGATAGCGTATCTACAAAGACGCTTGGTAACCTCTTCTGTTGGTTTAGTCTTTCGTTATTGTAAGTTTTTGAATCGTTTGCGTTCATGAATCATTTAGATTTTAAGGAGACAACCTTCCCTATTCACAGGCGTAACAGCTAACATGAAGGTGGCTCCAGCTAAAAGAATAAGCTGCAAATTGTGGTAACAATTCTATGTCCTAGCCTCTTAAATATAATAGGAAATAAATTATTCCAAGCAGAATGGAAAAAGTCGGTTTCACAAATTTGTTTTCTATTCTGTTTGCCATTTCATTGGAATAAAGTCATCTATATTATTGCAAACAATAGTCAGCAAACCGCATGAGTCACTTTGCCTAAGTATTTGAATGTTAAAGCAATTCAGTGAAAATACTTTTAGCTTGAATTTTAATGTTTCTATTTGTCTTGTTTCTGGAGTAAAATAAGAAGTAGGCCAGTTTTAGATGTCCGTATTTCACTGTCCACCATACACGCCTAACATTAGGACCACGCATGGAACTAACTTGACCAAGCTTAGAGCAAAACAAGGTACTCTTGTGGTCTACTTTGGCTTTTTAGAATTGTAAATTGTCCAGTTTTCGGCACTAATACAGATATAAAAATATAGTCATATTTCACCTGTGCTAAACCAGTGTAAATATCACAGTAATGACCATTTTATTAACTATTCTTTGGCTGTTTTGTGTTATATTAAAGTTTAAGGTTTTTGTTTCTTTATCCAAAAGAAAAACAGCAAAAATATCAATGTCCATCCTAAGTGTGACAGATCACACAGGGTGATATAGCAAACCAAACATATATACACAAAGTGTACAAAAATTAAAACACAGCTATTAGTATATCAAATTATATATTAGCTAAAAACCAAGTGTAGCAAAAATTACACAAAATTACACTCTAACAGACAGGTGCTCAGGCACTGGTTAGAGCCCACCACATAGAAACTGTGCTATATACACTAATCTCAGATCCACTAGGTAATGGTCAACCCTGACCGATTGAGATACTAAATAAAATGTCAAATACTGACAGCCACCTCAAATGGCAAAAAGTTCTTGCTCTTATTAAGTAGTGATGTGGTTGGTTAGTAATTTATTCATAGGTGGATTTGTTCTCTCGCTTTGTATCAGGAGGTATCCAAATAAGACCCTGTTATACTCTGTTAAGGCTGAGATTCACCCAATAAACATATAATCTCTTAAAAGTATCCCTCTATCCTGGATACACAGTTTCCCTAGATTTCCCAACAACTAGAGTAAATACTACTGCCCTTGTAAAGGTGGGAACACATTTTCCTGGGTTATAGTGTGATTGTCAGCCTTAACAAGGTCTCATTTGGATGGTCCCTGATATAATCGAGGAGATAACAGAACCAATCTGGAATTAATTACTGAACATCATGACATCCTCAAGGTGGGGGAGTTCTCTATTTTATTGGTGCTTGCTGGGACTAACTTAATTGTTGTTTTCCAATTTGTTGTGTGGGTGTTTTTTTGTATATTAACTTATACAGGTGGTTTGATGTGGTTTATCTGTATCTATTGGGCCTTTGTAACATAGCAACATAGTTATTAAGGTTGAAGGAAGACTTTAAGTCCATCTAGTTCAACCCATAGCCTAACCTAACATGCCCTAACATGTTGATCCAGAGGAAGGCAAAAAAAACCCATGTGGCAAAGAGTAAGCTCCACATTGGGGAAAAAAGTTCCTTCCCGACTCCACATACGGCAATCAGACTAGTTCCCTGGATCAACTCCCTATCGAGGAATCTAGTTAACACCCTATCAAGGAATCTTTGCATTGATCCTTTAGATGTGGGTGTCAATAAATAATATTTTATATGCTGTATCCAACACTTATTGTTGACCACTAACCAGTGAATATAGGATTAGTGTTTATACTAAAAATTCTATGTAGTGGGCTCTGATTGGTTCTTGCTTACCTGTCTTTCCTATTGTAATTTTTGCAGTTCTAATCAATCGATTTTAAAATGTATTTAAATGTCACTCTGTTTTTTTAGTCACATGCCAATCACATAAAAATGTTTGGCATTGGGATTTAGTTTATTGTATACCTAAGCCATAAAACAGATAAATTACAATGTCTGTGTTATAGAAGTAAGATCCATGCAAGGCCACATTAGAGTCATTGTAAACCAGTTCTAAGCTAGCAAAAACTGGGCAACTTTCTCTCTCACATTGTGGCCACAAATCCATGACCAGTTGGGGGTCCAATAACCCAGCTTGAGAGCATCATAAATCCCTCTCTTCACTGGAGCAGAGGAGTTTTGGATATCCAGGTTGTAGCTACAAATGCAGATAAAGAGAACAAATGTATTTTTTCTTAAAAATATTATTAGCATGGTAAACAAATATTGTAGAATATTTTTGTTGCCCAAAATAATGAATGTAATGGTGAAACTCAAGTCAGGCAGATTTTGATATGTAATCTGATGGTTTAATGTTTAACTATAAGTTATCTTAGATAAACCTACATACAGTTGAAACCAGAAGCTTACATACACTATATAAAAAGACACATTGGCATGTTTTTCTCAATATCTGACATGAAATCAGAATAAACCTTTCCCGTTTTATGCCAATAAGGATTATCATAATTTTTAATATTTGCCAAATGCTAGAATAATGAGATGGAGAGAGAATGTTTTAAGGCATTTTATTACTTACTTCAAAGTTAACATACATTTCATTAGTATTTGGCATTATTGCCCTTAAACTGAATGGGTCAAAAGTTTGGGATCTCCTTCCACAAGCTTCTCACAATAGTAATTTGGTCCCATTCCTCCTGACAAAACTGGAGTAGTTGATACAGTTTGTAGGTCGCCTTTCTCACCTTTTCAGATTTGCCCATAACTTTTCAATAGGATTGAGATTAGGGCTTTGTGATGGCCACTCCAAAACATTGACTTTGTTACCTTAAAGCCACTTTGTTACCATTTTGGCAGTATGCCTCTGGTCATTGGCCATTTGGAAGACCCATTTCCGCCCAAGCCTTAACTTCCTGACTGATGTCTTGAGATGTTGCTTCAGTATTGCCAAATAATCTTCTTTTCTCATGATGCCATCCATTTTATGAACTGCACCAGTCCCTCCTGCAGCAAAACAACCCCACAACATGATGCTGCCACCCCCTATTTTCACAGCTGGGATTTTGCTCATGGGCTTCCAACCTTCTTTCCTTTTGCTCCGAATGTAGCGATGGTCAATATGCCCCAAATTTTCAATTTTAGTTTCATCAGACCACAGCACATGCCTTCAAAAATTAAGGTATTTGTTCCCGTGTGCATTTGCAAAGATTAATCTGGCTTATTTATGTTTATTTTGAAGTAATGGTTTCTTCCTGGCAGAGTGGCCTTTCAGCCCATGTTGATACAGTACTCATTTCACTGTGGATAGTGACACAATCTTACCAGCATCCGCCATCATCTTCACAAGGTCTTTTGCTTTTGTCCTTAGGTTGACATCTGCATGTCCAACCAAAGTACGTTCATCTCTGGGACACAGAACCCATCTCCCTCCTGAGCGATATGATGGCTAGACTTTCCCATCTAGCCTACAGCCTGCAGTGATCCTGAAGTTACTGAACCACCGCGCAACCTGCCCTACCCTCTCCTAGTGTTTCATCACCCATCCCCTGCAGACTGTGAGCCCTCGCGGGCAGGGTCCTCCCTCCTTATGTACCCGTGTGCCTGTTATTTGCTCATGTTTAATGTATTTGTCTATATTTGCCTCGTATTCACATGTAAAGCGCCATGGAATAAATGGCGCTATAAAAATGTATAATAATAATAATAATCTTGTTTCTTCTTGCGTATAATTGTTTGTACAGATGAACGAGGCACCTTCAGGTATCTTGAAATTGTACCCAAAGATGAGCCAGACTTGTGCAAGTCCACAATTCTCTTCATGATATCTTGGCTGATTTCTTGAGATTTTTCCACAATGCTCGCAAAGAAGTAGTGTGTTTCAGGTGTGCATTAAAATACATCCACAGCTGTGTCTTTAATTAACTCAGATGTTAAAAGAAAACAGATGCTTCCAAACACATGACATCATCATATGGGTGGTCCAGAATTGTTTAAAGGCATAGTAATCTTACCGTATGTAAAGTTTTAACTTTGCAGTTATTAAAAAAAATGCCTTAAATCATTCTCTCTCTCTCATTATTCTAGAATGTGGTAAGTATTAATAATTATGGCAATTCTAATTGACCTAAAACAGGAAAGGTTTATTCTGATTTCATGTCAGATATTGAGAAAAACATGCATATGTGCCTTTTTATACAGTGTATGTTAATTTCTGGTTTCAACAGTACATATAATGAGCATAGAGTAAGTAGGCCAGAATCCACATGAAGGTAGAACAAAATCTATAGAGAATAACTGTAAGTCACAGAGATATATGACTAAAATTAAATCAAGGTATCAAGCTAAGTGCGAAATGGGCGTCGGTTCTTTCATGGAATCCTTTTTTTGCCACTGAATCCTATTACATGTCCTACTTATGGGTTTTACACCTCTGTTATTTCATGATACTTCATCTAATATATTATGATTTTGCACAACCATTTTTTCATGACACTATTATGACTCTTTATTTTTAGTACACTATTTTACTTACTCTACCATACTTTGTTTATTGAGTTTAATGATTTACTATTAAAATCTGTATCAAGCTGTCTATTTTTCATGTCTTCTCTTTAGCTATGACTATCTTGTGTCTGACATGTTTATGCACTTTTTTAACTGATTTCCAAATAATATTTAATTTTATTCATACATCTCTGTGCCTTGCACTTATTCTCTATAGGATTTGTTATATGCGCTCTCAGTTGTATAGGAGTAAAATAACCCCTCCCCCATTTCTGTGCCTTGCCGTATGGTATAGAGACACATATGTTGGCAACTGATAAGAATAAGAATAAGCAGCAGCTTGGATGCTTTTTAGGGCTAATTATTCCTGGTAGTTTGCAAAAGTAGAACTTCTTTATTGAATTTGCACCCGAAGCCGATGGAGCACAACCAATGTACATATTTTTAATTCACTAAGAAATGGAAACTTTTTTTATGTTGCACCTGTTTTTACGAATATTACACACTTATTGGCAATATATACATTTAAATCTAAAAATATTTATTAAGCACTGAGCAAAAGTGGCTATTTCTCAGGAGCAGCGCCCATAATTTAAAAAAAAAAATTACTGTAAACCATTTTATTTCTTACAGTAGATTAAAGTTCAAATAATAGCATTTATATACTCTGTATAACAATAAAGGGGAATAAACACGTATTCCCTCTTAAACTTTTCCTTGCATGTCACATAGTGGCTCATTTGATTAATATCTTGGGTTTGCAAGTGAACTTAATATGAACAAGCCTATTTTGCCAACTGTCAAAAGAACTATATTAACATTACATGGAATTCATCAAACATTCATGCCTCGGTACAAATCGGAAAGAGGAATCATTCCAGCCTTTCCTAGAAATTATAACTATTAATCAGTCATTTTACAGTGTCAAAAATGAGAGCAATTGAAAGCACTGGGCAGGTGTATCCAATTTCAGTAATAGCTATCCTTTCCATGTTGATAAGTAAGAGGTTAGAGAAGAAAATTATTCCGTGCTTCCTTTTAAAGTAATAACTCAAATAAATTAATACCAATATACCATCTCTCAGCTGTCAATTTCACTGCAGACAGTGCAGACTGCTTTGTGTGTTCTAGTTCAGTGTATTCACGCATGTAAGAAACGGCCATTAAAAGGGAGGATCAGCTACATAATTTGGGTTAGTTAAGTCGATTTCAATTTTTATTTCAATGGTTACTGTTTTGTCCATCTCTTTCTTCTTATAAAACAAGACACGTCCACCATTGCACACTACTTCATGCACAGTACAACAATAAAAATACTAATAATCTTTATTTATATAGCGCCAACAGATTCCACGGAGCCCTACAATTAAACAGTTCATATACAAGTCATAAGTAATAACATTAATGAATATACAATAATTAAAATAATCAAAAATATTGATGACTCTGCCAGTAAGAGCTTACAATTTACAATGAGGAGGTGGGGGGGAGACACATAGTACAAGTTCTTAGTTACAGTGGTGGTCCAGTCATCTTGAAGGAATCTCCATTCCCTCAAGATGGCAGGACCCCCACTGTAACTAAGAACCTGTACTATGTGTCTCCCTCCAACTCATTGTAGATTATATAGGTAATCTAGAGGATAGATAAAGGCTGCATGACGGTCACCAGCCAGTATGTGTGGTGCTTTTGGGTTTGGTGGAGTTGGATGGATGGTTATGTTCAAAGAAAGTGAATGACCTACATATAGAAAAGGACTTCGATTAGGGAATGTAATAGGCTGTATTTAGGGAGCTTCTAAAACTGTATGTGTTGTGGTTAGTCCTGATTTCTTGGGATAGAGCATCCAGAGGATTGGTGCAGCTTGTGAGAAGTCTCAGAGCCGGAAGTGGGAGGTGCAGATTAGTGCAGAGGTTAGTCGAAAGTCACATGCGGGGCGTAACAAGCGATTGGGTTGATAAACAGAAATGAGGGAGGAGATGTAGGGGGGTGCCGCACTGTGGAGAGCTTTGTGGGTGAGGACTAGCAGTTTAAATTGGATCCTGTAATGTATGGGCAGCCAGTGCAATGACTGGCACAGAGCGGACGCATTTGAGTACCGAATAGCCAGATAGATGACCCTGGCTGCTGCAATTGGGTTGGGCTGCATGCTATGAACAATTAAAAGAAGAAAAAATATTATTACTGTGGTTACAGTCATTGCTAAAAGCTAGGAAATAAACATATCAAATTTTAACATGTAGAAAGTAGAAAGAAGCCATTCTCCAGACTAACATTTATCTATCCTATTGAGAACGTGAGGTCGGTGTTAGTGTTGACATTTCTCACATGCATTTCAAATATTTTCATGCTATGGTCATTTCCACCATTGGCATCCACAAGTAACACATTTTTGTGGCTGATTCAGCAAAATTGAGCAAATATGTAATTATTCATTGATGCTCGGTAATTTAGCATGTTTCTTCCTGACATAACCCTTTAACACATCCCACTAATTAGATAATCTTCTCGACATCCCAGTAAGTGAATCATCTTCTTGAAAGCTGATGGAATCATCACTTTTTATCTACACACCTCAAAAATTATGACATTTATGGATATAATTAGAATGCTGCTTACAATAACTATATAATAACTACTGTACATACTCGAGTATAAGCTGACCCCCCTAATTTTGCCACAAAGAACTGGGAAAACTTAATGACTCGGGTATAAGCCTAGGGTGGGAAATGCAGCAGCTACTGGTAAATGTCAAAAGTAAAAATAGATACCAATAAAAGTAAAATTAATTGAGACATCAGTAGGTTAAGTGTTTTTGAATATTGATATTGAATCAAGAGCCCCATATAATGCTCCATAAAGTTAATGATGGGCCCCATAAGATGCTCCATATTAAAATATGCCCCATATAATCCTGCATAAAGGTTAATAATGGCCCCATAAGATACTCCATATAGATACTTGCCCCATATAATGCTGCACAAACGTTAATTATTGCCCCATAAAATACTCCATATAGAAACTTGCCCCATACAGTGCTGCACAAATGGTAATTATGGCCCCAGAAGATGCTCCATATAAACACGTGCCCCATATAATGCTGCACAATTGTTAATTATGGCCCCATAAGATGCTCCATATACTGTAGACACATTTGTCCCATACAGTGCGGCACAAATGTTAACTATGGCCCCATAAGATGCTCTGTACAGACACTTGCCCCATTTACTGTTGCTGCAATAAAAAAAAATCACATACTCACCTCTCGTCGCTCAGGCCCTCGGCACTTGCTATATTCACCTTTCCTCATTCCGATGCCGCTCCGTCTCAGCGTCTTTTGCACTGATGTTCAGGCAGAGGACACGCACTAACCACGTCATCGTGCCCTCTGACCTAAGCAGAAGATGCTGAAGACGGAGCGACACCGGAAGAAGGAAAGGTGACTATCGCGCAGCGCTCCCCCTCCCCATTATACTCACCTGCTTCTGGCGCGGTACCTGCAGGTCCCTGGTTCCCTGGCACCACAGCTTCTTCCTGTATTGAGCAGTCACTGTTACCGCTCATTACAGTATTGAATATGCAGCTCCACCTCTATGGGAGATGGAGCCGAATGTTCATTACTGTAATGAGCGGTACCATGTGACCACTCAGTACAGGAAGAAGCTGCGGCGCCGGGCACCAGGGACCTGCAGGAACTGCACCAGGAGCAGGTGAGTACAATTAAACAGCCCCCGCTCCCCCTCACCTGCCGACCCCTGGGTATGACTCGAGTTTAAGCCGAGAGGGGGACTTTTAGCCTAAAAAAATGGATTGAAAATCTCAGCTTATACTCGAGTATATATGGTATATGATTTTCATATTGGACCTGTCAGACATAGGTCTTTAGATGGTTCTGTACTTTACTAAGTTGCTTTAGTGTATACAAAAAAGAAAGTTACAAAATGATTCTGTGAAATTATGTAGCAAACTTAACTAAAGGAAAAATTTGGCTGAAACTGAAGATCTCAATGAGACTGGCCAAAATGTGTGTGATAACTCTTCTCTAAGATGGAAAGGAAGAATCAGGCATATTGATTTTCAACATGCCTGTTCCTTTATTCTCTATGGAGATAAGCTACTGCCAGAAGGACTTGTATTGATTTATTTAACTCTCCCCATTAAAACACATGTGCGTGTGTCCGAAAGCTATAAAAGGTGCATGAATAATTTGAAATTAGAAATTACCACAGAAACGAACTGTATATTACCCATATTTTTTAGCCCTGATAAAAACAAAACAATTCATTCAGTTCCTTCAACAGACGACTTATTGCACATTCACAACATGGATTTTTGTCCTCTGGATGAGAGATGTTATAGAACACATTGTGAAATAGAACATGCATTTAATACCAAAATGTTGTATTTCAGAATGATTATATCTAGTGTCAATGCATTCTGTTTAACACAGGGATATAATTGCTTGATAGCAAATATTCTTTCTATTACAATTCAGAACACTGTATAATTCAGGACAAGGAAATAAAAGCCATTGTTATAGTGCACCTATTTATATAAGCAGTATGGAGCTTTTATTATTTTTCTGTTTTGAAAGAAAACTTTATATTTGTGTATCATAATAACCCTATTTAAACACTTTACCTATATAGGAAAGTTTACACGTGGTCTTGTGCATTTATATTCAACACAGGGTTGCAGAGAAACAATATCTGCCCCATACATGCTTGTTATGCTAAGGACACAAATTTGTAACCATTAATAGCCATTATTAAAGAAGAACTGCCACCAGGTTTCACGATACATACTGTACACATGATTAAATAGAGACTCAAAAAAATGTTCATTATCCTTTAAAACTCACAAGTGCACTCTTTTCTTATAGAATGTACCAAACTGTTGTACTGGCCACTCCTAAAATTTCTGCTATCTCTCTGGTAGATTTCTTCTTTTTTTACATCCTACTCATGGTCTGCTTTTCTTCTATTGAGCGCTCCTTTTACCACAAGTTGTGTGTTCATAGCAACAGCTTCCAAATGCAAATGCCACACATAAAATCAGCTCCAGACCTTTTACCTGCTTAATTGATTATTAAGCCACTGCCTGCAAAGGATTCTATACAAAGTAATAAAATGAACATTTTATTTATGGTAAAGTTGATTTGTTCAATTACTTTTGAGTAGGGTTGAGCGAAACGGGTCGTTCATTTTCAAAAGTCGCCGACTTTTGGCAAAGTCGGGTTTCATGAAACCCGATCCGACCCCTGTGCGGGGTCGGCCATGCGGTACGCGACTTTCGCGCCAAAGTAGCGTTTCAATGACGCGAAAAGCGCCATTTCTCAGCCAATGAAGGTAAACGCAGAGTGTGGGCAGCGTGATGACATAGGTCCTGGTCCCCACCATCTTAGAGAAGGGCATTGCAGTGATTGGCTTGCTGTCTGCGGCGTCACAGGGGCTATAAAGGGGCGTTCCCGCCGACCGCCATGTTACTGCTGCTGATCTGAGCTTAGGGAGAGGTTGCTGCCGCTTCGTCAGAAGCAGGGATAGCGTTAGGCAGGGTCCATTAACCACCAAACCGCTTGTGCTGTAGCGATTTCCACTGCCCAACACCACCTTCGGTGTGCAGGGACAGTGGAAGCTACATTTTTTTTTTCCCCTCAGCGCTGTAGCTCATTGGGCTGCCCTAGAAGGCTCCCTGATAGCTGCATTGCTGTGTGTACGCCGCTGTGCAAACCAACTGCTTTTTTCAAAGCACAAATCCTCTTGTTCCTTCCTTTCTGCACAGCTATCTTTTTTGTTTGTCCACACTTTATATTTAATTTGTGCATCAGTCCACTCCTTATTGCTGCCTGCCATACCTGGCTGAGATTACTGCAGGGAGATAGTAATTGTTGGACACTCCCTGTTTTTTTTTTTTTGTGGGAGATTAAGATTGACATTTCTGCTAGAGTGCCATCCCTGTGTGTGCCATCTCTCACTCAGTGGGCCATAGAAAGCCTATTTATTTTTTTGCTTGATTTGGGTTATAAAATCTACCTGAAAAAATCACTACATCAATCAGTGGGAGAAAAATATTGGCCTCAGGGCTTGTGTGCCACTCTTGACTCCTGTGTGTGCCATCTCTCAGTCAGTGGGCCATAGAAAGCCTATTTATTTTTTTGCTTGATTTGGGTTATAAAATCTACCTGAAAAAATCACTACATCAATCAGTGGGGGAAAAATATTGGCCTCAGGGCTTGTGTGCCACTCCTGACTCCTGTGTGCATCATCACTCACTCAGTGGGCCATAGAAAGCCCTTTTTTTTTTTTTTTGCTTTATTTGGGTTCTAAATTCAACCTGAAAAAATCAATAAATCAATCAGTGGGAGATTAATATTGGCCTTTGGGCTTGTGTGCCAGTCCTAAGCGTGCCATCTCTCTCTCTCAGATAGTGGGCCATAGAAAGCCTATTTATTTATTTTTTTATTGGGTTTATAAATTTTCCCTGGAACAAAAAAAAAAAAGTGGGAGATTAATATTGGCCTCTGGGCTTGTGTGCCAGTCCTGAGCGTGCCATCTCTCTCACAAATAGTGGGCCATAGAAAGCCTATTTATTTTTTTGCTTGATTTGGGTTCTAAAATCTACCTGAAAAAAATCACTACATCAATCAGTGGGAGAAAAATATTGGCCACAGGGCTTGTGTGCCACTCCTGACTCCTGTGTGCATCATCACTCACTCAGTGGGCCATAGAAAGCCCTTTTTTTTTTTTTTTGCTTTATTTGGGTTCTAAATTCTACCTGAAAAAATCAATAAATCAATCAGTGGGAGATTAATATTGGTCTTTGGGCTTGTGTGCCAGTCCTAAGCGTGCCATCTCTCTCTCTCTCAGATAGTGGGCCATAGAAAGCCTATTTATTATTTTTTTTATTGGGTTTATAAATTTTCCCTGGAACAAAAAAAAAAAAGTGGGAGATTAATATTGGCCTCTGGGCTTGTGTGCCAGTCCTGAGCGTGCCATCTCTGTCACAAATAGTGGGCCATAGAAAGCCTATTTATTTATTTTTTTTTGGTTTTATAAATTCTCCCTGAAAAAAAAAAAGGGAGATTAATATTGGCCTTTGAGCTTGTGTGCCAGTCCTAAGCGTGCCATCTCTCTCTCTCAGATAGTGGGCCATAGAAAGCCTATTTATTTATTTTTTTATTGGGTTTATAAATTTTCCCTGAAAAAAAATAAAAAGTGGGAGATTAATATTGGCCTCTGGGCTTGTGTGCCAGTCCTGAGCGTGCCATCTCTCTCACAAATAGTGGGCCATAGAAAGCCTATTTATGTTTTTGGTTGATTTGGGTTCTAAATTCTATCTGAAAAAACCAATAAATCAATCAGTGGGAGATAAATATTGGCCTCTGGGCTTGTGTGCCACTCCTGACTCCTGTGTGCGTCATCTCTCACTCAGTGGGCCATAGAAAGCCTTTTTTTGTTTTATTTGTTCTCTAAATTCTCCCTGAAAAAATCATTTTATTTTATTTGGTTTCTAAATTCTTCCTGAAAAAATCATTTTATTCTATTATTTTTTTTCCTAAAGTCTCCCTGAAAAAAAAAAAAAAACAAATCAGTGGGAGATTAATATTGCCCTTTCTGCTTGTGTGCCAGTCTTGACTCCTGGGTGTGCCATCTCTCTCTCTCTCTCCAATTGTGGGCCGTAGAAAGCCTATTATTTTTTTAGCTTGATTTGGGTTCCAAAATCTACCTGAAAAAATCACTACATCAATCAGTGGGAGATAAATATTGGCCTCTGGGCTTGTGTGCCACTCCTGACTCCTGTGTGCGTCATCTCTCACTCAGTGGGCCATAGAAAGCCTTTTTTTGTTTTATTTGTTCTCTAAATTCTCCCTGAAAAAAATCATTTTATTTTATTTGGTTTCTAAATTCTTCCTGAAAAAATCATTTTATTCTATTTTTTTTTTTTCCTAAAGTCTCCCTGAAAAAAAACAAAAAAACAAATCAGTGGGAGATTAATATTTACATTTGTGCTTCAGTGACAGTCCTGCGTGTGTGGCATCTCCCTCATTTGTTGCCACCAACAACAGAGTGTGTAACATTGTGCCTGATTTTCGTTGTGGTCTCACTCACCTGTAAAGGGGTAGCTAAATCATACTGAAGTTATAGCTCACCGTGTAAGTTGTGTGACAGCAACAAATACCGTTAGTTTGTTTACGTTTTTAAAACAATGAGGAAGTCTTGTGGAAGAGGTCGTGGCCGGGGGCGTTCATTGTCAGCTGGTAATGAGGGTAGTGGTAGTGGTGGAGCATCAGCTGGTCGTGGGAAAAAAAATATTGCACCTAAGTCTGGAGCTGTGGAGCCAGGTTCGTCGTCTGGCTACACAAGGCCTCAAACGCTCCCTTTTCTGGGAGTAGGAAAACCGCTTTTAAAGCCGGAGCAGCAAGAGCAAGTTTTGGCTTATCTTGCTGACTCAGCCTCTAGCTCTTTTGCCTCCTCTCGTGAAACTGGTAAATGTCAAAGCAGCGCGTCGTTAGTGGATGTTCACGGTCAGGGACAAGTCGCTTCCTTGTCCTCTTCAGCAAAAACAACAACAGAGAAGAATGCAGCAGGCGACACAACGGGTTACTCCATGGAGCTCTTTACACATACCGTCCCTGGCTTAGAAAGTGAAGCAGTTAACAGTCCATGCCCATTACAAGTTGAATCTGACATGGAGTGCACTGATGCACAGCCACAGCCAGACTACTATGCTGGTCCTTTGACTCAGACCACAACATTGCCCTCGCAGGGTAATGATCAAGAATCAGACCCTGATGAGAGTATGTTGCCCCATCACGAACGCTATACCACCGACCGACACGGTGACACAGACGAAGTTGCACACGAGCTACAAGAAGAGGTAATAGATGACCCAGTTCTTGACCCCGATTGGCAGCCATTGGGGGAACAGGGTGCAGGCGGCAGCAGTTCTGAAGCGGAGGAGGAGGGGCCGCAGCAGGCATCAACATCGCAACAGGTTCCATCTGCCGGGCCCGTATCTTGCCCAAAACGCGTGGCAAAGCCAAAACCTGTTGGAGGACAGCGTGGCCATCCGGTTAAAGCAAAGTCTGCAATGCCTGAAAAGGTATCCGATGCTAGAAAGAGTGCAGTCTGGCATTTTTTAAACAACATCCAATTGATCAGCGCAAAGTCATCTGTCAAAAATGTTCAACTACCTTAAGCAGAGGACAGAATCTGAAAAGTCTCAATACAAGTTGCATGCATAGACATTTAACCACCATGCATTTGCAAGCCTGGACTAACTACCAAACGTCCCTTAAGGTTGTAGCACCCTCGGCCAATGAAGCTAGTCAGCAACGCAACATCCCTTCCGGCAGTGTAGGGCCACCATTTTCCGCACCACCTGCAGTATCTGTGCAGGTTTCTTTGCCAGGCCAAAGCAGTCAGGGTCAGGGAATCACCAGTTTCGTAGTAGGAAACACTGCATCTAGGGCACCGGCGGCAACAATACCATCTCTCACCGTCTCTCAGTCTGCCATGTCCACTGGCACCCCCGCTAGTTCCACGATCTCCAGCTCTCCAGTCCAGCTCACCCTACATGAGACTATGGTTAGAAAAAGGAAGTACTTAGCCTCGCATCCGCGTACACAGGGTTTGAACGCCCACATAGCTAGACTAATCTCGTTAGAGATGATGCCCTACCGGTTAGTTGAAAGCGAAGCTTTCAAAGCCCTGATGGACTACGCTGTACCACGCTACGAGCTACCCAGTCGACACTTTTTTTCCAGAAAAGCCATCCCAGCCCTCCACCAGCATGTTAAAGAGCGCATCGTCCATGCACTCAGGCAATCTGTGAGCACAAAGGTGCACCTGACAACAGATGCATGGACCAGTAGGCATGGCCAGGGACGTTATGTGTCCATCACGGCACACTGGGTGAATGTTGTGGATGCAGGGTCCACAGGGGACAGCAAGTTTGGGACAGTTCTGCCTAGCCCACGGTCTAGGAAACAGTTGGCTGTAGCCGTTCGCACCCCCTCCTCCTCCTCTTCGTCCTCCTGCAGAAGCGAGAGCTCGTCCACAGACCGCAGTCGCACAACCACTCCATCCGCAGCTGCCACTGTTGCACACCAGGTCTCCCATTATGGGGCAGCTACTGGCAAACGTCAGCAGGCTGTATTGGCTATGAAGTGTTTGGGCGACAACAGACACACCGCGGAAGTTATGTCCGAGTTCTTGCAGAAAGAAACGCAGTCGTGGCTGGGCACTGTAGATCTTGAGGCAGGCAAGGTAGTGAGTGATAACGGAAGGAATTTCATGGCTGCCATCTCAATTTCCCAACTGAAACACATTCCTTGCCTGGCTCACACCTTAAACCTGGTGGTGCAGTGCTTCCTGAAAAGTTATCCGGGGTTATCCGACCTGCTCCTCAAAGTGCGTGGACTTTGCTCACATATCCGCCGTTCGCCCGTACACTCCAGCCGTATGCAGACCTATCAGTGTTCTTTGAACCTTCCCCAGCATCGCCTAATCATAGACGTTGCAACAAGGTGGAACTCAACACTGCACATGCTTCAGAGACTGTGCGAACAGAGGCGGGCTGTTATGTTTTTGTGGGAGGATACACATACACGGGCAGGCAGTAGGATGGCAGACATGGAGTTGTCAGGTGTGCAGTGGTCGAAGATTCAAGACATGTGTCAAGTCCTTCAGTGTTTTGAGGAATGCACACGGCTGGTTAGTGCAGACAACGCCATAATAAGCATGAGCATCCCCCTAATGCGTCTGCTGATGCAAAGTTTGACGCACATAAAGGATCAGGCGTCTGCAGCTGAGGAAGAGGAAAGCCTTGATGACAGTCAGCCATTGTCTGGCCAGGGCAGTGTACAGGACGAGTTAGCGGGCGAAGAGGAGGAGGAGGACGAGGAGGATGATGGGGATGATTAAATTTTTAATGAGGAAGCTTTTCCGGGGCCACTGGAAATTGGTGGCGCGGCAAGGCCGGGTTCTGGTTTTTGGAGGGACACAAGTGACGTGGATTTGCCTGAAACTGCCCCTCAACCAAGCACAACCGCAGATTTGAGAACTGGAACTTTGGCCCACATGGCGGATTATGCCTTGCGTATCCTCAAAAGGGACACACGCATAACTAAAATGATGAACGATGACGATTACTGGTTGGCCTGCCTCCTTGATCCTCGCTATAAAGGCAAATTGCAAAATATAATGCCACATGAGAACTTGGAACTAATATTAGCAACCAAACAATTAACTCTTGTTGACCGTTTGCTTCTGGCATTCCCTGCACACAGCGCCCGTGATCGTTCTCACACGAGCTGCAGGGGCCAGCAGACCAGAGGAGTTAGAGGGGCAAAAATCAGAAGTGGCGTTGGCCAGAGGGGTTTTCTGACCAGGTTGTGGAGTGATTTTGCTATGACCGCAGACAGGACAGGTACTGCAGCATCAATTCAAAGTGACAGGAGACAACATTTGTCCAGTATGGTTACAAACTATTTTTCATCCCTTATCGATGTTCTCCCTCAACCGTCATTCCCATTTGATTACTGGGCATCAAAATTAGACACCTGGCCAGAATTGGCAGAATATGCATTGCAGGAGCTTGCTTGCCCGGCAGCTAGTGTCCTATCAGAAAGAGTATTCAGTGCTGCAGGTTCAATACTAACAGAAAAAAGGACTCGTCTGGCTACCCAAAATGTAGATGATCTAACCTTCATTAAAATGAACCACAACTGGATTTCGAAATCTTTTGCCCCACCTTGCCCGGCTGACACCTAGCTTTCCTATGAAAAGGTCTTACCTGTGGACTATTCTGAATGCCTTTTCCAATCTCGTAATTTTCTGCACCTGATTGTCCAGCATACGACATGTTTACACCTCACTAAATGGCCAAACTCCCCACACGGGGCCGTGGTATCGACACTTGGCGACAGCACCCGTGAGAGTGCTGTTTGTCTGAAGAGGTGGGTGTGCCCGCTTTTGGTCGACGGCACTGCCACTGGGTCCCTCCTAGTACAATAAAGTGTCTCTGGCGGTGGTGGTGCGCACCCAACGTCAGACACACCGTTGTAATATGAGGGGCCCTGGGCCTGTACCGCCGGCCACAAGACAGTCCCCCCCCAGCTCAAACAGTGCTCTACCACTTGCAAAATTATCTCACAGCTCCACCAATGTTTAGTCTATGCGCTGACATCCTTCAATGCCTGCCAGTGACAATACCATTGTATTGACATTTTTGTTATGTCAGGCCTTCGAAGCCTGTCTGCGGTCACTCCTTCCACTATGCCTCCACTGACCACACCACTGCTGCCCGTGTACCCCTGGAACCAAATTAAAATTGCCTACAGCCAGCCCAATTTTTTTATTTTAGGCCTTCGATGCCTGTCTGCGGTCCATTCTTTCTACTACTACTACACTGACCAGGCCACTGCTGCCCGTGTACCCCTCGAACCAATTTAAAATTGCCTACAGCCATGTGTTATTATTTTAGGCCTTCGATGCCTGTCTGCGGTCACTCCTTCCACTAGGCCTCCACTGACCACACCACTGCTGCCCGTGTACCCCTGGAACCAATTTAAAATTGCCTACAGCCAGCCCAATTTTTTTATTTTAGGCCTTCGATGCCTGTCTGCGGTCCGTTCTTTCTACTACTACTACACTGACCAGGCCACTGCTGCCCGTGTTCCCCTGGAACCAATTTAAAATTGCCAACAGCAATGTGTTATTATGTTAGGCCTTCGATGCCTGTTTGCGGTCACTCCTTCCAATAGTTCTCCACTGACCAGACCAATGCTGGCCGTGTACCCCTGGAATCCAGCTGAAAGTGCATGTAGCCTCCTTTTTTTCTTTGTTTTATATTTAGAAAGCCCAGATGAACTATGCTGTGCAACGGTTCAAGCTACCCAGTCGACATTTCTTTTGCGAGAAATGCCATCCCAGCCCTCCACCGGCATGAAAAAGTCTGCATTGTCATAGCACTCAGGCAATCAAACAGTAGAAAGGTGCACCTGACAAGAGACGCATGGACCAGTAGGCATGTCCACAAAAAGTTACGTGTCCATTACGGCGCACTGGGTTAATGTGTTGGATGCATGGTCCACAGGGGACAGCCTACAAAGTCTGTCTGCAGTCCCTAATTCCAATTTTCCTCCGCTGACCACACCACTGCTGCCCGTGTACCCCTGGAACCAATTTTACAGTATCTACAGCCTAATTTTGTTATGTTAGGCCTACTACGCCTGTCTGCGGTCCCTCCTTCCAATACTCGTCCACTGACCACACCACTGCTGCCCGTGGACCCCTGGAACCTATTTTTAATTGCATAGAGCATCCTTTTTTTAATAGTAGGGGTACAAAGTCTGTCTGCGGTCCACTATTGAAATTGTCCTCCACTGCCCAGAGCACTGCTGCTTGTGTACCCCTGTAACTTTTTTAAGCTGCAGTGAGCCACATTTTTGGGTTAAGTCCTACTACCTGTGTCTGTCTGCGCCACTCAATTCAGCTGTGTTCCTTTGAAAAAAGCTGAGCGTTAATAGTCTTGTTTTCAGCCTCTAGGAATTTTAAAACTGCATTGGGGGTACAACTTTGGTAGGGCCTACTAACGGTGTCTGCCTCCCCAAGGTGTGCCCCAGGTTTCCTCGCCATTGCTTCGATCTTAATGCTCTCGTTTAGTAGTTGTTGGAAACTACACTGCATTAGGCCTACAAATTGGGTATGGGGTGTAGAGAGATGGTGTGTTCCACTCCAAGGTGTTCTCCAGGTTACCTTTCCTGAGCTCCGATCTTCCGGCTCTCGTTTAGTAGTTCTTGGAAACTACACTGCATTAGGCCTACAAATTGGGTATGGGGTGTAGAGAGATGGTGTGTTCCACTCCAAGGTGTTCTCCAGGTTGCCTTTCCTGAGCTTCGATCTTCCGGCTCTCGTTTAGTAGTTCTTGGAAACTACACTGCATTAGGCCTACAAATTGGGTATGGGGTGTAGAGAGATGGTGTGTTCCACTCCAAGGTGTTCTCCAGGTTGCCTTTCCTGAGCTTCGATCTTCCGGCTCTCGTTTAGTAGTTGTTGGAAACTACGCTGCATTAGGCCTACAAATTGGGTATGGGGTGTAGAGAGATGGTGTGTTCCACTCCAAGGTGTTCTCCAGGTTGCCTTTCCTGAGCTTCGATCTTCCGGCTCTCGTTTAGTAGTTCTTGGAAACTACACTGCATTAGGTCTACAAATTGGGCATGGGGTGTAGAGAGATGGTGTGTTCCACTCCAAGGTGTTCTCCAGGTTGCCTTTCCTGAGCTTCGATCTTCCGGCTCTCGTTTAGTAGTTGTTGGAAACTACGCTGCATTAGGCCTACAAATTGGGAATGGGGTGTAGAGAGATGGTGTGTTCCACTCCAAGGTGTTCTCCAGGTTACCTTTCCTGAGCTCCGATCTTCCGGCTCTCGTTTAGTAGTTCTTGGAAACTACATTGCATTAGGCCTACAAATTGGGTATGGGGTGTAGAGAGATGGTGTGTTCCACTCCAAGGTGTTCTCCAGGTTGCCTTTCCTGAGCTTCGATCTTCCGGCTCTCGTTTAGTAGTTCTTGGAAACTACACTGCATTAGGCCTACAAATTGGGTATGGGGTGTAGAGAGATGGTGTGTTCCACTCCAAGGTGTTCCCCAGGTTTCCTCGCCAATGCTTCGATCTTCATGCTCTCGTTTAGTAGTTGTTGGAAACTACACTGCATTAGGCCTACAAATTGGGTATGGGGTGTAGAGAGATGGTGTGTTCCACTCCAAGGTGTTCTCCAGATTGCCTTTCCTGAGCTTCGATCTTCCGGCTCTCGTTTAGTAGTTCTTGGAAACTACACTGCATTAGGCCTACAAATTGGGTATGGGGTGTAGAGAGATGGTGTGTTCCACTCCAAGGTGTTCTCCAGGTTGCCTTTCCTGAGCTTCGATCTTCCGGCTCTCGTTTAGTAGTTCTTGGAAACTACACTGCATTAGGCCTACAAATTGGGTATGGGGTGTAGAGAGATGGTGTGTTCCACTCCAAGGTGTTCTCCAGGTTGCCTTTCCTGAGCTTCGATCTTCCGGCTCTCGTTTAGTAGTTGTTGGAAACTACGCTGCATTAGGCCTACAAATTGGGTATGGGGTGTAGAGAGATGGTGTGTTCCACTCCAAGGTGTTCCCCAGGTTTCCTCGCCAATGCTTCGATCTTCATGCTCTCGTTTAGTAGTTGTTGGAAACTACACTGCATTAGGCCTACAAATTTGGTATGGGGTGTAGAGAGATGGTGTGTTCCACTCCAAGGTGTTCTCCAGGTTGCCTTTCCTGAGCTTCGATCTTCCGGCTCTCGTTTAGTAGTTGTTGGAAACTACGCTGCATTAGGCCTACAAATTGGGTATGGGGTGTAGAGAGATGGTGTGTTACACGCCAAGGTGTTCTCCAGGTTGCCTTTCCTGAACTTCTGTCTTCAGGCTCTCATTAAATTTGTGGTTAAACGGAACAACTGCATTTGGCGTACTAGTTGGTTTGGGGCCTACTATCGGTGTCTGCCACTCTTTGCTGTTCTCCTGGTTTCCTGTCCTGAAATTCCATTTTCAGGCTCTCGTTAAGTAGTTGTTAATGTTAGACTGCATTTGGCCTACTAGTTGGGTTGGGGCCTACTTTCGGTGTCTGCCACTCCTTGCTGTTCTCCTCCACTGAACAAAGCTGTGCCGCCTGTTTACTACGGTTGCCAATTTTGAACTGCATGTCGACTACTTACTGATTTGGGCCTACTCTCTGTGTCAGCCTCTCATTCCAGTTGTCCTCCACTGCAATGCCCCCTGGTTAGTCCTGTGTTACCAATTTTGAACTGCATTTAGCCCACTTTATTCTTTGGGCCTATATCTGTGTTTCCTCCTCATCCTGCCCATTGCCCAGCCAGTGATAGATGAGTCTGCTGGTACATTGACCCATAACGCAAAATTCCCCGTGCACGCTACACAGCAAGATTGTGACCCTGCTGAAAGTCAGGTTCCTCTTCCCGCATACCATACCACCTTACACGGGGACAAAGAGGAAGGTGCAGATGAAAGTGCAGGTTCCTTCATCAGGTGGGGGGAGGAATACTAGTTGGCGACGTCACTGGCACAGGGCCTCTCATAGTACGCAAAAGTGTTGCTGCCGGTGGGAGGCGCCCCCGCCGTGCAAACACACCGCTGTACTTTGAGGGGCCCTGTGCCAGTGCCAATGCCAACGAGTGGGCCCCCCCTGCTTGCTCAGGATCACAGCACTTGCAAAGTTTAAATACTTACCTCTCCCTGCTCCACTGCCGTGACGTGGTCCAGATTTACTGGGCCCACTAATTACTTGAACCAGCCCTACCCCCCACAACTTTAGCCAAATGACCCCCAATTTCAAATGCCTTCCAATTATTATAAGGTAAATTACGATTGACAAGCTTCTTTAACAAGAATGGATGTTTTTGCCATTAAAATGGGCAGTGTAGGTGTTTTCCTGGCCTCCATTCACTGCCGACTATGCTCCCCCATTGACTTGCATTGGGTTTCGTGTTTCGGGCGATACCCGACTTTTCGCGATAATCGGCCGATTCCACTCGACTCGACTTCTAAGATAGTCGGGTTTTGCGAAACACGGCTCAACTCTAAAAAGGTCAAGGTCGCTCAACCCTACTTTTGAGCCACTAAAATGAGGAGGCTTTGTAGATAAATTGTTGGAATTCCTAAAGGTTTTACCTGATATTTTTGTTCAAAATATTTAATTAAACTTGAAAATTTGCACTTTAATTGCATCTCAGATATTTCAGTTTAAACTGTGTTCCAAATTATTATGCAAATTGGATTTATGTGTCATAAACATGTAATTGTTTTGTTTTTCAAATAAACTCATGGATGGTATTGTGTATCAGGGCTCAATGGATCACTGAAATCAATCTTAAACACGTGATAATTATTTTTCCAGGTGATTCTAATTAAAAGAAAACTACTTAGAAATGATGTTTTACATTATTAAGCAGGCCACAGGTTTCAAGCATTATGGGAAATAAAAAGATTTTCTCTGAAAAGCGTTAAATAGTGCAATGCCTTGGACAAGGTATGAAAACATTAGATATTTCATGAAACCGTTAGAGTGATTATCATACTGTGAAGAGATTTGTGACTGAATCAGAGCACAGACAGAGATCATGCAGACAAAGGCATAATGAGGAAGGTTTCTGCCAGACAAATTTATTGAATTAAGGGAGCAGCTGCCAAAATACCATTATAAAGCAGCAGTTATTTGAAGCTTACCATAGAAGAGAAGCAGGATGAAGGCACAGCTGTATGACTTCGGGTTGATGAAGCTGTACACACACCAGGGATTATGGGTGCCATTTCCAATTAAAAAGAATCTGTATGTCCATATAAAAGAAAGCGGATTGGCACATACCGTCCTGTGCAACAAAATCCTTTATTGTGGAATCATCATACCAACAGCAGGCAGATAAAACAGTGGAGCAAATACAGACGACGATTGTTTCACGCTTACATTGCGCTTCAACTGGTCATATGTAGGACAAAACTCACAGAATATTTATCAGCAGCCATTGCCCTTGTCCCACCCACCATCAGGTGAAAGCATATCATTAATTGTGAACAAGTGAAAACCAGATACATGCAGTACAAAAAATATTGTTAAAAACAGATAAAGACAAATGACAAAAACAAAGCCATGTTGAGTTTGTCATTAAAGCCTAATGGACCTTGAGCACGAGTCCGAATAATCCATCTATCCTCCTTTCTTAATAATAATTTATTGAGGTCACCTCCTTGCACAGGCATGTCAACGGTTTCAATCCCTGCAAACCGCAACACTTCAGGATTGCCTGCATGTTTTTTCATTATATGTTCAATTAATCTAGGGACCCCTTTACCTGAGGTGATGGAATTAAAGTGCTCACGGAAGCGTACGAATAAGGCACAAATAGTCTTTCCAATATAATGGTAACCGCATGGGCAAAAAACAACGTATACAACGTAATTTGTGTGGCATGTTATAAAATCTGGGACCTTATGTGAAATACCTCCGATCTGTAAATATTTGGTGGCAAGATGGATGGAACAGAAAGAACAACAGCTGTACCTTTGTCCTGCTTCTCTTCTATGGTATGTGAATTGGATCTATCTACATGGACTTGAGCACGCTGTGGAAGTTTACCTTGTGAGCCGACTGTTGAAGTTATAATAATTATTTCAACATGGAAACAGAAGCTTCGCCCCAATCCGGTGGTCTACTAGCAAGCAGAGCTAACGTGGATGCATTTTTCCTTGATTGTGAGCAACAAGATGAATTGCAATCTCTCAGCACAAAAGCCCTGAAGTTCAAAGCATTCAACCTAGTGGAACATGAGGTGAGACTTTTTTGGACAAATAATTCTCTTAAGTCCTATAGCGATTGCGGAAGAGTGCCCAGGGGGCTAAGAGCATATAAAGAAGTGTAACAGTTTAAGGACAACAAGGAATTCATGGTTGAATGGGGCAGTATTGTCTTGGAATGCTCTAAGAACTTACTAAATTTGGTGTTAAAATATAATAATCTAAATTACACCGAAGTGAATGCGGATCTTGATAAAACTAAGAAAGAAATACATTCACGCTTGACTGAGAGTCAATGGCTGGTATTCAATAGCAAATTAATAATAATAATAATAATAATTTTTATTTATATAGCGCCAACGTATTCCGCAGCACTTTACAATTAAGCGAGGACATGTACAGACAATAAATTCAGTACAAGTTAAGACAATTTAAACAGTGACATTAGGAGTGAGGTCCCTGCTCGCAAGCTTACAATCTACAAGGAAATGGGGGGACACAATAGGTGAAAAGTGCTTGTTATTTCAGGTCTGGCAATTATAATAAATAGGGATTTTCATATAAAGCTGCATGATCCGGTCATCAGCCCGTGCGTTTAAGTGCAATAGTCAAGTATCAAGTGCAGTTATCGCATGGAGGGTGTGGAGACAGAAGAATAGTAGGGTGCAGATTCACATGCAGATAATATTTGGAAGGAGGGAACAGGACAAAGTTAGTTTACTGAGTAGTTGATTACTTGATATGGCAGGCTTGTTTGAAGAGATGGATTTTTGAATGCGCGCTTGAATAGGTCGGGGCTAGGTATCAGTCTGATCTTCTGGGGAAGTGCATTCCAGAGAGCTGGCGCAGCATGAGAGAAGTCTTGGAGACGGAGGTGCGAGGTTCAGATTACGGGGGGATGTTAGTCTTAGGTCATTTGTAGAATGGAGGGCACGTGTAGGGCGATAGATGGAGATGAGAGAAGAGATATAAGGCGGTGTAGAACTGCGGAGAGCTTTGTGGGTGAGAGAGATGAGTTTATACTGGACCCTGTAGCGAATGGGTAGCCAGTGTAATGACTGGCACAAGATGGAGGCATCGGTGAGGCGGCTGGACAGAAATATGACCCTGGCTGCCGCATTCAAGATGGATTGGAGAGGAAAAAGTTTGGAAAGAGGGAGACCGATCAGAAGAGAGTTACAGTAGTCCAGACGAGAATGAATAAGAGCGACAGTAAGAGTCTTGGAAAAGAGATTAATTCCTATACAAATGGACACAAAGCAACGTAAAGGTGACAAATTTGTCAGAGATAAAAATGATTTTGATACAGGTAATATTTTTACTTGGAACAAAAACAAAACAGGGGCCAAAAAGAATAATAAACATCACCCTTGGCCGAAAAACAGGAGCCCTAAGAAGGACTATTTGACTAGGGTTGAGCGAAACGGGTCGAACATTTTCAAAAGTCGCCGACTTTTGGCTAAGTCGGGGTTTCATGAAACCCGATCCGACCCCTGTGCGGGGTCGGCCATGCGGTACGCGACTTTCGCGCCAAAGTCGCGTTTCAATGACGCGAAAAGCGCCATTTCTCAGCCAATGAAGGTAAACGCAGAGTGTGGGCAGCGTGATGACATAGGTCCTGGTCCCCACCATCTTAGAGAAGGGCATTGCAGTGATTGGCTTGCTGTCTGCGACGTCACAGGGGCTATAAAGAGGCGTTCCCGCCGACCGCCATCTTACTGCTGCTGATCTGAGCTTAGGGAGAGGTTGCTGCCGCTTTGTCAGAAGCAGGGATAGCGTTAGGCAGGGTCCATTAACCACAAAACCGCTTGTGCTGCAGCGATTTGCACTGTCCAACACCACCCTCGGTGTGCAGGGACAGTGGAAGTTTTTTTTTTTTTTTTTTTCCCCTCAGCGCTGTAGCTCATTGGGCTGCCCTAGAAGGCTCCCTGATAGCTGCATTGCTGTGTGTACGCCGCTGTGCAAACCAACTGCTTTTTTCAAAGCACAAATCCTCTTGTTCCTTCCTTTCTGCACAGCTATCTTTTTTGTTTGTCCACACTTTTTATTTCATTTGTGCATCAGTCCACTCCTTATTGCTGCCTGCCATACCTGGCTGAGATTACTGCAGGCAGGGAGATAGTAGCTGCCTGCCATACCTGGCTGAGATTACTGCAGGCAGGGAGATAGTAATTGTAGGACATTCCCTGTTTTTTTTTTTTTTTTTTTTTTTGGTGGGAGATTAAGATTGGCAATTTGGCATTTCTGCTAGAGTGCCATCCCTGTGTGTGCCATCTCTCTCACATAGTGGGCCATAGAAAGCCTTTTCATTTTTCTGTATTTTTTTTTGTGGGGTGTATAAATTCTCCCTGATAAAAATACAGTGGGAGATTAATATTGGCCTTTGGGCTTGTGTGCCAGTCCTGAGTGTGCCATCTCTCTCACAAATAGTGGGCCATAGAAAGCCTATTTTATTTTTTTTTGGGTTTTATAAATTCTCCCTGAAAAAAGGGAGATTAATATTGGCCTCTGGGCTTGTGTGCCAGTTGTGAGCGTGCCATCTCTCTCACAAATAGTGGGCCATAGAAAGCCTATTTAATTTTTTTTTTGGTTTTATAAATTTTCCCTGAAAAAAGGGAGATTAATATTGGCCTCTGGGCTTGTGTGCCAGTTGTGAGCGTGCCATCTGTGCCAGCCCTGAGCGTGCCATCTCTCTCACAAATAGTGGGCCATAGAAAGCCTATTTAATTTTTTTTTTTGGTTTTATAAATTCTCCCTGAAAAAAAGGGAGATTAATATTGGCCTCTGGGGTTGTGTGCCAGTTGTGAGCGTGCCATCTGTGCCAGTCCTGAGCGTGCCATCTCTCTCACAAATAGTGGGCCATAGAAAGCCTATTTAATTTTTTTTTTGGTTTTATAAATTTTCCCTGAAAAAAGGGAGATTAATATTGGCCTCTGGGCTTGTGTGCCAGTTGTGAGCGTGCCATCTGTGCCAGTCCTGAGCGTGCCATCTCTCTCACAAATAGTGGGCCATAGAAAGCCTATTTAATTTTTTTTTTGGTTTTATAAATTTTCCCTGAAAAAAGGGAGATTAATATTGGCCTCTGGGCTTGTGTGCCAGTTGTGAGCGTGCCATCTGTGCCAGCCCTGAGCGTGCCATCTCTCTCACAAATAGTGGGCCATAGAAAGCCTATTTAATTTTTTTTTTTGGTTTTATAAATTCTCCCTGAAAAAAAGGGAGATTAATATTGGCCTCTGGGGTTGTGTGCCAGTTGTGAGCGTGCCATCTGTGCCAGTCCTGAGCGTGCCATCTCTCTCACAAATAGTGGGCCATAGAAAGCCTATTTAATTTTTTTTTTGGTTTTCATAAATTTTCCCTGAAAAAAGGGAGATTAATATTGGCCTCTGGGCTTGTGTGCCAGTTGTGAGCGTGCCATCTGTGCCAGTCCTGAGCGTGCCATCTCTCTCACAAATAGTGGGCCATAGAAAGCCTATTTAATTTTTTTTTTGGTTTTATAAATTTTCCCTGAAAAAAGGGAGATTAATATTGGCCTCTGGGCTTGTGTGCCAGTTGTGAGCGTGCCATCTGTGCCAGTCCTGAGCGTGCCATCTCTCTCACAAATAGTGGGCCATAGAAAGCCTATTTAAATATTTTTTTGGTTTTATAAATTCTCCCAGAAAAAAAGGGAGATTAATATTGGCCTCTGGGCTTCTGTGCCAGTCCTGAGCGTGCCATCTGTGCCAGTCCTGAGCGTCCCATCTCTCTCACAAATAGTGGGCCATAGAAAGCCTATTTTTTTTTTTTTTGGGTTTTAGAAATTCTCCCTGAAAAAAAAAGGGAGATTAATATTGCCCTTTGGGCTTGTGTGCCAGTACTAAGCGTTCCATCTCTCTCTCTCTCTCAGTCAGTGGGCCATAGAACGCCTATTTTTGGTTTTATTTGTTTTCTAAATTCTCCCTGAAAAAATCATTTTATTTTATTTGGTTTCTAAATTCTTCCTGATAAAATCATATTTTTTTTATTATTTTTTTTTCTAAAGTCTCCCTGAAAAAAAAAAAAAAAAAACAACCAAAAAAAACAGTGGGAGATTAATATTGGCCTTTCTGCTTGTGTGCCAGTCTTGACTCCTGGGTGTGCCATCTGTCTCTCTCTCTCTCTCTCTCTCTCTCTCTCTCTCTCCAATTGTGGTCCATAGAAAGCCTATATTTTTTTTCCTTGATTTGGGTTCAAAAATCTACCAGAGAAAATAACTACATCAATCATTGGTAGAAAAATATTGGCCTCTGGGCTTGTGTGCCACTCCTGACTCCTGTGTGCGTCATCTCTCAGTGGGCCATAGAACGCCTATTTTTGTTTTTATTTGTTTTATAAATTCTCCCTGAAAAAATCATTTTATTTTATTTGGTTTCTAAATTCTTCCTGATAAAATCATATTTTTTTTATTATTTTTTTTTCTAAAGTCTCCCTGAAAAAAAAAAAAAAAAACAACCAAAAAAAACAGTGGGAGATTAATATTGGCCTTTCTGCTTGTGTGCCAGTCTTGACTCCTGGGTGTGCCATCTGTCTCTCTCTCTCTCTCTCTCTCTCTCTCCAATTGTGGTCCATAGAAAGCCTATATTTTTTTTCCTTGATTTGGGTTCAAAAATCTACCAGAGAAAATAACTACATCAATCATTGGTAGAAAAATATTGGCCTCTGGGCTTGTGTGCCACTCCTGACTCCTGTGTGCGTCATCTCTCAGTCAGTGGGCCATAGAACGCCTATTTTTGTTTTTATTTGTTTTATAAATTCTCCCTGAAAAAATCATTTTATTTTATTTGGTTTCTAAATTCTTCCTGATAAAATCATATTTTTTTTATTATTTTTTTTTCTAAAGTCTCCCTGAAAAAAAAAAAAAAAAAACAACCAAAAAAAACAGTGGGAGATTAATATTGGCCTTTCTGCTTGTGTGCCAGTCTTGACTCCTGGGTGTGCCATCTGTCTCTCTCTCTCTCTCTCTCTCTCTCCAATTGTGGTCCATAGAAAGCCTATATTTTTTTTCCTTGATTTGGGTTCAAAAATCTACCAGAGAAAATAACTACATCAATCATTGGTAGAAAAATATTGGCCTCTGGGCTTGTGTGCCACTCCTGACTCCTGTGTGCGTCATCTCTCAGTCAGTGGGCCATAGAACGCCTATTTTTGTTTTTATTTGTTTTATAAATTCTCCCTGAAAAAATCATTTTATTTTATTTGGTTTCTAAATTCTTCCTGATAAAATCATATTTTTTTTATTATTTTTTTTTCTAAAGTCTCCCTGAAAAAAAAAAAAAAAATACAAACCCAAAAAAAAATTGGGAGATTAATATTGGCCTTTCTGCTTGTGTGCCAGTCTTGACTCCTGGGTGTGCCATCTCTCTCTCTCTCTCTCTCTCTCTCTCTCTCCAATTGTGGTCCATAGAAAGCCTATATTTTTTTTCCTTGATTTGGGTTCAAAAATCTACCAGAGAAAATAACTCCATCAATCATTGGTAGAAAAATATTGGCCTCTGGGCTTGTGTGCCACTCCTGATTCCTGTGTGCGTCATCTCTCACTCAGTGGCCCATAGAAAGCATATAGTTTGTTACATTTGTTTTCTAAATTCTCCCTGCAAAAATCGATTTTTTTTTTTTTTTGCGGTTTCTAAAGTGTTCCTGAAAAAAATAAAAATAAAAAAAAAATAATAGTGTGACATTAATATTAACATTTGTGCTTCAGTGACAGTCCTGCGTGTGGGGCATCTCTCTAATTTGCAGCCACCAAAAAAAGAGTGTGTAACATTGGCCCTGATTTTCGCTGTGGTCTCACCAACCTGTAAAGGGGTAGCTAAATCATACTGAAGTTATAGCTCACCGTGTAAGTTGTGTGACTGCAACAAATAACGTTAGTTTGGTTACGTTTTTAAAACAATGAGGAAGTCTAGTGGAAGAGGTCGTGGCCGGGGGCGTTCATTGTCAGCTGGTAATGAGGGTAGTGGTAGTGGTGGAGCATCAGGTGGTTGTGGGGAAAAAAATATTGCACCTAAGTCTGGAGCTGTGGAGCCAGGTTCGTCGTCCGGCTACACAAGGCCTCGAACGCTCCCTTTTCTGGGATTAGGAAAACCGCTTTTAAAGCCGGAGCAGCAAGAGCAAGTTTTGGCTTATCTTGCTGACTCAGCCTCTAGCTCTTTTGCCTCCTCTCGTGAAACTGGTAAAAGTAAAAGCAGCGCGTCGTTAGTGGATGTTCACGGTCAGGGACAAGTCACTTCCTTGTCCTCTTCAGCAAAAACAACAACAGAGAAGAATGCAGCAGGCGACACAACGGGTTACTCCATGGAGCTCTTTACACATACCGTCCCTGGCTTAGAAAGTGAAGCAGTTAACAGTCCATGCCCATTACAAATTGAATCTGACATGGAGTGCACTGACGCACAGCCACAGCCAGACTACTATGCTGGTCCTTTGACTCAGACCACAACATTGCCCTCGCAGGGTGGTGATCAAGAATCAGACCCTGATGAGACTATGTTGCCCCATCACGAACGCTATACCACCGAACGACACGGTGACACAGACGAAGTTGCGCAGGAGGTACAAGAAGAGTTATTAGATGACCCAGTTCTTGACCCCGATTGGCAGCCATTGGGGGAACAGGGTGCAGGCGGCAGCAGTTCTGAAGCAGAGGAGGAGGAGGGGCCGCAGCAGGCATCAACATCGCCACAGGTTCCATCTGCCGGGCCCGTATCTTGCCCAAAACGCGTGGCAAAGCCAAAACCTGGTGGAGGACAGCGTGGCCATCCGGTTAAAGCTCAGTCTGCAATGCCTGAAAAGGTATCCGATGCTAGAAAGAGTGCAGTCTGGCATTTTTTTAAACAACATCCAATTGATCAGCGCAAAGTCATCTGTCAAAAATGTTCTACTTCCTTAAGCAGAGGTCAGAATCTGAAAAGTCTCAATACTAGTTGCATGCATAGACATTTAACCACCATGCATTTGAAAGCTTGGACTAACTACCAAACGTCCCTTAAGGTTGTTGCACCCTCGGCCAATGAAGCTAGTCATCAACGCAACATCCCTTCCGGCAGTGTAGGACCACCATTTAGCGCACCACCTGCTGTATCTGTGCAGGTATCTTTGCCAGGCCAAAGCAGTCAGGGTCAGGGAATCACCAGTTTCGTAGTAGGAAACACTGCATCTAGGGCACCGGCGGCAACAATACCATCTCCCACCGTCTCTCAGTCTGCCATGTCCACCGGCACCCCCGCTAGTTCCACGATCTCCAGCTCTCCAGTCCAGCTCACCCTACATGAGACTATGGTTAGAAAAAGGAAATACTTAGCCTCGCATCCGCGTACACAGGGTTTGAACGCCCACATAGCTAGACTAATCTCGTTAGAGATTATGCCCTACCGGTTAGTTGAAAGCGAAGCTTTCAAAGACCTGATGGACTACGCTGTACCACGCTACGAGCTACCCAGTCGACACTTTTTTTCCAGAAAAGCCATCCCAGCCCTCCACCAGCATGTTAAAGAGCGCATCGTCCATGCACTCAGGCAATCTGTGAGCACAAAGGTGCACCTGACAACAGATGCATGGACCAGTAGGCATGGCCAGGGACGTTACGTGTCCATCACGGCACACTGGGTAAATGTGGTGGATTCAGGGTCCACAGGGGACAGCAAGTTTGGGACAGTTCTGCCTAGCCCACGGTCTAGTAAACAGTTGTCTGTAGCCGTTCGCACCCCCTCCTCCTCCTCCTCCTCCTCGTCCTCCTGCAGAAGCAAGAGCTCATCCACAGACCGCAGTCGCACAAACACTCCATCCGCACCTGCCACAGTTGCACACCAGGTCTCCCATTATGGGGCAGCTACTGGCATACGTCAGCAGGCTGTATTGGCTATGAAGTGTTTGGGCGACAATAGACACACCGCGGAAGTTCTGTCCGAGTTCTTGCAGCAAGAAACGCAGTCGTGGCTGGGCACTGTAGATCTTGAGGCAGGCAAGGTAGTGAGTGATAACGGAAGGAATTTCATGGCTGCCATCTCCCTTTCCCAACTGAAACACATTCCTTGCCTGGCTCACACCTTAAACCTGGTGGTGCAGTGCTTCCTGAAAAGTTATCCGGGGTTATCCGACCTGCTCCTCAAAGTGCGTGGACTTTGCGCACATATCCGCCGTTCGCCTGTACACTCCAGCCGTATGCAGACCTATCAGCGTTCTTTGAACCTTCCCCAGCATCGCCTAATCATAGACGTTGCAACAAGGTGGAACTCAACACTGCACATGCTTCAGAGACTGTGCGAACAGAGGCGGGCTGTTATGTTTTTGTGGGAGGATACACATACACGGGCAGGCAGTAGGATGGCAGACATGGAGTTGTCAGGTGTGCAGTGGTCGAAGATTCAAGACATGTGTCAAGTCCTTCAGTGTTTTGAGGAATGCACACGGCTGGTTAGTGCAGACAACGCCATAATAAGCATGAGCATCCCCCTAATGCGTCTGCTGATGCAAAGTTTGACGCACATAAAGGATCAGGCGTCTGCACCAGAGGAAGAGGAAAGCCTTGATGACAGTCAGCGATTGTCTGGTCAGGGCAGTGTACATGACGAGGTACCGGGCGAAGAGGAGGTGGAGGATGAGGAGGATGATGGGGATGAGTATATTTTTAATGAGGAAGCTTTCCCGGGGGCACGGGAAATTGGTGGCGTGGCAAGGCCGGGTTCTGGTTTTTTGAGGGACACAAGTGACGTAGATTTGCCTGCAACTGCCCCTCAACCAAGCACAACCGCAGATTTGACAACGGGAACTTTGGCCCACATGGCGGATTATGCCTTGCGTATCCTCAAAAGGGACACACGCATTACAAAAATGATGAACGATGACGATTACTGGTTGGCCTGCCTCCTTGATCCTCGCTATAAAGGCAAATTGCAAAATATTATGCCACATGAGAACTTGGAACTAATATTAGCAACAAAACAATCAACTCTTGTTGACCGTTTGCTTCTGGCATTCCCTGCACACAGCGCCCGTGATCGTTCTCACACGAGCTCCAGGGGCCAGCAGACCAGAGGTGTTAGAGGGGCAGAAATCAGAAGTGGCGTTGGCCAGAGGGGTTTTCTGACCAGGTTGTGGAGTGATTTTTCTATGACCGCAGACAGGACAGGTACTGCAGCATCAATTCAAAGTGACAGGAGACAACATTTGTCCAGTATGGTTACAAACTATTTTTCATCCCTTATCGACGTTCTCCCTCAACCGTCATTCCCATTTGATTACTGGGCATCCAAATTAGACACCTGGCCAGAATTGGCAGAATATGCATTGCAGGAGCTTGCTTGCCTGGCAGCTAGTGTCCTATCAGAAAGAGTATTCAGTGCTGCAGGTTCAATACTAACCGAAAAAAGGACTCGTCTGGCTACCCAAAATGTAGATGATCTAACCTTCATTAAAATGAACCACAACTGGATTTCAAAATCTTTTGCCCCACCCTGCCCGGCTGACACCTAGCTTTCCTATGAAAAGGTCTTGCCTGTGGACTATTCTGAATGACTTTTCCAATCTCGTAATTTTCTTCACCTGATTGTCCAGCATACGACATGTTTCCACCTCACGAAATGGCCAAACTCCCCACACGGGGCCGTGCTATCGACACTTTGCGCTTGGACCCTTGAGAGTGCTGTTTGTCTGAAGAGGTGGGTGTGGCCGCTTTTGGTCGACGGCACTGCCACTGGGTCCCTCATAGTACAATAAAGTGTCTCTGGCGGTGGTGGTGCGCACCCAACGTCAGACACACCGTTGTAATATGAGGGGCCCTGTGCCTGTACCGCCGGCCACAAGACAGTTCCCCCCCCCCAGCTCAAACAGTGCTCTACCACTAGCAAAATTATCTCTCACAGCTTCACCAATGTGTAGTCTAGGCGCTGACATCCTTCAATGCCTGGCACTGACAATACCATTGTTTTGATATTTTTGTTATGTTAGGCCTTCGAAGCCTGTCTGCGGTCCCTTCTTTCTACAACTACTACACTGACCAGGCCACTGCTGGCCGTGTTACCCTGGAACCAATTTAAAAGTGCCTACAGTCAGCCCAATTTTGTTATGTTAGGCCTTGGAAGCCTGTCTGCGGTCACTCCTTCCACTAGACTTCCACTGACCAGACCACTGCTGCCCGTGTACCCCTGGAACCAATTTAAAAGTGCCTACAGCCAGCCCAAGTTTGTTATGTTAGGCCTTGGAAGCCTGTCTGCGGTCACTCCTTCCACTAGACTTCCACTGACCAGACCACTGCTGCCCGTGTACCCCTGGAACCAATTTAAAAGTGCCTACAGCCAGCCCAAGTTTGTTATGTTAGGCCTTGGAAGCCTGTCTGCGGTCACTCCTTCCACTAGACTTCCACTGACCAGACCACTGCTGCCCGTGTACCCCTGGAACCAATTTAAAAGTGCCTACAGCCAGCCCAAGTTTGTTATGTTAGGCATTGGAAGCCTGTCTGCGGTCACTCCTTCCACTAGACTTCCACTGACCAGACCACTGCTGCCCATGTACCCCTGGAACCAATTTAAAAGTGCCTACAGCCAGCACAAGTTTGTTATGTTAGGCCTTGGAAGCCTGTCTGCGGTCACTCCTTCCACTAGACTTCCACTGACCAGACCACTGCTGCCCATGTACCCCTGGAACCAATTTAAAAGTGCCTACAGCCAGCCCAAGTTTGTTATGTTAGGCCTTGGAAGCCTGTCTGCGGTCACTCCTTCCACTAGACTTCCACTGACCAGACCACTGCTGCCCGTGTACCCCTGGAACCAATTTAAAAGTGCCTACAGCCAGCCCAAGTTTGTTATGTTAGGCCTTGGAAGCCTGTCTGCGGTCACTCCTTCCACTAGACTTCCACTGACCAGACCACTGCTGCCCATGTACCCCTGGAACCAATTTAAAAGTGCCCACAGCCCTAATTTATTATGTTAGGCCTTGGAAGCCTGTCTGCGGTCACTCCTTCCACTAGACTTCCACTGACCAGACCACTGCTGCCCGTGTACCCCTGGAACCAATTTAAAAGTGCCTACAGCCAGCCCAAGTTTGTTATGTTAGGCCTTGGAAGCCTGTCTGCGGTCACTCCTTCCCCTAGACTTCCACTGACCAGACCACTGCTGCCCATGTACCCCTGGAACCAATTTAAAAGTGCCTACAGCCAGCCCAAGTTTGTTATGTTAGGCCTTGGAAGCCTGTCTGCGGTCACTCCTTCCACTAGACTTCCATTGACCATACACTGCTGCCCATGTACCCCTGGAACAAATTTAAAAGTGCCTACAGCCAGCCCAAGTTTGTTATGTTAGGCCTTCGAAGCCTGTCTGCGTCCCGTTCTTTCAACTACAACTACACTGACCAGGCCACTGATGGCCGTGTTCCCCTGGAACCAATTTTAACTTGCCTACAGCCAGCCCTATGTTATTATGTTAGGCCTTCGAAGCCTGTCTGCGTCCCGTTCTTTCAACTACAACTACACTGACCAGGCCACTGATGGCCGTGTTCCCCTGGAACCAATTTTAACTTGCCTACAGCCAGCCCAATGTTAGGCCTTTGATGCCTGTCTGCCGTCACTCCTTCCACTAGGCCTCCACTGACCTGTCTATTGCTGCCCATGTACCCCTTGAACCAACCTAATAAAATATTTTAAAAATTAATTTGATTATAAAAAATAAGATCGTGTTGAGATCTCAAATGCAGACATTTTAACAATCAAAACAAACACACAACAAATATCTGGAACTGTACTACAAAGGTCCAACAGCTACAATTTCTTTCTCCTGCAAGAAGTTAACTGAAAGTTTTTTGGAGTTGTTAACACAGATATGGCATCCACCGAGTGTTGTCCTGTCGCGTCTCCTTTAAATTATTTCCAATAAGATGTTAAACTATTAATTTAATAAAATCAATAATTAAAAAATTAATTGAGTAAGTCAAAAGCACATTGCAAATAAACATTAATTACAAATCAAGAAGCATGGCGCGTCCAAGGGTGAGTAGATACCGAATAAGAATATAATCACCCTCGGACGCGCAATGCTTATTTAAAACAGCCTTCCTTCCTAAGAATCAGCCCTTCCGTGGTGTAGAGAGAGGTTGTGTTACACTCCAAGGTGTTCCCCAGGTTGCCTTTCCTGAGCTTCGATCTTCCGGCTCTCGTTTAGTAGCTGTTGGAAACTACGCTGCATTAGGCCTACTAATTGTGTATGGGTGAAACAGTGGCGCATCTGCGGTCCCTCCTTCCACTAGGCCTCCTCTGACCTGTCTACTGCGGCCCGTGTACCCCTTGAACCAACCTAATAAAATATTTTAAAAATTAATTTGATTATAAAAAATAAGATCGTGTTGAGATCTCAAATGCAGACATTTTAACAATCAAAACAAACACACAACAAATATCTGGAACTGTACTACAAAGGTCCAACAGCTACAATTTCTTTCTCCTGCAAGAAGTTAACTGAAAGTTTTTTGGAGTTGTTAACACAGATATGGCATCCACCGAGTGTTGTCCTGTCGCGTCTCCTTTAAATTATTTCCAATAAGATGTTAAACTATTAATTTAATAAAATCAATAATTAAAAAATTAATTGAGTAAGTCAAAAGCACATTGCAAATAAACATTAATTACAAATCAAGAAGCATGGCGCGTCCAAGGGTGAGTAGATACCGAATAAGAATATAATCACCCTCGGACGCGCAATGCTTATTTAAAACAGCCTTCCTTCCTAAGAATCAGCCCTTCCGTGGTGTAGAGAGAGGTTGTGTTACACTCCAAGGTGTTCCCCAGGTTGCCTTTCCTGAGCTTCGATCTTCCGGCTCTCGTTTAGTAGCTGTTGGAAACTACGCTGCATTAGGCCTACTAATTGTGTATGGGTGAAACAGTGGCGCATCTGCGGTCCCTCCTTCCACTAGGCCTCCTCTGACCTGTCTACTGCGGCCCGTGTACCCCTTGAACCAACCTAATAAAATATTTTAAAAATTAATTTGATTATAAAAAATAAGATCGTGTTGAGATCTCAAATGCAGACATTTTAACAATCAAAACAAACACACAACAAATATCTGGAACTGTACTACAAAGGTCCAACAGCTACAATTTCTTTCTCCTGCAAGAAGTTAACTGAAAGTTTTTTGGAGTTGTTAACACAGATATGGCATCCACCGAGTGTTGTCCTGTCGCGTCTCCTTTAAATTATTTCCAATAAGATGTTAAACTATTAATTTAATAAAATCAATAATTAAAAAATTAATTGAGTAAGTCAAAAGCACATTGCAAATAAACATTAATTACAAATCAAGAAGCATGGCGCGTCCAAGGGTGAGTAGATACCGAATAAGAATATAATCACCCTCGGACGCGCAATGCTTATTTACAACAGCCTTCCTTCCTAAGAATCAGCCCTTTCGTGGTGTAGAGAGAGGTTGTGTTACACTAAGGTGTTCCCCGGGTTGCCTTTCATGAGCTTCGATCTTCCGGCTCTCGTTTAGTAGTTGGTGGAAACTACGCTGCATTAGGCCTACAAATTTGGTATGGGGTGTAGAGACAGGTTGTGTTACACTCCAAGGTTTTCACCAGGTTGCCTTTCCTGAGCTTCGATCTTCATGCTCTCGTTTAGTAGTTGTAGAAAAGTACGCTGCATTAGGCCTACAAAATGGGTATGGGGTGGAGAGAGATGGTGTGTTACACTCCAAGGTGTTCCCCAGGTTGCCTTTCCTGAGCTTCGATCTTCATGCTCTCGTTTAGTAAGTGTCGGAAAGTAGGCTGCATTAGGCCTAAAAAATGGGGAATGGGGTGGAGAGAGATGGTGTGTTACACTCCAAGGTGTTCCCCAGGTTTCCTTGCCATTGCTTCGGTCTTCCGACTCTCGTTTAGTAGTTGTAGAAAAGTACACTGCATTAGGCCTAAAAAATGGGTATGGGGTGGAGAGAGATGGTGTGTTACACTCCAAGGTGTTCCCCAGGTTGCCTTTCCTGAGCTTCTATCTTCAGGCTCTCATTAAATTGTGGTTAAATGGAACAACTGCATTTGGCGTACTAGTTGGTTTGGGGCCTACTATCGGTGTCTGCCACTCCTTGCTGTTCTCCTGGTTTCCTGTCCTGAAATTCCATTTTCAGCCTCTCGTTAAGTAGTTGTTAATGTTAGACTGCATTTGGCCTACTTGTTGGGTTGGGGCCTACTATCGGTGTCTGCCACTCCTTGCTGTTCTCCTCCACTGAACAAAGCTGTGCCGCCTGTTTACTACGGTTGCCAATTTTGAACTGCATTTCGACTACTTACTGATTTGGCCCTACTCTCTGTGTCAGCCTCTCATTCCAGTTGTCCTCCACTGCAATGCCCCCTGGTTATTCCTGTGTTACCAATTTTGAACTGCATTTAGCCCACTTTCTTCTTTGGGCCTATATCTGTGTTTCCACTTCATCGTGCCCATTGCCCAGCCAGTGATAGATGAGTCTGCTGGTACATTGACCCATAACGCAACATTCCCCGTGCACGCTACACAACAACATTGTGACCCTGCTGAAAGTCAGGTTGCTCTTCCCGCATACCATACCACCTTACACGGGGACAAAGAGGAAGGTGCAGATGAAAGTGCAGGTTCCTTCATCAGGTGGGGGGAGGAATACTAGTTGGCGACGTCACTGGCACAGGGCCTCTCATAGTACGCAAAAGTGTTGCTGCCGGTGGGAGGCGCCCCCGCCGTGCAAACACACCGCTGTACTTTGAGGGGCCCTGTGCCAGTGCCAATGCCAACGAGTGGGCCCCCCCTGCTTGCTCAGGTTCACAGCACTTGCAAAGTTGAAATACTTACCTCTCCCTGCTCCACTGCCGTGACGTGGTCCAGATTTCCTGGGCCCACTAATTACTTGAACCAGCCCTACCCCCCACAACTTTAGCCAAATGACCCCCAATTTCAAATGCCTTCCAATTATTATAAGGTAAATTACGCTTGACAAGCTTCATTAAGAAGAATGGTTGGTATTGACATTAAAATGTGTACTCTAGGTGTTTTCCTGGCCCCCACTCACTGCCGACTATGCTGCCCCATTGACTTGCATTGGGTTTCGTGTTTTGGTCGATCCCGACTTTACGTCATAATCGGCCGATTTCACTCGACCCGACTTTGGACATAGTCGGGTTTCGCAAAACCCGGCTCGACTCTAAAAAGGTCAAGGTCGCTCAACTCTATATTTGACTACTGATTCAGACTCTAGTACTAATGACGAAATGGAGACACTGACTCACGTAGATACATTGAAAGCAATGTGTCACTGCACATGTCAGCGTGTTTTCATGGACCGTGAGTCCGTGTGCAAAACATGGAGACATGTCAGTGTTCGTGGGAGGGCACGGATTACATGGACCCATTAAAGTCAATGGTCCGTGTAAAACACGTACCGCACACGGACACTGTCCGTGTGCAGTCCGTGTGCCGTGCAGGAGACAGCGCTACTGTAAGCGCTATCCCAACCACGTGGTGCTGAAGCGGCCATTCATATCTTCTCTCCAGCAGCATTCGCTGGAAAGAAGATATGAAAAATCCTTTTTTTTTTGTCCTCGTGTTTAAAATAAAGATCCCTGTCGCCAACCCCCTCCCACCCCCTGTGCGCCCCCCCGCTGTTAATAAAATACTCACCCGGCTCCCTCGCAGCATCCTGTCCTCGCCGCACCTTCTCCTGTATGAGCGGTCACGTGGGGCCGCCGATTACAGTCATGAATATGCAGCTCCACCTCCCATAGGGAGACAGGGATCTTTATTTTAAACACGAGGACAAAAAAAAAAGGATTTTTCATATCTTCTTTCCAGCGAACACTGCCGGAGAGAAGATATGAATGGCCGCTTCAGCACCAGATGCAGGGGACAGCGCTTATCTCTAGCACTGTCTCCTGCACGCTCCGTGTGGTACCCAGTCGGCACACGGGCGGCACATGTGTGCCGCACATGTGCCACACTGATGTACCACGGGAGCACACGGGAGCACACGGACACGGATAATTCCGGTACCGATTTTTTCGGTACCGGAATTATCTGGACGTGTGAGACTGGCCTTACAGCCAGTTTCTGGGACTGAATAGGATTAATAACGATCCCATCAGGTTTAAAGAACAATCTTTGGACCTTTATAAACGTTTTACTGATAGGGGTTACCTCAAATCTGTTCTTGACACCGCGTTAAAAAGGGTTGAGGAAAGTGCTCCTGTGTCATATGAAAAGAAACGCTGGGTACAACAGAATAAAAAAGAAAAAAAATTCCTTTTTAATTTTAGATTTGGTCCTATGGACAATCAGATTAAATCTGCGATCAACAGGAACTGGCATTTGCTAGAGGGAGAAAAAGAAATTGCGGATATAGTGTCAAGGGGTCCGCTGGTTGCATACTTGAGGACAAAAAATATAAAAGATATTCTAGTTCAGAATCGTGTTAAAATAGAATCCAATAATTGGCTGCAAAAAATATGCCTGTAGGCAATCATAAATGCGGAAATTGTTTTTTCTGTTCCGTCCATCTTGCCACCAAATATTTAGAGGTGGGAGGTATTTCACATAAGGTCCAAGATTTTATAACATGCCACACAAATTACGTTGTATACGTTGTTTTTTGCCCATGCGGTTTTCATTGTATTGGAAAGATTATTTGTGCCTTATTCGTACGTTTCCATGAGCACTTTAATTCCATCACCTCAGGTAAAGGGGTCCCTAGACTAATTGAACATATGAAGAAAAAACATGCAGGCAATCCTGAAGTGTTGCGGTTTGCAGGGATTGAAACCATTAAAATGCCTGTGCAAGGAGGTGACCTCAATAAATTATTATTAAGAAAGGAGGATAGATGGATAAATCGGACTCGTGCTCAAGGTCCATTAGGCTTTAGTGGCAAACTCAACATGGCTGTGTTTTTGTGATTTGTCTTTATTTATCTGTTTTTAACAATATTTTTTGTACTGCATGTATCTGGTTTTCACTTGTTCACAATTAATGATATGCTTTCACCTGATGGTGGGTGGGACAAGGGCAATGGCTGCTGATAAATATTCTGTGAGCTTTGTCCTACATATGACCAGTTGAAGCGCAATGTAAGCGTGAAACAATTGTTGCATGTATTTGCTCCACTGTTTTATCTGCCTGCTGTTGGTATGATGATGCCAAAATAAAAGAGTTTGTTGCTCAGAACAGTATGTGCCAATCTGCTTTTTTTCTATGGACATACAGTTATTTGAAGCTTCCGATGCCTCTGGAGTCCCTCGAACCTCAAGGTGTAGGATCCTTCAAAGGCTTGCTGTGGTGCATAAACCTACTATTCGGCCACCCCTAAACAGTGTTCACAAGCAGAAACAGTTGCAGTGGGCCCAGATATACATGAATACTAATTTTCAAACAGTCTTTTTTACTGATGAGTGCCGAGCAACCCTGGATGGTCCAGATGGATGGAGTAGTGGATGGTTGATAGATGGTCACCATGTCCAAACAAGGCTGTGACGTCAGCAAGCAGGTGGAGGAGTCATGTTTTGGGCTGGAATCATGGGGAAACAGCTGGTAGGGCATTTTAAGGTTTCTGAAGGTATGAAAATGACCTCTGCAAAGTATATAGAGTTTCTGACTGACAACTTTCTTCCATGGTATAAAAAGAAGAAATGTGCCTTCAGGAGAAAAATCATCTTCATGCATGACAATGCTCCATCTCATGCTGCAAAGAATACATCTGAGTCATTGGCTGCTATGGGCATAAAAAGAGATAAACTCACGGTGTGGCCACCATCTTCCCCTGACCTCAACCCTACAGTGAACCATTGGATTATCATCAAGCAAAAGATCTATGAGGGTGGGAGGCAGTTCACATCAAAACAGCGGCTCTGGGAGGATATTCTGACTTCATGCAAAGAAATAAAGGAAGCAGAAACTCTCCAAATACTCACAAGTTCAATGGATGCAAGAATTGTGAGGGTGATGTCAAAGAAGGGGTCCTATGTTAACATGTAACTTGGCCTGTTAGGATGCTTTGGAGTTAAATAGCTTTTTTGTTCAGTGATTGTGACCTCCTAATGCTGTAAATTCCACAAATGAGCATTTTCAGTTCTTTAAAACATATCAAATGTTTAGAAATTCTACTGTGGCTAATAATTTGGAACAGTGCATTTTTACTTTTTATTCATTTTGAAGATTATACTGTTATCATTGGGAGGTTTCTTCAATAAAATTCGATGTATACTCTAATGGGTGATGACTTTTATTAGACTGACTGTCATTTGCACCGCCCATTTAGCAAAATTCGAGAAAAATATCATTTGCATAATAATTTGGAACATGATGTAAATATTAATGCTGGCATGTCGAGCCCACAGCACGAAGATCTGATCACTGTCCAAATATTTCTGGGCTGAACTCTATATTTCTCAAATAAAAAACACAAGAGTTTTAACTGTACAATTGAGGCACAACTATCAGGTATGTTTTGTACGACACACTGTATGTTCCATGATGTTTAACATGACCGATAATGGAATATACGGCAGCTGGTTGGAAGTTAACATTTCCAAACCAACCACGGTCATTAGAAACTTCTTCTGCTACAGATCAGAACATATGACCTTTGTGTTCCATCAGGATTAACAAGGCAATAACATTTTTTATCTGTGTGTAGATACGGGTGTGATTGATGCATTACCTTTGAATTGAAATGGCCATACGTTCTAGCTACCGTATATAATACTATTGGATTACATTGACTAATGCTAGCTCCAACAAAAGGCCTGCAAAGACAAATGACGCTAATGCTCTGTATAACCGAGCAGTGTATGTGAATATAAATTAAGTGAAACTGGGTCATATCCTCTCCAAAAATAAAGCTATAATGCTAAACTTAATCAATTATTTTTTTCTGTTATGAAGGCACAAACCGTGTGTTACAAACATTAAGTCATTTGTTTGCTCTTGATTTAGACAGAGTGAGCTTTCCTGCTGATTTACTTTGAAATGCTATTTTTTTATTGTAAATTAACTAAAATTTCCAATATTTTCTGCATATTCAATAAATATGCATACTGTAACAAAACCTATATACCAAGCCAGCACCAACACAATGCAAGGTAAATCAAAATACGTAGGGGTGCATGGACGTATAAAGAAGGTTAAGTGCAGAGATAATGGCAATCAAAAATAGAGAAGCCCCAACAAGAACCAAAGTACTAAAAAGTGAAAAACGTTATTGAAACAACAATAAAACAATAAAAAACATGAAAAATTACAGGGAGATAACAGTGGTAAACCAATAGATGGAACCACGGTAAACAGACAGGCAAAGGGAACCACAGGCAAATAAATAATTGTAACAATAAGAGACTGCTCAAAAGTGCAAGTGCATTGTGCTAAAAAGTATGGCAGTGTAGGTTACGAATATAAAGATTACATTCAAAGGTAAAGTTACACCTGAAGCACAGAAAGGATCCATAGGAGCTTGCCGCCACAATAGGAGAAAAAAGGGTAAAGAGCAAAAACCATAAAGGTAAAGTACATATATGCCTGTGGGATTACCTGAAGGACCGTGGTACCACCCACCACAATGTGTGTTTCGGCGCAGTACCTTCTTCCAAGGGTATGGCATCATGGAAATCTGTAGGGCTTATATATATGTGAGAAGCCAATCCGGGCTGATGTAAAAGAAGGGTGAGATGCTACTCCACAGTGGCGCATGCGCAATCGGCAGAAGTCAACATTATTAAGGGTGTCATCGGTGGAACGAGACCACTTCACTCAGGGTCACGTGAGCGGAACGAGGATGCGGGCACGCCCAGAATCAAGGCTGGACTCAGTCAGCATATTATGTATAATAGTTATAGTTTCTACATTGTGTCCTACTAATGCAAAGCATCAGAGTTGTACCAAGCGAACATTGAGGCTTGTATTCTTGCAGCGAGGTCTGCTAGATTTACATACAAACTATGTACAAAAATATTTTGAGTAGAGTAGACCCCATACGATATGTTTCATAGTAAAATAAATACCATGCTCACTAGGGTAACTAAAAAAAAATATACCACTATGGTTTTAATCTATAAAGATTGACATTACCAGTTTCTTAGAAGTGCCTGCTACAATTTTGGCATTTTGCTAAACCATGTGAAGAATGTCCCCTAGGGCTCATGGACACAACAGTAAAAATCGAACAAGTGCTATCCATTGAATTAGCAGATAGCATTCGTCCCCATGTTATTCTATGGGCCCGTGCACATGTCTGATTTTTTTTCTTGGATTGACTTTCAGCATGCATGAGTTACATCTGATTATCAGATCGCACTCTGACATTCATGTCTATGGCTCTGTGGATAAAATCTGACCGCACTCAGATGACATACAAGTGCAGATTGATATTCACGAATAACAGAATGAAGAAAATAGAGAATTATTATTTTTTTATTCTTCACATCCCAAAAGATTGGATCACAGTGTGAATATCGTAATCATCCTGATCTACTTGGATGAGAGATAATCAAACACATGACCCTAGCTACACTTTCTCACATTTATAAAATAATTCAAACCCTTAATTATATGCTGAGGAAAGGTTTTACTGATGTGGAAAATCAAAATCTGAACGTTTTTCTAGTGTTTTTAACCTTCCACAGGAGGCTTCCACATTACTGGTAGTACAAAGGCTCTGAAAAAAGTGCCATAGCTCCTCGCCCCCTAAAAGAATTTCAGCATATTCTGCACTCACAAATCAAAAAAAACCCTTTCTTCTGAGCCCTAGTGTGCCTCAACCACATTTAGTGTCCACATGTTTGGCATTTCTGTAGCAATGGCAGCCTGCCTAATTTACAGGTGCGTATCTACAGAAGAATGAGCAGGGTATCACAAAATACTGGGTGCTACAACCTACTGGTGACTACAAAATAATTGTACTAGTGACTGCAACATACTAGACACTATAATGGCAGTTTGCAATTTTCACTCAGCAACATCCACTGCTGCTTGTTTCTGGAAAACACCCATGGTGGAATGCCTTGGAGAGGCGAGCTTCCTAGAGTGGACCCTCTGGGTCGTGGTATCGAACCTCCCCTGGGTGAGTTATCCAGGTGAAACCGACCACTATACAGGGATTGTTAGGGGCAGGCCCAGGGGACTCAATTACCTGGACAGCCAGTGCCAAGATAGCGGCTCGTAGGGAAGTAGGGTAATGGGATAAACAATACACAGGACCGAGGGAACTAGAAGAACTGAGGAGATGAAACAAAACGGAACACAGAAGGACTAGGACTGGAGAGGAGCAGATGCAGAAGGACAGGGTCAGAGGACTGAGATAACAATGGGATGGAGCGGGTACAGGAGACCACCAGGAACAAATGGAGAAGACTGGGGCTGTAGGAGAGACAAGGGAAAAAACGAGTAACCACAGGGTAGACAAGGGCACAGAGGAAATGTACAGAAAGGAGCCTATGTACTGGTACAGAGTTATACACAATAATCAGGCACCTCAGGTAAGAGAAGGCAGCCTGATGCACCCGGTACCTCTACTCCATTGGCCAATCGGTGCTTCCGGGTCAGGACACTGCTGTAGCTAAAAGTACTGGCGATGTACGGTCGTGACCTAAGGCGCATGCATGAGAAACAAAGTTCTGCAGCCGACCAGCAGTAAAGGAGAGACATGCTGCAACCCGCATCAAGCAGCATGCCAGGACGCAGAAGCGGGAAGGACAAGGTGATTAGCAGGGGAACGGGCGGCCATAGACCTAGCACATGGAGTCAAAATTGTCACTAAACCTGTAGATAAATTCCCAAAGGGGTATCATTTCCAACTTTTGATAACTTGAGGGGGCATACTGCTTTTCTTGCACTAAGGGGCTTTGTTTATAGAATCCACAAACTATTATAGAAAAATATGCGTTCAAGGATTAAAATAACACCCTGTCCCACCCGATTCTTGCCATATGGCTAAGCATAGGGGAACAGCCATATTTGGGGTATTTCCACATTTAGCAGAAATTGTGTGACAAATTTTGGTGCATTTTTACCTATTTCATAGTGTGAAAATGTAAAATCTGGGGCTAAAGCAAAATGGTGGTAAAAATGTAATTATTTTTTCTTCACTGCACAATGATATAAAATTCTGTGACACACCTGTGGTGTCCATATGATCATTGCACAAGTAGATGAATTCATTGAGAGGTGTAGTTTATAAAATAGGGTCACTTATGGCCTGTTCTGCTGTTCTGGCACATCGGAGGCTCTACGAATGTGACATGGTACCCTCAAACCAGTCCATCAAAATCTGAACTCTAATATGACACTTCTTCCCTTCTGAGCTTTGCACTACGCCTCAAAAGTAATTTTGAACTACGCTTGTGTATCTGTGTACTCAGGAGAAACTGGACAACAAATTTTGGGGTCCTTTTTCCTCAGTTAACCTAGTAGAAATAAAAAAAATGTGAGCTAAAAGATAATTTTTGTGGGAAAAAATATTTTGTATTTTCATGGCTCAACGTTATAAAGTTCTGTGAAGTACCTGGGGGATCATGGTTCACACTGCACATCTTGATAAGTTTCCTAAGGGGTATAGTTACCAAAATGGTGTCACTTGTGGGGGTTTCCACTGTTTAGGCACCTCAGGAGCTCTCTGAATGCGGCATGGCCTCCGCTAATTATTCCAGCAAATTTTACATTCAAAAAGTCAAATGGTGCACCTTCCCTTTGAGCGCTGCCGTTCCCCAAAACAGTAGATTTAACCAACATATTGAGCATTGGTGTACTCAGAATAAATCACACAACAAATTTTGAGGTCCGTTTTTTTCCTGTTACCCTTGTAAAACTGAAAAAAATTGGGGTCTAAATTAAAATTTTTGTGAAAAAAGGTTAATGTTAATTTTTTTGTTTCCACATTTTATTAATTCCTGTGAAGCACCTGAAGGGTTAATAAACTTCTTGAATGGTTTTGAACACCTTGAGGGATGCATGTCACTTTTAAGTATTTTCTGTCATATAGGCTCCTCAAAGTCACTTCAAATATGATGTGGTCCTAAAGAAATGGTTTTGGAATTTTTTTTGGGAAAAATGAAAAATAAATCGTCAACTGTTAACCCTTATAACTTCCCAACAAAAGTCTTATGCTTCAAATACCGTGCAGATATAAAGTAGACATGTTAAGAAACGTTATTTATTTACTATTTTGAGTGACATAACTCTCTGATTAAAGGGCCTAAATATTAAAAGTTTGAAAGTGCTAAATTTTTGTCAAATTTCCGATATTTTCTCAAATAAAAGCAAGTCATATCAAACAGATTTTACCACTATTGTGAAGTACAATATGCCATGAGAAAACATTCTCAGAATCAGTGGGATTCATGTAAGCATTCCAGAGTTATTACCACATAAAGTGACACTGGTCAGAATTGTAAAATGTGGCCTGGTCAGGAAAGTGAAAACAGACCTCAGAGTGAAGTTAATCAATATGAAAATAAGGTTGACGTGATCAGAAAAGTTCCTAAACTTCTGTCTTCCTGGTTCTACTCCTCTCCTAGCATCTGACACCTTCTTTTGCTTGACTGACAGTTCACTGGTTTTGCATTCAAGCCAGCGAGCTGTCAGTAAAGCATAAGAAGTTGGCGCTAGGTAGTGAGTAGAGCTTGGTTTCTGTCAGAAAGCAAGAGATTGCATCAATTAAGATACAGATGTCAATTTTTTTTCTGATAGCACTGACCTGCAAAGCCATCCATAACCTGTCTCCTCCATATATCTCTGAACTAATCTCCCAAAATCTTCCCTCACGAAATCTCCGGTCCTCCCAAGACCTCCTTCTCTCCTCCACACTTATTCGCTCCTCATCCAGTTGCCTCCAAGACTTCTCCTGAATATCCCCCATCCTCTGGAATTCTTTGCCCAAACATGTCCGACTATCAACCACATTCGGATTCTTCAGACGGAACCTGAAAACCCACCTGTTCGGTAAAGCCTACAGCCTGCACTGACCCCACTGCCTCCTCATCACTACCGAAGCTACCACCTCACCAACACCGGAGCTCCTGCAACCCTCAACCTACTGTCTTCTTCCCCATAATCCTTTAGAATGTAAGCCCGCAAGGTCAGGGTCCTCGCCCCTCTGTGTCAGTCTGTCATTGTTAGTTTGTTTACTGTAAGTGATATCTGTAACTTGTATGTAACCCATTCTCATGTACAGCACCATGGAATCAATGGTGCTATATAAATAAATAATAATAATAATAATAGCAACATGACCATATAAATGATGTGGGAGGTCTATTGTACTAATAGATTCACTTAATTTAGTAGAAAGCATTACTCTCATCAAGCTTGAACTAAAGTTTGGATATAACTAACAACATTCATATATCATATTTCTAGACTAAGGCAACGACTCATCACTTGGCATAAAATTGTTTAAAATATATGAATACTATGTCTTTTTTCTATAGACATTAATCTGTTTTTTAATTTCAGTTTTCTTTAGCACTTTCTCAGATAAGTTTCAAAGTGCACCAGTTCTAAATCTGACTGAAAAAACTTTGTATGAACAAACCCTAAGGTGCAGAAGCAATAGTGCACAGTGTTGGACTCTGTTGCCAAGGGCCCACCAGTAATCAACTCCATGGCCCCACTGTACAGCTACATGCAAATGTGACATTATTCTCAATCATAAATTTATATAATGATGAACTGCGTAGATTAGTAAATTAAGAAGATGCTGCCATTGTCTGTATATAGGGTGGTGGCCCACTCTTGCACAGGGGCCAACCGGAGGATTCTCCTGGCCTCTTGTGGACCAGTCCAAGCCTGCTTGTGCGTATTCATTGGTGTAAAGCTGAAAACTCAGAAGACTTTGGTTTGATTGTTGGTGATTTTGAAAAGGATTAGTTATTCATAAATCTGTATTTAAATGTAAAATCTGGGCAAAATGACAACAAGCTGTCTTGAAGACAAATTCTTTTAATGGTGAACTGCATTTAAATGTACCTGAAATTATTAGGCACAAGGAAACTGATGATACAAGAATAGCTGTAAATATCAACTTGATAAATGCCCGAGAAAGAAGAAAGTATTCGCTTTGATTACACACTAGAAACTGAAGCAATTAACTGAAGCGTATTATTAATAGCTTACTGCTCAAAATCTGCTTTGAGGAATGTACAAAGCAAAATCAAGTAATCCACTCAATCTGAGGCAATTCAAGACTACTGACAAATAATAAATGCAAAGTACATGATAGGCCCCATTCTTTGTAACTACTCCTCATTCTTGGTAAAGCCAAGCATGCTGATCTAATTGTATACAATACTTGCCCATATTTAAAGGGGTTTCCCATGAAAAAAGTACATTGAAATCAATAGATCTCGGAATAAAAATATGTTGCACTACTGGATATATTAAAGAATATTATTTTTCCAAGATAATCTTCTAAATGTGTCCATGCTATGCACTGTGTAATGGCTGGGTCTGACCTTGTAGTGACATAATTTGATCATACCACATCACCACATGTTCATTTTCAATACTGTTAAGAGAATTATTTGCAATGACTGCCTGAAGTCTGGAAGCAATGGATATCACCAAATGCAGGGTTTCCTCCTTTGCGATACTTTGCCAAGTCTTTACTGCAACCCTTAACTACTAAAATCCAAGAGGGACCTGGATACCTTTCTAGATTAATATAATATTACTGGTTATGAGTACTAGATTCTGTGATGGGACATTGATTCAGGAAACTAGCCTTATTGCTGCATGGAGATGTTCTATTAATGGCTTCTCTGTAATGATGTGTACTATTTAAACATGGCATGTTAGACCATTTGGTAAGCTTGAAAAAGACCTGTGGCTGGTAAAATGTCACATCTATGGCAGAATAAATGGAGCTTTGAAGTTTTTTTCACCAGAGTTTGGACAATGACTCATGATTTTATTGAGGTTTTTCTCCAAGTGGACTCCTTTGGACTTTCGATGGTGCATCTACACTAGGGTCTAGGTGCCATCTTTAAGTGTCTAATATTGGAGTGCTGCAAGACACTTTCATGTCTATGATTGCTTTATGGAGTCAGGAAGGAATGCAATGCAACAAATATGGGGTAAGCAACAGTTTTTTTCTGGGGTTCCCCTGTAAAATAGCCAGTAAAGGCTAAGCAAACATCTGTGAGCTGACGTTAATAGCCTGGGAACTTTTATGGCTATTGGCTCATACCCAGAATATTAACATCAGCCCTTAGCCATCGGCTTTCCCTCTGCTGGTTATGAAAATTACACGGGAGCCCACGCAATTTTTTTTTAATGTTTTGGAAAATAAACAGATATTGCATTTCACGCAGATTTCGTGTATGTGTCTTTATTTAACTCTTTATGTACTGTTTTATTAATGAGGATATCTGGTTGACACCTGTTCATTAGTAAACCTCGGGCTTTATTACATATATATATAATTGTCACTTATATTTGTTTTTTGTGTGTAAACATTATATTTGAACATGGTATATAATGGTATTATGGTATTCAATGGAGAATGAAAACAAAGAGGTTGAATAAGGAAATGACATCACTTTTTTTTTTTAAATAATACATATTTAGCTTACAAATCCGCATACAAATCCGCATCAAAACGCATCAAATCCGTGCGGCATTTCAACTGCATTTTCTTCTAAAAGAGGCAGAAACCGCACAGAAATTTCCACAAGCAAATCCGCAAAGTGGAAACATAGCCTTAGCGAAGTTATTGACACCAGTTTCCTCTTAAGGATATGTTCACACTGGGCATTTTTGCTGTGTTTTTTTTCTGCAGCAAAACCTGTTTTCTTGGCAGGAAAGAAGCTGCTGCAAAACATCAGGTTTAGGTGCGTTTTTGGTGCATTTTCCGTTGAGGATTTTGGCACTTTTTTGGGGGGCTAACTTGTGTCTCTTATTGCATGCTAATAACGTTGAGTTGCTTTCAATGACTTCTTGGCACCAAAACGGCTGCAAATAATGATGTTTGCCAATCGTTGAGTGTTTAATAATAGAAATAATTGCATCAATTTGAGGCAAATTTAATTCAAGTTGAATTGTATGAGATTTGAAGGCAAATTCCAACAATTTGATATTTGATTTGTGCAAATCATCAAAAAAATGCTGCTGCCTTTTTACACCTTGTTGAAGACTGTAACAGCCACAGAGGGCTCACATGACCTCAACCTGTTGCAATCACTCAGGCTTCGTAATATAACATTGGACACATATTCCAGACAGTATTGTGTTGTATAATTTCAGCACTGAAGAAAATGAGAGTAGCAGTCTGCAAGTAGCACAGATATTCAATTAATAGGAGAAGTAAGAGATACGAGTGGTAACAGAGAATAAATATTCAGCACAATTAATGATCCAATGATATTATGTTGTATTACATGATGTTTTATTATTCCAGTTCTGATTTAGGAATACAGATTCAGGAATTCGACATATCAACCCAGGTCTTTTTCAAGATTATCTGTGTACTATAGAAATAATGATGATAGCTCATAACATCAAATTATGCCTGTGTGAAATAATTGCATATCTATGAGCATATTTATGCAAATACATACATACATTAAATGATATTATTGTACATGAAATGGCATCCAGTGCTTAGAAAAAGACAAGGAAATAAAAATCAGCTTCCAATTGAAATAATCGGACAATAACTTCTTTGTCACATTAAGTCAAATCTAAGTAGGTATGTCACATTCTTAGGATCTATCAAGGGAGTCATCTTATAGATGAAAGCCCATGAAGGAATATCAAGAGATAAGAAATAATAACAGGAGAAAAAAAACAAGGGAAGAAGGAAAAAAGAAAAAAAAGGGGTTAAGAAAGAGACAAATAGGCTTTTAAATGTATACAATTATTTTGTACAGACATGATTTGATGTTATGAACTAACTGTACACAGATGATCTTTAACCTTCGTCAGGCTGCATAATTTTACAACGTTAACAGGCTGCAGAGGTACAATTGTACCTTCATACATATTTTATTGAAATTTGGCCAATATATTCTGGACCAAAACTGCAGAGATGTCACGAAATTTCAGCCCTCTACGGCTTTTCGAAAAAAAAAAGTTCTTTCAATTTTAAAACGGAATAGTTACAATTGTACCTACTCAGCCGGACGAAGGTTAAAAAGAAAAAATGGAGAATTCATTTATATGAATTCCTAAATCAGAATGAGAATAATAAAACATCATTCAACACAATATAAGTTGATCATTAATTGTGCCGAAGATTTATTCTCTGTTATATGACCTTTGTTGTATCATTTCACACCTTTCCTGTTGTTCATGAGATAGGAGAGTTGTCAGAAACTGTGACAAACTCCGTGTGATTGATTAGTGATATGAAGTGACTGGTATATATGTAAGGCTGAATTTAAATGACTCTTTTTTATTTTTAATACACTAAGAAACAGAAGTAAGATAAAACAACAGTTTTTCTTTTTTTTTTTAAGAAAATTTGAAATTAGTATGAGATGATCAGTCTGCTTGTCAAAAGTCAAATTTACTTTTTTTTTACTTAATTTTTGCATTTCTTGTGCAATCGTTCCTGTTCTTACAAAACGAAAAAAAACAAACAGTTTTTAAAATGCATAAGAATATTCCATTGCCTAAAATACAGACACTTACCTGTCACTGTCTAATTTACAAAGTGTGCGTGGCGCAAACACTTTTACATTGGAACACCCTTATGCATATGCTTGCTTTTTGCTCATATACAGTGGCATGTAAAAGGTTGGGCACCTGTAGTCAAAATTACAGTTATTGTGAGCAAAGTTGAAAATGAAATGATCTCTAAAAGATCTTAATTTAAAGATAACAAATTTCCTTTGTATTATAAGCAAAAATATATATATATATATATTTTTTTTTCATTGCAGCAGTTCATTCTCCTGTGGTTTTCAGTCTGGACGTTCGCATCTTGGCAGCGTTCGGTTTCGCCGACATAGATTATGGACAATATCTTGAACAGCTGAGGGTTTTGGTTATATATTTTTTTTCAGGAGACCAGGGCTTCAATGGAATGGACGTTAGGTGATTATTATTATTATTTTCTATTTTATTTACAGGGAACGAGGGCTTCAATGGAGTGGGCATAAGGTGAGTAACTGTTTTTTATTTTTAAATAAAAATGTAAACAGGTGTGTATTTTATTTTAAATAAAGGACTTTATTCTGACTGTGCGTTTATTTACAACTAGCTGTACTACCCAGCTTCGCCCGGGTTAATAACTGCTGTTAGCAAAATAAAATGTGCTAACAAAAATGTATTCATGTCTGCAAGCCTCGCTTCCCTCTCCTCAGAAAGTTCATTGGCCCTTGAGGAAGCAGCTCTTGTTCTCTTGTCTGCAAGTCTCACTTCCCTCTGCTCAGAAAGTTCATTGGCCCTTGAGGAAATAGCTGCTGTTCTCATGTGTGTCCGCCTTGTTTCTCGGTCTTCACATTTTTCATTGGCCCATAATGCAGCTTTTCTTTTCACATCAGCTGACATTCGTGCCATGGAATTCCTTTTCTTATGAGGCATTATTGTGGTAAAAATAGTCTGTAACTCGCACTTTCTATATCCTCTCACATAGAGGTAATGTGACTGACATCAGCCTTTCCACCAACACACCCTAACTGACATGCTATTACCTCACACAAGCTTTATTATACTGAGAATGTTTGTTGCCTATATTAACCATTCAGAGCTCAGATTAATTAACTGTAACAAAATAGAAGCTGTGATTGGTTGCTATTGGCAGCCTGATAAATCCCCAGCCAACAGGAAGTCCTCCCCCCTGGCAGTATATATTAGCTCACATATACACATAATAGACAGGTCATGTGACTGACAGCTGCTGTATTTTCTATATGGTACATTTGTTGTGGCAATTTTTCCACGTGTGCAAGTTTTGTGTGTGGTGAGTTTTCCAGGAGGTGAGTTTTGCACGTGTGGCAAGTTTTGCTTGAGCCTAATTTTGCATGTGGCGAGTTTTGAGTGGCGACTTTTGTGTTTTGACTTTTATGTGGCGAGGTTGGGGTATGTGTGATGAAATGTGTACTGAGGGTGGCAGATGTGTAGTAATCATGAGCTGATATCCAGCCAAAAAAAGTCAAAAAATCAATCTTTTAAAGCAAATAAACCTTATATCTTTATGATGACATAGATAAAACACTAAATTTATTTAAATTCAATTTAAAACCATGACAACTACAGACAGATATCCACATAAATCACACAACCGTGCACTCTAGATTTACCCTGCTGATGGAGCCTATAAACAATTCCTGCCTGTCAGCGGAGGTTGGCACCCTGCACACAGATACGAGAATGGCGCCCCACCCAATGTCGGCTGACCCTATGTCTCCTATTTGGCGCCCTGACATAAGTGTCTCATATGCGCCAACATTTATACTTAACCAGAAATGATAGGCGGGATTAAGATACAATTAGTATATATATATGTGTATACATATAAATATAGGCCTGTTTGTGGCAGGGTGAGATACACGGACAAAGACAATATGTGCAAAACAAAAAAGTGCTCTTGCTTTAAAAATGAATCTCACTACCTCTTCCCCCTGCTGATATAAGCCCTGCATAGCTGTGGGGGTTGGCACCCTACTTGTCAGCGGATATGGCGCCCCCACTCATCGATGGCTGACCCTGGGACACCCTACTGATATTCTAATGATAATTAGGGTGGCAGATGTGTTCAAGCACGTGGTAGTGTTTGGCGCATTTTGTGTGTGTTCATATCCCCATGTGTGGTGAGTATCCCATGTCAGGGCCCCAACTGTATGGTATATATATATATACAGCAACTGTATGATATATATTATTTGGCACCATCGCTCTCATTCTTTAAGTCCCCCTTGTTCACATCTGGCAGCTGTCAATTTGCCTCCCACACTTGTCCTTTCACTTTTTCCCCATTATGTAGATAGGGGCAAAATTGTTTGGTGAATTGGAACGTGCGGGGTATAAATTTCAGCTCACAACATAGCCTATGATGCTCTTGGGGTCCAGAAGTGTGACTGTGCAAAATTTTGTGAATGTAGCTGCGACGGTGCAGATGCCAATCCCGGACATACATACATACATACATACACACACACATTCAGCTTTATATATTAGACTAGCTGAAGAGCCCGGCGTTGCCTGGGCATAGTAAATATCTGTGGTTAGTTATAGCACCTCACTTCTTTTATTTTCCCATCATGCCTCTCATTTTCCCAATCACATCTTTCATTTTCCCCCTCATATCTCTCATTTTCTCCCTTACACCTCTCATTTTCTCCCTCACTCCTCTCATTCCCCCCTAACACTTGTCATTTCGACCTCACATCTGTCATTTTCCGATCACTCCACTATTTTCCCTCACTCCTCTTTCGACCCCACATCTGTCATTTTCCGATCACTCCACTATTTTCCCTCACTCCTCTCATTTTGCACTCACACCTTTTCATTTTCACCTCAGTATATACATGTTTGTCATCTTATATATAGTATACACCTGTATGTCATCTCCTGTATATAGTATATACCTGTATGTTATCTCCCCTGTATATATAATATACCTGCTGTGTGTCATCTCCCCTGTATATAGTATATACCTGTATGTCATCTCCTCCTATATATAGTATATACCTGTATGTCATCTCCTTCTATATATAGTATATACCTGTATGTCATCTCCTCCTGTATATAGTATATACCTGTGTGTCATCTCCCCTGTATATAGTATATATCTGTGTGTCATCTCCTCCTGTATATAGTATATACCTGTATGTCATCTTCTATATATAGCATATACCTGTATGTCATCTCCTCCTGTATATAGTATATACCTGTAGGTCATCTGCTCATGTATATAGTATATACCTGTGTGTCATCTCCTTCTGTATATAGTATGTACCTGTATGTCATCTCCTCTATATAGTATATACCTGTGTGTCTTCTCTCCTGTATATAGTATATATCTGTGTGTCATCTCCCCTGTATATAGTATATACCTGTGTGTCATCTCCTCCTGTATTAGACCTCGTTCACACGTTATTTGCTCAGTATTTTTACCTCAGTATTTGTAAGCTAAATTGGCAGCCTGATAAATCCCCAGCCAACAGGAAGCCCTCCCCCTGGCAGTATATATTAGCTCACACATACACATAATAGACAGGTCATGTGACTGACAGCTGCCGTATTTCCTATATGGTACATTTGTTGCTCTTGTAGATTGTCTGCTTATTAATCTAATTTTTATTTTTGAAGGATAATACCTGACTTGTGTGTGTTTTAGGGCGAGTTTCGTTTGTCAAGTTGTGTGTGTTGAGATGCGTGTGGCAACATGCATGTAGCGACTTTTGTGAGATGAGTTTTGTGTGGCAACATGCATGTAGCAACTTTTTGTGTGTCGAGTTGCATGTGACAGGTTAGTGTAGCAAGTTGTGTGCAGCAAGTTTTGCGCATGGCGAGTTTTGCGCATGGCGAGTTTTATGTGTGGTGCCTTTTGAGTATGTGCAAGTTGTGTGTGAGGCAACTTTTGCATGTGCTGCAACTTTTGTACATGTGGCAATTTTTCCGCGTGTGCAAGTTTTGCGTGTGGCGAGTTTTCCATGAGGTGAGTTTTGCACGAGCCTAGTTTTTGCATGTGGCGAGTTTTGCGCGTGGCGAGTTTTGAGCGGCGACTTTTGTGTTTCGACTTTTATGTGGCGAGGTTGGTGTATGTGTGGTGAAATGTGTGCTGAGGGTGGTATATGTGTTCAAGCACGTGGTAGTGTGTGGCGCATTTTGTGTGTGTCCATATCCCAGTGTGTGGTGAGTATCCCATGTCGGGGCCCCACCTTAGCAACTGTACGGTATATACTCTTTGGCGCCATCGCTCTCACTCTTTAAGTCCCCCTTGTTCACATCTGGCAGCTGTCAATTTGCGTCCAACACTTTTCCTTTCACTTTTTCCCCATTATGTAGATAGGGGCAAAATTGTTTGGTGAATTGGAAAGCGCGGGGTTAAAATTTCGCCTCACAACATAGCCTATGATGCTCTCAGGGACCAGACGTGTGACTGTGCAAAATTTTGTGGCTGTGGCTGCGATGCCTCCAACACTTTTCCTTTCACTTTTTTCCCCATTATGTAGATAGGGGCAAAATTATTTGGTGAATTGGAAAGCGTGGGGTTAAAATTTCACCTCACAACATAGCCTATGATGCTCTCGGGGTCCAGACGTGTGACTGTGCAAAATTTTGTGGCTGTAGCTGCGACGGTGCAGATGCCAATCCCGGACATACATACATACATACATACATACACACACACACACACATTCAGCTTTATATAGTAGATATGACTATGGGGTTAGCAATGGATAGGTTTACTAACAGGATTACTAACCCGTGGGCTTGATGTCCGCTAATAATACAAGGGTGGCATTAGCTCCACAAATATTACCCCACTTGCCACAACTACAGGGTAAGTGGAAGAGCCAAGCAAAGCACCAGAATTGGTGCATTTAATAGATGCACCTTTTCTGGGCGGCTGCGGCTTCTATTTTTAAACTGGAGGGGAAATATTCATGGCCCCTTACCAGCCTGAGAATAGCTGTCTGCTTTAGCTTGGCTGGCTATCAACAATGGTGAAGACCACACACTATTTTTTAAATTGATTTGTTTAAATAATTAAAAAAACGCATTATCAGCCATGATAAAGCTAATAACTGAGGGTTGCAGCCCGCAGAAGTGAGTTTTGCCATGCTGGACATCAAAGATAGAGGGGAACCCACACCATTTTTTAAAAATGCATTTATAGCACAGGCGCCAGCTGATTAATATTTCTTTCTCAGCAAACATATTAGTGGGGAGAAAGTCGAGGGCACTATTTAATGTATGACATATGATTAGTTTCAGTCACACCAGAAGGACATCACCTCTGACAGCGTCAACATCCGTTTGAGTCAGTGTTCTGCAGAGAACAATCTGCCTATTCCTAAATGATTAGGAGGGATATTATAGGACTGATTTTTAATTTTAAAACAACATAAGAAGTGTGTCAGTGAACTGTGTTATTACATGGGCTACTGATCCCTTCCAAGTTACAATCTGTTTTTATGGCGTGGTCACTGTGAAATTACTAAGACACTGCTTGCCTTAAATAGATTGAAAGGGTTTGGACAAAGTCTTAGGAGACTTCAGAGTGTTATACACATCTTTTCAAGGTACAAGGAGTAACGGTGGTTTGCGGCAAATGTGTTAGGCGATAATTGAATATTTTGGAAAAGTTCTCTGAACCTGGAGAACTTACATTTCAAAGATTCAATCATCCCCATTCATTAGCCAGTTTAGACAGGCTTACCACATTTCTAATGCACACAGAATGATTGGTAAATGGTATTCGATTGTTTAGTGCACATTGGACTTGGCAGCACATGTCCTGTTTGAACAGAATGATGTGGCGCCAAGAACAATTATTTGTAAGCAAGCTTAAAAATTGGTCACCAGGCAAACAAGCATTTTCGCTTTTTTTAGCGGGTGATTAGCAGTGTAGGTGCACCAGTAGCCATTGACTATTGTGAGCAGAACCATATCTGTAGACACCATATTATGTGAAGCACTCCTCACAATAAATGAATGCATAATAATGATAAAGATAGAGTAACAAAATCAACCTTAAACTTTTTGAGCAATGCAACATCCTCAAAGCTTCTTTAGCAAATATTTAGTATAATTAGCTTTAGTAGGGACAAGCTATATGTAGTTATATTTGTGAAGGCATCTTAAAGGATGAAGCTTTATGGTACATTTTATATCAATTAGTGATGTGGTGCCTATACAAAGTATTCACTTTCATAAATAAAATATTTCCAATGCCAAAGATCTCAACTGGATTGTCCATGATTAGAAATATAAGTCTTTTTGTTTTCATAAAGAGCAATGTTTGCACATCTCATTGGTCATTGAATTAGGTTTTGATGGTGATTTATGTATATAACCGTTGGCTTTCCTATAATTTAACCAATCATGTATATGTATTATTTATGATGGTTATTTTATTTATCAAAAATAAAGAATCAGAAAATTTGCCAGAGGGCAGCCATGGTGGTAAAACAATTAAAAAAAATACTTACCAAAGAGCTACCTGTTCTGATACTGCTAATCTGACACTCTCCTTTGAATTGCCAATGAGGGCAGTGAGCATTGATTGGCTGCAGGGTCACCGTAAAATAGCTTAATAACCTATGAGTTCCAGGGTATAGAAGAAGTTGCATATATACTGTTTAGATCTTGCTATAATTGTAAACCATCAAAATTCTGGTTAAAGTACTCCCATCAAAGTTTTCATCCTCTTAACCCTGCTGTTCTGTTCGGTCTGGGGAGACCTATTTTGAACTTTGGTATTTTTTGGGGTGTTCAAGATGCGGTTCTGAAACTTGTGGTTGATTGACTTAAATGAGGATGGGTCGGTCGGCCACGGGTTTCAGAGCCGCATCTTGAATATTTTAAAGAATATTGAAGTTCAAGGTCGGTCATTTTTGACCAACAGAACAGCAGGGTTAATATATTACAATGATCATATTATATGGCACTGAGTACTTACAATTGCTCATTTTCATTTTCTACTCAGCTAATTCTTCTCTTTTCTCTTATCAATGGAGAAGCAGGAAGTCTCTTATCCCTGCATTTATAATTCCTCTATTCAACTCCTGACGAAGCTGCTCCCTCTTCTCCCTGTCAGACACTTCTGCAGTGACTTTGTCTCATACAGGGAACATTTACCTCGTGTTTCTACATGGAGCTTAGAAGGTTTCAGCTAGGAGGTTTTTAATCATGTGATGTCATAGCCCTAATGGAAAAGAGAATTATCTGGACCCAATAGACCTAATGGAAAAGAGAAGAATTAACTGGGCATAAAAGGCAAAATAAGCAATTGTAAGTACACAGTGCTATATAATATGATGATTGCAATATACTGAGGCTAAAAACTTTGATGCAAGTGATTGTTTAAGGTTAGTGCCATCAAATTGTCTCTGTTTTCTACTACAGCATTCGAGACATACTGTAACCTTGTCAATGTTAGTATTAGTTGGAGGTAAACTCAAGATTAAACTTATATCTACTGGGATCAATTCTTATTTCTTTTCAGTGTGGTCACTAAGAATCAAATTATGTCAACATAATTCAGAAAGAATGTACAGTACATCATGAAGATCACAGGCCAGAAGCAGCCAGCTGCAATATCTACACCTGCTATTGTAAGTGAAAATGAGTTTTGATTTGCAGGATCTCCTTGGTAAATGATAAAAACCGTATGATTCGATCAATTGTCATGGCTACTGTTACTTAAGGTCTACAATGGTGCTTATGGAAAGTATGGCAAGTGCTATAGGTCTTATTGATTAGAGGCTACCAATAAAACATTTACATTATAAAGCAATGACTGGAAACATAGACCTAAATTGAATGAGAACATCCTTAACTCCTAGCTAAGAGATCAGAGTGAGATATCAAACCTCAGCTAGAGATTCTGTTTGCCCTATTAAACCTCCAACAGCTTTTAATATCACGAGCTTGGAGATTGCTGATGTCTTCCTTAAGGCAACTGACAATCAGTATGTCAAACTGCAAACATTGAACCTAATGCAATTTTCAGTCTTGAAAAATATGTGTCTGCAGGAAACAATTGTGATTCCTGCTAAAAATTTAATAGTTATGGTTGCAGAAAAATGACTTTGTCAAGACGAGAGGCAGGTAGAGTAATACATTCCTGATATAAAGAGCAACCCAAACATTAAAATGCGCTCACAAAACAAAGTGTCAATATAGATAAAATTTAGCTTAAGATAGATATACCTGATGGTAAAGTATAAAAACATCCATACATTTACAGTCTATGCCTGCTTTGTTTTCTACTGAATGTTGAATACTCACCTACTGACACCTCTGTGCACTAACTCCATTTATATCCATACTGGACCTTTTGAACAAGCTGATTAATCACTGAAATTGTGTTTGCCTTAATGTTCAAAAGGTCCAGTGTGGATATAAATGGAGTTATTTTCTCATAGTTTCTATCATATAAAGAAAATAACTGCAGAATGTACAGAGTTTGGACTGCGGAGAACTAGGGTAAAGTTATCTTCTCTGATGAAGCCCCTTGAGACTCTTTGAGACATTTGGAAGAATATATGACTGAAGAAGAAAAGAAAAGAGACCGTTTAGGTGTGGGGTTGCTTTTCATTCAACGGAGTGTGTTCACCCACAATTTTGCATAAGAACATGAATAACTTCCATGAATAAAGAACGGGATCTAAATATCCTCTAAGAGCAACTTCTCCCAACAATCCAGGACCAATTGTGTAAAAACAATGCTTTGTCCAGCATGATGGAGCATATTTATGTATTTTTCTGATTAATATATTTTTTTTCTAACATGATTTTGGTTAGTTCTCAAAACAAAAACTAATTAATAAGTTTAGCTGAAGGGATTATATTATACCTCTGCTTGATAACTTTGAATTTCTTGGTGCCAAGATTGTCACCCTGGTAATCTTGTTCATAATCTTGGGATATGTATTCAAATCGATATTGAAATGCATAACTGCTGACACTACATTATTCTGATATGTATTACTTCCTGTGCCCACCTATTGTGGCCCAATACAGATATTTGACTCCGAATATGTGTTTATATTGGATATGGGTGAATTTAACGAGATTCAAATTGGCCAAATTAGCTGGATTTTACCAGGAAATTTATTCACAGCTAATTTATTTTCTGTGAATTGAATATTCCTTGTTATGCTGTTGGATCTGGGGAAGAACCTAGAGCATAATAAACATGATATGTAGAAAAAACATAAGACAAAAAATGAAAAACCAAAATGGTGGAGAATATTCAAACGAATTGGCCATAAGATGAGTGGAGAGGTGTATATTAGTATTTTTGCTTTTTTTCAGATTTTGCCAGCCCTCTAAGAGATAGCAAAAGATTGACAGCTGGCCAAAATATTGCTGAATTTGCACTGAGCGCATTACAAAAAAATCTAAATTCTGGTTAATACGGAATTTTGTAGAATTGAAATAAATTCATGCAACTCTAGTTAATATCTATTTTCTGAATCCAGATTTCAGGATACAGAATCATCTCTAGAAATAGTTTGGAATGGAAATTGAAATAATGTGAAAGTCCCCAGTTACTATAAATTGTAAAGCGCTGCGGAATATGTTAGCGCTATATAAAAAATAAAGATTATTATTATTATTATTATTACTACAGTATTCTATTAAATATTAATTTTCATAAGAAAATATATATACTATTGTAATCCATACAATCTATGGATTTCAAATGTTCACCATGAGAAAGCCTGCTTATGAAGGGGTACTGATGATCATTAATCACTAGAGATATGACAAGGACTATGTCCCAAAATTCATACTGAGATTAAATAGTCTCTTCTATCAAGGGATCCCTGTGCGATGCTCCCAGTCACTACATTATTATGTCATGTATTCCTTATTGTAAAACAATACAGAAATTATTGCAGTCCATCCAATCAATGGATTTAGGACATTCACCTTAGGGGAAAGTTCAGTGCTTATTTTGGGGGGGGGCAAATAATGATGCCTATCTCTAGATATGTGTTGAATCTAATTGTTGCACAAAGCAACACCCCTAATCACAGCATTATTCTGATTAGTATTCTTTCTTGTAAGATAATATAGACATGATTGCAGTCCATCTAATCTGCAGATTTAGAGTGTATGCCTATTTATTTGTGGCCATTGTTAAACAAATATCTCGGGAGAGATGTCAATTACTATTTCCTAAATAGTCATACTTGGATGAAAGTGTCTTTTCTATCAAGAGAGCATGACCAATTCCAAGGGCAATCCCCCTAGTCACTGCATTGTACTGATAAGTATTCCTTCACATAAAAGACTACAGAAGTTATTGTAGTGCATCCGATCTGTGCATTGCCATGTTTACCATGGGAGAGCTCTGCTGCCCACCTCTTGGGGGCAACATATCTTTAAAGCATTGTAAGCTATGATGGTAGAAGGAAAATCCTGAGAGAGTAATCAGTGGAGTCCTCTTGTGGGATAGATTTATTCTTTAAGGTTGCTGTACAGTATATCTTTATACCAAAGTTAAATATATATTTATCTTCAACTGCTTCATCCCAACAGCTAAGTTGTCAAACAACACTATGGCCATGTGATCCACACCTAGCTATTTCTGTGCAGAAAATAAACACAGCTAACAATTGCTGTGCAGAAAAACTCCAAAACTAACAAATGCAAAAATTACCAATTCTTGTACAGGAAAACGGCACAGCTAACAAATGCTGTGCTGGTCAGCTCCACAACAATCATTGACCTTAAATTCATTTGTAATCTTCATTTGGGAAGGAAGATATTTTTTTGGACGCTCTGACCAGAGAAGGATGCCTACCTCCTAGAACAGAAGTTCAAATAAGAAGCAGTGACAAACACCTGCAATTCACAGCTCTTGTGCTTTGATCTCTTTGAGTCCTCACTCCTTTGCTTAAGGTAATGTCTACTATACTGAGAACAGCTGTGCAGATAAGTAGAAGCTGAAAAATCCAGTCTGGTATCTCGTTGGCTCCTTGCACCTTTGCTAATGTGGTGTCCGTGTCCGCTGTAGTAAGAACAGCTGTGCAGAGAAGAAATGTCAAACAACTGCAATCCACAGCTCTTCTCTCCAGAATCTCTTTGGCTCCTCACACATGTGTCCAATGATTACAATGCCCAGATGGATTTCAAATAAGTCCAATCATGATCTACAAGGAGCAGCAATATGACAGTATATATATTATCTTACCCTTTTGTGCCCTTATAAGACCCTAGATTCTGTTAACTTATTTCTTCAGATGCATTTTCATTGGCAGCATAGCCAACTTTATGAGTGGGATACAAAGAATTAAAGTCCAAAAGGCGATTTAAGTTTAAGTCATGGTATCAGGGAACAAGTGCTTCATTTAAAATAGCCAGAAAGTATTATTAATTGCTGTCTCTTTCACAAGTAGCTATGGCCTGTGATAGATTTGACAGGTAACTAATGTGGTAAGAACAGCTGTACAGATTCGAAGCAGCATCAAGCACCTGCAATTCCTAGCTCTTCTGTCTGTGAAGTTTTTGACCCCTCACTACTTTACTTAATGTAGCATCCACTATAGTAAGAACAGCTGTGCAGATAAGAAAAAGCATCAAACACTTGTAATTCCCAATGTTTTTGTTTGGGATCGCTTTGGTTCTTCACACCTTAGGCTGGGTTCACATTGCGTTAGTGGGTGTCCGCTGACAGAATCCGTTACATGGCGCAATTAACGCTATGTAACGGATCCGTTAGCGCACCCATTGACCGCAATGTATCTAACGCATTGCTAACGTATGCCATTTTTGGCATGCGTTAGCGATGTTCCGTTATTTTCTGACGGACCTCGAACGCTGCTTGCAGCGTTCGAGGTCCGTTTCTCAGATCGGGCATCTGCGCTAGCGTGATCGCTAAACGCAATCCCTTTTTGGACATTGTGTTATCGCATTCCGTTAGCGTATGCGCTAAACGGATTGCACTAACGCAATGAGAACCTAGCCTTAGTTAAAGAAGCACATCAAAACTTTTATCCTTTTAACACAGAGGCCTGTAAAAGTTTGGGCACACCTCGTCAAAATGACTGTTATTGTGAACAGTTAAGCAAGCTGAAGATTACATGATCTCTAAAAGGCCTAAAGTAAAGGATGTGAAATTTCCTTTGCATTTTTGGCAAAAAAAAAATGTTGTCATCTTTTACATTTTAAAAATTACAAAAAGAAAAATGTACAAGGAAAACTGTAGGAGAAATCAGCACAAAATAGGGTCTTGTCCATGAGATATAATGAGCTATAAACTCAGATTAAACGCACCTGTTTAATCCATAAAAACAGCATACAATGCAATATCAGCTGCAGCAGATCCACGGGTCAGCTAGTGACCATCAGACAGCAACTGGTTAGGAGTTTGTGGATAGTCTCTGCGCTTCTGACAGGATTTAAGACATATATCCCAGTGTAGTAAAATGATGGTTTATTTCAACTCACTTCAAAGTACAAAGTTACTACTTCTTCAGGAAAAACCACATGCATAACGAGACAGCAGGGATATCACTTATATTGGATAAAATTTCAAATGTGAGCACCAAAAAACCAAAAACACATGACCACATGTCATAGTTCTGACGAGTCCCACATGATGTGACACATGACATGTAAAAAAAAACCTTAGTGCAATTCAGCATAATACAAACATGTTATTTAAAACCATAGCGTATGAAAATATTAAAATGTATTTTATTAATAGGAATCTTAGTTGAAACCTTGAAAAAAGAAATGCTGCAGCGGATAAAACAAAAGGGGATTTCCATGGGAACCCATGTGCGATGGACCCTGATGAAGACTGAATAACTAAAAAAGTGTAACTGACCATTGAGCTATCTCATCTGAAGGAGAATTTCTATCAATTAATAGTTCACATGGTGTAGCCCTTGTTATAAAAATGAAAAAAATAATTAAAAAAAACTCATTATTATTTTAATAATTTTAAAAAAAATTGAAATAAGATGAAATTAAACGTGTGTGCACTAATGTTTTTAACTGTCATGTGTCACATCATGTGGGACTCGTCTGATCTATGACATGTGATTATGTATTTTTTATTTTTTGACTCTCATTTGAAATTTTAACCTATAGAAGTGATACCCCTGTGGTTTTGTTATGCATGTGGTTTTTGCTGAAGAAGTAATTTTGTACTTTGAAATGTGTTTAAATAAACCATCATTTTGCTACACTGGGATATGTGTCTTTAATCCTGTCAGCAGCGTGGAGACTATCCACAAACTCCTAACCTATTGCAAAAAGGAAAATGGGCAGATGGAAATGTTTAGACTCCCTGCATCATTAGTTTGTAAATAGTGATGAGCGAATATACTCGTTACTCGAGATTTCTCGAGCACGCTCGGGTGACCTTCGAGTATTTTTTAGTGCTCGGAGATTTAGTTTTCCTCACCTCAGATGAATGATTTACATCTCTTAGCCAGCTTGATTACATTTGGGGATTCCCTAGCAACCAGGCAACCCCACATGTACTTATGTTGGCTAATAGCTGTAAATCATTCAGCTGCGGCGATGAAAACTAAATGTCCGAGCACAAAAAAATACTCGGAGGACACCCGAGCGTGCTCGGGAAATCTTGAGTAACGAGTATATTCGCTCATAACTATTTGTAAATGCTTTTTGTAGCCAGCAAAGATTCTCTCAATTTTTGTTTGAGGGATTTTCATCCATTCTTCCTTGACAAGTTCCCTTCCAGTTCTGTTGATTCCTGGCTTGTCTTGCTTGCACTGCTATTTTGAGGTCTAGCCACAAATTTTCAATGATATTCAGATCAGGGGACAGTGAGGGCCATTTTTATACCTTAACATTGTGCCTTTTGAGATAGTTTATTGTGGATTTTGACATGTGTTTAGGATCATTATCCATTTGCAGAAGCCATTCTCTTTTCAACTTCAGCTTTCTTACAGAAGATGTTATGTTTGCATAAATAATAATAGGGACATTTTTCATTAAAGAACAAGATCTTCTGGGTTTAGTTATTTATTTGCAAGATAAATTGTTTCCCTTACTCCTGTACTATGGTAAGAATCTTGGCTGTATTGAGACTCTGGCTTCAAGTTAACAGCTTCAGATATTGTTAATCTGGAGATTCCAACTACTGCTTATTTACTTTCCCAGGTCACGTTGCCAGGATCTAAAAAGATTCAACTTGACATCCTGAAGGTTGTATAGCCCATATAATAATCTAGTTTGCTCTCTGATAGGGTAAGGAGGGCACTGTCACAGTTTAGGTCTAAACCTACAAAGAGAACTTAAAGCAGTATTGTATTGATCTATTCAGCTTGATATTCATAGATGTTTCTTTGAACTGTAAGATCCAAACTTCAGCTCTGTCCATTTTTTGCAGTAGATACTTGTTTAAACAGAACCCGTCAACACAATTTAGTAATGTAAAGACCTGGTTGCAATGGATCTATAATACAGATTAAATTCATCCCATGGTGAAGAAATCCACCATGCTGTTCTTTAAACACCTTTTGAAGTTTTAAGACAATTATATTTCAGTGCACAGGGTATGGACTGTGCAATAGGTCTTTTCCTCCCTGTCTATGATTCCACAGACCCTTTGTGTGCATACGGTCTTTGAATAAGAGGTCATAGCTTTTTCAGTGACCTGCCTCCAATGTTTGAAATTTCCTCTTTAACAGTAGAGACTGATGGAGAAGCCGTCTTCAGCTGTTTTGCTTTTAGGCTTCATCTTTGACTTGGTTTTACTAAGAATAAAACCAATTTTTTCTCCAAAGTTTCCTTATTTGTAAATTGAATTTGGTCAATGAGTATCATGGATAAACTAAGGGTAATGCTCAATCCAGTCTACCTTAGATGGTTGGGTTAAATGGGCCACCATTTATACTTTTAATGTTCATATCTATTATTCCCCTAATTCCTCTAAAGCCCACTCTAGTTCGATGTCCTTCTCTTGGTTGAACTAATTCTGATCCCACTGGATTAGATTTACTTTCCAGCTTGAACTCACAGTATATATTGATCAATCAGAAAAAATGTTTGCTTCTTACAGAAGACAAACTTTTTTTGGTCAACTTTGAGTTTCTCCAGACAAGAGGTTCCTTTGACTACCCCATCCACCATATTCTTTTTGCTAAATCCCCATTGTTTTGCAACTAATTAAGATGTAAGGGAAGTGTATGTTTCTAACATCAATCTGTTTTCCCTTAGTCCTAACAGCAGTACAAGTCTCCCGCCTTAATTCTGCTTTTAAATACTCACAACAAAGGAGGAGCTTGATGCCCTTTTATAGGGTAAGGAGGCTCTAGTTCATTAGCATTTAATTTAATGAAAATGTTATCTGTCCTATTGGTACACAGGGGCAGAATTACCCTATAGCTGTGCTGCTGTTAGGACTTAGTGAAAGCAGATTAACATTAGAAATCTACACTTGTTCTTGAAAAGCTGCTATTATTATACATTGTGCTATCAAACTGCCATTAGTTGGGTTAGTGCTTTCTAATTTGCAATGGAACAATCGAAACATGGGAAATGATATTTAGTCATGACATGAGAGATGATGTAAATGCGAACAACTCTCTGCACGGAGGTTAAAAATAGCCTAAACTTTATTTTTTCTGACATAGACCTTGATGGAGAACCTTTCCGCTATTATTCCAAACACTAATATATGGTATAAGCATACAGAACAACAAATATAGTTGCCTATAAAAATTAAAGGTCAAACTAATGACATCAATTGTAGGTTAGCAATCACACTCTCACAATGTATCATTTTCTAAAAAATTTTAAAAGATAGAATTGTATAGCAGTAAAAGTATTTGTATACTTTTGCGTTTTCAAAAACTGTGAACAAAGGAAATTATTAACATAGATGTGTTAGCTGAACATGCTGCCCTTTGTAAGGATACGCATAAAAAATATTGCACCATGTTTCTAATATTGTACATGTGATTAAAAGGACACATTAGACTCATAGTAATGAGTGTGCTTTACTCCTAAGAGAAGCGTTTCTTCGGACAGTCATAGTAATGATTGGCTACTCTGCATGTACGAATGCACCAAAGTCTGACAGGCTCCATCCAAAGCAGGAAACAATATTTTAGTGATGATATTTGGATGAATGAGGGTACATGTCCATGTTCCGGATGGCCGGCGCTTTGGATGGAGCGGAAAACTCGCTCCGCCCAAAGTTCTGCCCCCTTCATATACACGATGATGCTGTATGTGTTCATTGCACACATCCAGAATCATCGTACCCCACATATAGGGCCCTGTGTTTTACCTTGCAGTGGCGCAGCGTCGCCGCAAGGTAAACGGATATGCTGTGATCTAAAAAGACGCACCGCATGTCCCGAATCGCAAGGCCGCCGGATGCGTGTTACCATGCATAGTGGAGACGGGATTTCATAAAATCCCCTCCACTATGCTGTAACATCTGGACGCTGTGTGTTTGACGCTGCGACTCAACGCACCATCAAACACGCAGCGTTTCCTGAACGTGGAAACATATCCTGAATGTTCAAAAAGATTGTTGACTAGAAATATGTGAATGGTTGCAGTCTGGACACCTAAAAGCCCACTTGAGTCTTGCGTCCCCTACACTGCTTTATCAAATGAGTCCCAACCTTAAGGTACCTTCACACTTAACGACGCTGCAGCGATCCAGACAACGATCCAGATTGCTGCAGCGTCGCTGTTTGGTCGCTGGAGAGCTGTCACAAAGACAGCTCTCCAGCGACCAACGATGCCGGTAACCAGGGTAAACATCGGGTTACTAAGTGCAGGGCCGCGCTTAGTAACCCGATGTTTACCCTGGTTACCATCCTAAAAGTAAAAAAAACAAACGCTTCATACTTACCTTCCGCTGTCTGTCCCCGGCGCTGTGCTTCTCTGTACTGGCTGTGAGCACAGCGGCCGGAAAGCAGAGCGGTGACGTCACCGCTCTGCTTTCCGGCCGCTGTGCTCACAGTGAGTGCAGGAAAGCACAGCGCCGGAGGACAGACAGCGGAAGGTAAGTATGAAGCTTTTGTTTTTTTTTACTTTTAGGATGGTAACCAGGGTAAACATCGGGTTACTAAGTGCGGCCCTGCGCTTAGTAACCCGATGTTTACCCTGGTTACCAGCGAAGACATCGCTGAATCGGTGTCACACACGCCGATTCAGCGATGTTAGCGGGAGAGCCAGCGACCAAATAAAGTTCTGGCCTTCTAGCCCCGACCAACGACATCACAGCAGGATTCTGATCACTGCTGCATGTCAAATTGAACGATATCGCTAGCGAGGACGCTGCAACGTCACGGATCGCTGGCGATATCGTTTAGTGTGAAGGTACCTTTATCCTAACAGCTCTGCCTGACGCTGATGACCAGGTCTCATTCATATGTCAGTCATTTTTCTTAAGCGTAAAAATATCAGACCATTGATACACCAAGTTGGTATCAATAAAGTTAAAGAAAAGGGAACAGATACAATTTTCATACATGACACAGAAAGCAATCTATGCAAGTTGGGTATGGCAGCAATTGTGCCGACCTGGACAATCAAGTTTCCAGGTAATTTTTACAGCACATGGAATGTCATAAGAAACAAAACAAAAAAATGAGGAATGTAATTTTTCACCATTTCATCTCACTTGGAATGTTTTTTCAATGTTTCAATACAATGCATGGCAAAATGAATGCGGTCATTAAAAAACTACAGCTTGTCTCACAAAAGGAAACCTTTATACGTCAATGTTGACGGAAAAAGTAGAAACATTTGGGCTCTTGGAAAGTACAAATAAGAAATTCTTTGGTTCTAAAATGGTTATAAGTCAGAAAATTGGCCGCACATGAAGACATTGTAGAAGGAGTCTTATACAAATATTGGGTTTATAATTCTTGTATCACTAGGTTTCCAGCATTCTTATAGGGAAGTCATCCCCTAGTTTCTTTTGAAAATATAATTAAATACAGCCCAAATAAATATGTTTGTACAGGGCTTCTGTAGTCAGTTTACAAAAACATAAATTATTTTTTTGCATCTTAAAACCATGTTAATTAATTCCCTTGTCTTATGCAAATAAAGAAATGTCATAATTTATATAAATATAATGGTAAAATGAATCAAGAGTTCCTCCAGACAAAAGATTATCCAAATTCATGAATTATTCAGCAGCGCTTAGCTCAGAGAATTTAATTGCATTTTTATATTGTGGTGGATTTTGCCAAAAACATCAGGACAACGGTCTCCAATCCTGTATATAAAACAAAAGTTGCAAACAGAATGAAGCTAAATGAAAAGCAAATACATCCATGTCCACCATACACATTTAACTGTGGTTATATAGTATTTTATACAACAAATGTAATATTTGCTCTGCAATTAGTAGACACTACCACCTAAATGTTCATACGCGCAAAGGAAAATTCTGCAATCCTGCAAACTTGTTACTTACGTCAGCTATTAAAAATATCATCACTCAAAACTTGAAATTATTATCACTGGAAAACTATGTGACAATTCTACTACACATAAGAGCCTTACTCTACATCACATGTAAGAAACTAAAATAGCAAAGCACTTTCACAAAGGAAACCAAAAATGCTGCAATTAGACAAGACAAAGACTTGGCATGGTAATTCAGGCAATTCACGTAATGTGAATATTATTTACAAGTACTAAAATGCTGTGGCAGGAATACTTGCAATGACACAGGAAAGTTCGATATGGACTTGGTGGCAAAAGTCCACATATATATACAGACAGTAAAAAAAAATCTGCTATCCATAGTGTCTCACATTAAAAATAAATGCCAATCAATTGTTTTTATTGCTATACTTTGTACTGTGCATACACTAAACA